>NC_067399.1:234561455-234861455 GCF_016432865.1 Antechinus flavipes | reverse complement strand
TTATTATCCCCATTTTACATTGACCTTGAGATCTGTGTTACAAACATTTGAGGAAACTGAGGTAGATGGAGGTTAAATGACTTGCTCAGGTTCACACAAGGTAGTGCTTCAGTCAGGATTTGAATTCAGGTTTTCTTGATTTCAGGTTCAGTGTGCTCTATTCACTCTGCCATCTATCTGACAGTCATTGTTTTGTGTTCTAAAGTCCATTCCAAATCTGAAATCTGAAATCCTATGTTCCAATGTCTCTTCTCTAAGTTTTATGTTCCCTTCCAGCTCTGGTATTCTTTATTACTGTTCTTTGTCCTAAAAATTCCTTCCAGTTCTGAGTTACCACATGGAAAAGGCTTCCAGATCTGTGATTCTAAAACTCTTATTTTCTTTTAGTGATCAAGATCAGAGCAAACTCTGATCAATGCTTCAGTTTTATTATTTAAAAAGGGAAGCTGAGCTGAGCTACAACCTCAAAAATGGTGTATTAATTCACATGTAATTGGCATTTAGGGAAGAAGAAACTCAGGCTTCTTCCTTCAGCGCCCTTAGTGGTTAACCTAGAAGAAAGCATAACTGTGTAGGCTCCATTGGGGCTATGTCCCCATAGACTTCTCCAAGAAGCATTTGTTCAGTGGCATGTGGAATGGTCTAGTATTTGGACAGTTTTTAGGGGGCAAAGAGAACTGGGAAAAGAAAAGGATAGCCATAGTCTTTGAATTTCTGAGAATTTTCCTGACAAGATTTAAGTAGAGGACAAGTTGGATATGCCTTTCCAAAAATCCATTTTTGTTCCTGGCTGGTAGTTTGCCAATTGCTGCTTAATTACAATATTGATATAAATAAGACTATTTCCATCATAGGTTTTGCTTCTAAAATGAGATTTTTCTGTACACTGAGCAAAGAAGAGAAATTATAAACCATACTCAGAATTTATTTCAATCAGATTTAAGGGACTAGAGTGACCTACTATTTGGACCAATATAGAAGACTTTTCAAATAAACCAAGGCTTCTCATGTGCAATAAGACCTTATGTGGAATCTAGGATGTGTTTTAGGGATAGAATTGGGAATTCCCCGAGGACCATCCTTTAGTCAAAACCAGGTGGCAAGACTATTTAAAACACTGAGTCAAGGCTTTGGTCTGTGATTTACTTGCTATTATCACCTTGTCCAAGTCCCTCAGGTTCTTTTCCCTTTAAATCAAGAGTGACTGACAGCTTTAATTGCTAAGGTTCCTTTTAGCTCTTATCAGGAGTGTGAAGAACCAGCTCCAAATGGTTTGGGAGAGTCAATTATTAAGTTTTTTTTATCTCAAAAACCTACAAACTATTAATCAGGGATTGACTGATTGTTTTGTTGATTGTCTAGATTGAAGAAAGTGATAAAGAAAATGTTAAAAATGCAGATTAAATTTTAAAGTATGTCTAGTATACATTTTTTTCTTTTTTTCTGGAGAACCCATTTACCAGCAGACCAGCAGACTAACTGATTTAAGGCTGGTTCAGTATGTTGTTGGGGTGTTGAGTTATTAGGTAGACGCAATTGCCCTGTGATTCCCATATTTAGCATGGTGAATTTAAAATAGTAAGCCAAGAGAAATGAGTGACTCCCCTCCAAAAGTCCTGTTACTATAGAGTGTAATTCAATTCTATAATTATGCCCCTCCTTTCTATTCTACTTATCACCACTTCATTTTGAGTTTTTATTATTACCCTCTGAACTATCATAATAATTTCCTTATAGATTTTATTTCTATTCTCCTAAAGTACAATTGGCAGCTAGGAGAGTCTTACACCTGGAATCAGAAATCCTCTCCCCGCTCCTCATCTGGAATCATCTTTCTCAGTTCAAATCTAGCCTCAGACACTTCCTAGCTATGTGACCCTGGCAACTCGTTTGCCTCAGTTTCCTCATCTGTAAAATGAGCTGGAGAAGGAATTGGCAAATCACTCCAGTATTTTTACCAAGAATATCTCAAATGGAGTTATGAGGAGTAGTACCCCACTGAAACAACTGAACACAATAAAAGTCCTATGCTAATGCCCTAATGCTTCATTCTCTTCTTCCCTTTCCATGACTTATATGCAAATGAACAACAAAAAAAGTGCATCTCTGATCATAGTTCTACTTATTGACTCTCAATCAAATCTAAATCCAAACTACCCTTTTTATCATTTGAAACCCTTCACAGTCCTTCCCCAACCTACCTTTCCAGCCTTATTCATTACTCCTTTTTATGCATTCCATAGTCTAGCTCTAATTACTATTTGATTTTTTAATCTTCATCCCTAAAGCTTAGCAGAATGCCTTGAATATAGTAGGTGCTTAACACATGCTTGCTAATGGATGAATTGATTTATATGGCTTCCAGAATATTCTTTCTTTTATATATTTGCATATTTCTCTCCTCTTTGCTTAGAAAGAAGCCTTCAAACTCCTCTGTCAATTAATTTGGCACCATTATCTTTCCAACTTTGTCTCACCTAAGTTTTTTTTTAATTTGATATTTTATTTTTCCTCAAATACCTGTAAAAACAATTTTTAATATTCATTTTTTAAAATCTGAATTTTTTTTTTCTATATGTAAGCAAAATAAATTTTTTAAAAGGAAAGCCAAAAAAGACCATGCAGATAGCACTAGGAGGCTCTGAATATTAATTTCATTTAGAGAAGAATGTATTATAATAAAAAATTTCATTTATTAAAAAAAATTCCGAGTTCCAAATTTTCCTCCTCCCTCCTCATTGAGAAGGCAAGCGATTTGGTATAGGTTATATATCTACAGTCATATAAAATATATTTTTCTATTAATTGTGTTGTAAAAGAAGACATAAACAGCAAAATAACTGTTAGGACATATATGCTTTAACATACTTAACATGTATTGGTCAACCTGCCATGGAGGTAGAAGGGATGGGGGAAGGAGGGGAAAAATTGGAACAAAAGATTTGGCAATTGTCAATGCTGTAAAATTACCCATGCATATAACTTGTAAATAAAAAGTTATTTTTAAAAAAAAGACATAAACAACAACAAAAAAACCCCAAGAAAAATAAAGTTAAAAAAAAAAAAGGCATTCTTTGATCTGCATTCAGACTCCATCAGTTTGTTTTGTTTGTTTTTGTTTTTGGAGATGGAGAGCATTTTTCATAAGTCCTTCAGAATTGTCTGGATCATTGCTTTGCTGATAGCTAAATGACTTTGGTTTTAAAGCCCTTTCTCTACAACCTGGTTCCCATCTGCCTTTCCAGTGTCTTTACATTTTGCTCACTTCCAAGTACCAAATGATCCAGGACCACCAGCATTCTTAATATTCCTCAAACACAAGATACCATCTCCTGACTCTGGACATTTCCCATGTCTAGAATGCTTGCCCTCCTTTTCCTCCTCTTTCTTTAGCCTCCCCAGATCTCTTCAAGACTTAGCTTACGTATCACTTTCTTCAAGAGTTCTTTCCCTATCCCTCCATCTCCCAATGTCTGCCCTCTAAGATTAACTCCCATTTTCACTGTATTTATCTTGTATGTACACAATGTTTACATGTTATTTCCCCTATCAGATTATAAGCTCCTTGAGGTCAGGTTCTTCGTTTTTGAATCTTCAGCCCTTAGCACAGCGCCTGACATATATACCAGACGCTTAATAAATCAATGCTTGTTGATAAAAACAATAATAATTATGATTACTTCCCTCTATAGTCTAGACAATCTAGAAGACTTCTCTAAAACATATACTATCCTAAAATGCCTTTGCTTTGTCTGTTCCTTATATTAAGAATACCCCTGTTCCTGCCTTCACCTGTTGAATTTCTCCCTATCTTTTTTTTTTTTTTAATTTCTTTGGTATTTATTTTCCCCGTGTACATGTAAAAACAATTTTAACATTTATTTTTAAAACTTAGAATTCTTAATTCTTTCTATTTCTCCCTCCTCCTTAACCTCTTCCCCACTCCCCAACTGAGAAGGCAAGCAAGATTATACATGTCCTACTTATGTTTTAAAGCCTAGTTGATATGCCACAACTTCCATAAGGTCTTCCCTTATTTTTTCTCTCCTCTTAGCCCTCCTACATGTTTTAATTTTGTAACTCTAATATATTCATCATGTACTATGAAATGCTATTTATTAGTGTTGGCGTCTTATACTCTACTGGATTACAAAGCCCACAAGGGAGACAAAATGATAGCTAATGTTTATCTTTCCCTTTATATACACATACAGAAAGGAAGAAAATCCTTATTTTTTTAGGAAGAAAATTCTTAATAAACATTTAAGTGAATGAATGAAAGAATGAATGAGTGCATGCTTTGTACAAAGCCTCTACTGAATGGAAAAGCATTATTAAGCAATAAAAAAGGTCCTAGCTCAAAAGAGAAAGTACTTACATGATAATACTTACAAGGGAAAACAGTACCAAAAGTGAAGATCCTTTTTCAGTCTCTTGAAAGAATTCAGTTTCAAGTGGGACCAAAGATAGGTAAAATCACTTAGGGAAAAATTCCTAGAAAGAGATAAGTTTGGGGTACAACCTTGAAAATTGGAGAATGGCAATTCAGAAGGGGTCATTGTGGAATGTAGAAAAAGACCATTGATTGGCTCAACCAGCAGCTCATCTAGAGTCCTAACTCTTGTCATTAATTTGTTCTGTGAATATGTTCAATAAGAGCAGAACATAAGCTCTTTGAAGGCAGAAAGTGTCTCACCTTTCACCTTCAGCCTTCTAATAAAGGCTTTTTGGTGGTAAACTGATTGATCATAACTGTGATAAAATCATTTCAGCTTAATTTACTTCTTTGTAAAATAAATGGGTTAGAGCCGTTAATGTATAATTTTTACTTTATGGCAGAAAGTATAAATGTGAATATGTGTATGCTTGAAATATGTTTGTTTATAATCACTCTAGAGGTTATTATGTCCCATTTGATACATAGTTTAAAAAAAAAGATAGTTGAAATGGAGAGATGGTGCTAAGTAATGAGTCTTGGGATGGGAGATTTGACAGATTTTTTTTGTTGTTGCTGAAGGCATTAAACCCCTGCCAACTACATCCAGGCCTTACAGGGCGCCATCCTAGAGATATAAACACAATGATGTATTTTTAAAAATCTCCAATAAGAGCTGGTGACTCATATAAATTCTTAGTAAAATGAATAAAAATATCAGGGTAAAAGACAGATTAGTCATTGGAACACTCTGCTTCTTAGACTTACAGTTGCCTTAAGTCCTTATTAGTTTTTGAAATTTGGAAGCTGAAGCTTCCCAGCATTGCCTATAAATCAATTACTAGTGATAGACTCTTGGTTTTGACTGAGGTTTCCAAGGTGAAGAGAAAGCTTTTGAGGGTTGGGAGAATGCTACAGGAGCTAGGCTTAGTCAGAGTTATACCTCCCCCACCGTCAGGTAGTATCAATAAATTATAACTGCTCTTTCACATTCCTTATGTCATTTGATTCTCACTAAAACCCATTTTACAGATGAGAAATCCAAGGTTCAGTGGAATCAAATAGCTAGTGTCAGGGCTGGAGTTAGACTGAAAATCTAAACCAACCTCCTACCCTCCTCCTTTTAGTACTTTTATCATATATACCTCACCAGTAAACTTCCATGCATATAGAGGTTGCTTAATAGAGCTGTTTTTTAATTAAATTGGAAAAAACCAGGAAAGAAAAGCTGCAAGATTTGGCACAGTGCCTAGGAAATAAGTGCTTAATCGAGGCTTGATTTTATTATAAAGTGGTGAGATGATATCAGGCCTTTGAAAATAGTGGAATAGTTTTCTACTTGGAATATTCAGAAAATCAACAAGCATTTATTAGCTGTAATTTAATTTCTGTAGCTTGAGATGTTACAGAATCTCAGTGGAAGTCATTACCTTCCTTTTTTGTTTTATTTTGTGGGATAAGAGAAAAGGGAGAGGGAAGGAGCCACTGGAACCCTAGCAATTTTTGGAACAGTATTTGGTGTGTGTATCTCTGTCTTAGAGGGACAAGAAACTGAATGACTGTCATTTGAAGAAGCTTTCTCTATTTCTGTTTCTGCTTCCTAAATATGGAAGGTGCTTGAGTAATGTGTGGGAGGAAAGGAGTATGATCAATTCTTTAATACTGTCAGGCAGGTCATTTTCCATCTCTGGACCTATTTTAATTTTTAATTAATTGATTAATTTGTTTCTTCATTCATTTGTTTATGTTTGTTTAATTCATTTGTTCATTCATTTATTTATTTTTGCTGTAAAATGAAAAGGGACCTCTGTATCTGGGGTTCTTAACTTGAGGTCTGTGAATTTAAAAAAAATTATGATAACTTTAATTCAATGTAATTGGTTTCATTTATAATCCTATGTATTCTATGCATTTCAGAATATTATTCTGAGAAGAGGTGCATAGTCTTGCCTGCCAAAGAGGCCCAAGACAGTTGATTAGTCAATCAATAAACCTTTCCTAAGTACCTACTATCATACCATCACTGGGGATACAAAAAAGACCAACAGTAGTTCCCTCAAGGAGCCGACAATCTTTTTTTTTTTTTTTAAGCCTTTTATTTTCAAAACATATGCATAGATAATTTTCAATATTCACTCTTGCAAAACCTTGTGTTCCAAATTTTTTTCTCTCCCCTCCCTTTACCCCCTCCCCTAGACAGCAAGTAATCCAATTTATGTTAAAATGTGCAATTCTTCTATACATATTCCCACAATTATGCTGCACAAGAAAAATCAGATCAAAAAGGAAAAAAATTAGAAAGAAAACAAAAAACAAGCAAACAACAAAGAAGTGAAGATATTATCTTGTGATCCACACTTAGTCCCCCCAGACCTCTCTCTGGGTGCAGATGGCTCTCTCCATCACAATATCATTGGAACGTCCTCAATCAGCTCACTGTTGAAAAGAGCCTCGTCCATCAGAATTGATCATCACATAATCTTGTTGCTGTGTGCAATGTTCTCTTGATTCTGCACTCTAAGGAACTGACATTCTAATGAGATGGACAGCTTGCAAATAAATTAGGCACAAATAAACTATAGACAGGATTAATAGGAATAACAGAGGAAGGCATTAGAATTAAGAGAGGTTGAGAAAGGTTTCCTGCAGCCCTCCAAACAAACTTCTATCTTCAACTGCCTTTCAGACACTTTAAACTGGATGTCCAGTAGACATCTAAAAATCATGTCTAACTTATTTTTCCCCTTAACCTCTCCTTTTTGCCTTCTACCTTCCTTATTATTGTGGAGGGCACATCTTCCTGTTCTCTCGGGTTTGAAACCTAGGAGTAGTCCTGGATTCTTCATGATCTCCTTTTCTTTCTCCCACCCCATTCCAAGCAGTTGCCAAGGCTGGTGGATTTAATCTTCGAAATATCTCTCCAAACACTTCCTTCTCTTCTCTGACACTGGTCTCACTTTCATGCCTGGACTATTGCTCTAGCATGTTGGTAAATCTGTCTGCTTCAAGTTTCTCCCATGGATTTCCAATTCATCCTCCCCTTTCAGCCACTAAAGTTCAGATCTAATCATACTACCTGTTTCTCTTCTCTTTCCTCTCTTCTCTCCTCTCTCCCGTAAACTCTAATGGCTTTTAATTGCCCTCTGCAGCAAATACAAAATACTCTCCCATTCAAGGCTCTTCATATTCTAGCCCCACTTTCTACCTTTCTAGCCTTCTTATGCTTTCCTCTCAGAATCTTTCATTTAATGACACTGGCCTCTTGGCTGTTCATCTTCTCAGCTCTAGGCATTTTCTCTTGACTTGTCCCCCATGCTAGAATGCTTTCTCTTGGACTTTCTGACTTGCTTGACTTTCTTTTAGTCCCAGCTAAAATCCCATTAACTTTTCACAAACAGCTTAATTTTAGTGCCCTTGTTCTGTTAATTCATATTTGTCATATATGTAGCTTGCATATATTTGTTTATATGTTGATCATCAGCTCCCGGAGGCCAGGGACTGTATTTTGCATCTTTTTGTATTCTCAGTGTTTAGCATAGTGCTTGGGACATGCTTAATAAATATTGATTGATGGATAATGGATTGTAGTGAAGAGAGACTTGTGGCTAGCGAATCTATCAGCTAGAAAAGAAAGGTAGCATGGTATAACCGAAAAGACCTGGGTTCAATTTTCACCAGTGACACATACTCTTATGTGATCTGAAGGAGCCACTTAACTTTGAGTATTCTAGGCAACTCTCCGACATATTATAGGTTTGTATTTATAGTGAAGATGCTGACATGTAGTGGTAGAGAGAATTTTCTCACCTGGAAATTTGGTAAAGAAATCACAGATTTGATTCCTATCCCAATGTAGCAAAAGTGGTTTGTATATTTTATTTTAAAGTGCTATGTAAATACAAGTTAGTTCTTTCTTCCCTGAGTATTTGCATTTTAAAAGAGGAACTGAAGTGAGGAAGGAAGGAAGGCTTAACACATACCGGGAGGGGAGTCAGAGTGGCAGAATTTACAGTACGAGGGAGGAGAAGGAAACTGAAGGGCCTTCTCAACCCAAATGACCACAGAGTCATAGGTGAAGGCTATTCTGCCTACTTGCAAATCTCTGTCTCTGTCTCTTTTTGTCTCTGTCTCTTTGTGTCTCTGCTTCTCTCCCCCTCTTCTCCCTTTTCCTCTTTCTCTTTCTTTATCTCTGTCTTTCTCTCACTGACTGTCTCTGTCTCTATCTCTCTCCCCTTTTTCCTCCTAGCTATGGAAAAGAAAAGTATTCAAATCACATGCTTTCTAACTGTAACTTTCCCCTTGGGCCAATCCCTTTCCCTGTTTCATAGTCCTTCCTATAGGATAAGGGGACTGGGTATCCAAAATCTCATAATCTCATGTTCCCTTTAGCTCTGACTTTTCTTCTTCCCATGCCCCCACCCCCACTCCTCAGGCAATTGGGGTTAAATGACTTGCCCAGAGTCACACACCTAGGAAGTGTGTTAAGTATCTGAGGTGAGATTTGAACTGGAGTCCTCCTGACTTCAGGTCTGATGTTCTATCTACTGCACCACCTAGCTGTCCCTAACTCTGCCATTCTAAATCCTTTGTCTTACAAAGAATCTAGCTGAATTGAGAATGGGTTTCCTTCCTTCCTTCCTTCCTTCCATCTCTCCCTCCTTCCCTTCCCCACTTTCCCTCCTTCTTTCCTTCTTCCATCTTCCTCCCTCCTTCTCCTTTCCTTTCTTCTTTTGTTTTTCAGCCAATTTTTGATATGAATTAGCAATCTTATTTTCCTAGGTCCAGGTTGAAAACTGACTTCATCTGTATTTCCAGCTAATCAGATCTTGAACAGGAGCCTTAGACCTGAGAAAGTAACTCTTTCAGCAAAATTGTTTTCAGAAACAAGGCTTTGGACTGGGGATTTGGTAAACAAGGGACCTTAACTAAAGCAACAATGTAGAGGGGACCTATTTTGCTTTGAAAAAAACTTACACCACGATTCTTCTGTACTGTGCTTGTTTTTTGGGGGGAGCTGTTTATTCTTATTTTTAATCTTGAGAATATAATCAACACTCTGTCCCCCCCCCATATTAGAATGTTGATTTTTTTTTTTTTGAGTTAGAAATGGAGCTCTACCTTGGGAATCTTGATTGTTAACTTACTTGCACATAGGGGAAGGGTTAACAAGGCTAGGAAATAATGGAATTCTATTCCTCTCCTTCCATTATTGAGTTCCTTCTTATTGTTTTTGTTTAAATTTATTTTCAGGGCTTTAGAAGAAGACTTTTGGGCGGATGGAATATCTTCTTGAGATTGGATTATAGGATTGTAGATCTGAAGTAGAAGGGACCTCAAGGGCCACATAGTCTAATTCCCTCATTTTATAAGGGAGGAAAATATAAAGACAAAAGTTAAATGAGTTGTCCAATGTCATTTAAGTAAGCATCAGAGAAAGGATGGGAATGCACATGTTTTGACTTAAAGTCTATGCTCTTTTCTCTTTCTTCTCCCACCCTGGCATACTTTAATGTAACCTTCCTCTTAGTGTCTGTTGAGGTTGAACTGTGAAGGGGAAGAATATCTTAATTGGGGTCTCTAATCAATAAACCCTTTCCATCTTATGCTCTTCATCATCTCATTCCTCCTCACAATTCAGAAACTTGAGCAATAGTAGTCAAATGGGAACTTCCCATTTTTTGCAAAAACATGTGGCAGGCCACGGAAACTCTAAAATTGTCCCTCTAGTTTAAGACAGCTGAGAATTTCCCTGTCTTTTTTTGTGTGTGAAATGAAGTTTCTTTTCCTCTGTTCTTTTTGGCTGAAGGTTTCCTGGCAGAAAATGCCTTAGATCTCTTACTAAAAGCAAATCATCTGAAACCTGCCTCCCCACTGAAACAGGGTGAAAAGAGAAGGGAATGGCTGGGGCTGGAGAGGCTAAGGTCACATAATAGAAAACAATCTCTTCTAGTCCCCGACTTTGCTTAATCATGTTTGGGTTAATTCGTAGTTAACTGCTGGGAACTGCTGGGTAGTAACCAGATCCAGTGTTTAGGGAGTTCCCATTGATTATTCCAATGACAAGAACACTATCTTTAGTTTGGAGACCTGGGTTCTCACTTAATCCAGTTAACAGTTGTGTGATTTTAAAGCAATCCCAACCTCTCAGTGACTTGTTATTCTTATTAGGATAATTGGAGGTGAGGCAATAGAGGAAGCAAAGCTAATTTACAGTAGCCTCGAATACTAAGAATATTTCCCATCCAGAATGCAAATACTAGATACCATCTGTAAGGTTCTCACTCACCCCCATCCCAGTACAACAGGTTGGCCAATGCCATGATTTCAAACTACAGAACAGAGCTCAAATTAATACTACCATGTATATTTGTAGATGTCCCTTTTGAGGCAGTTATTTGAAATAGGGAATCAAGAAGAATCTAATCTGCCTTTTCTGGATAGCTGGTTAAAGAATGTTAAGTCATAGATTCATAGAGCTGGAAGGGACTTTAGAATATAAAACACAGAATGTTAGATCCAGGAAGATCATGGAACCCAAGATGTCAGAGCTGTGTAATATTTAGAATAGTCAGGGAAGCAGATTTCCTTTTGTGCCTCAGTTTCCTCATCTGCAAAATGAAAGGGCTGAATTTTATTGGGGTTGAACTCTGAGGACTCTTCCAGCTCTATTTCTATGAAACTTTCCAGAGTTGGAGAAACTGAGGCCTAAGGGGATAGATAACTTGCTAGTAAGCTAGTGGAAGCTTTGATATAAATTTCCAGTTCAATATTTTATAATTCCAAATGCTCCAAAATGGTTGATTAGATTTATAGTTGAACTAATAGTGGATTTATGTAAATCAAATGCTTTTAAAATTATTCTTGGCTTCATCACTTATTTCTGTGATTAGAGGCTGGCTTTTGGGAAGAAAAGGGACTTCATGGTCAAAAAGTAGAGAAGGGAAAGGATCTAAGATCTTCAATTCTCTTCCCATTCTTAGTGTTCTATATATGGAAGCAGACTGGTGTCCTCTTCGGGCTATCCATTCATATTTGGTGAGTGCCTATAGGGAACAAAGGAATAGTTAGATATCAGACCTGAATACTCTTTTAAAGGACCTTATAGTTTAAAACAGGATAGAAAAAACAAACCTATAATAACCCGAGAAAGAGAGAGAAGGAGAGAGAGACAAACAAGACGGGGAGAGAAAGAGGAAAGATAGGCATAAAGTCAAAAAGACAGAGATAGAGACAGAGAGATAGACAAGGAAAGACAGAAACAGAGACAGAAAGACAGAGAAATAAAATCACAGACTGTGAGGAGATGGGGAATGAAATGGTGGTGGAAGGAAATAGTTCTTTCTATCCTTTGCTCTTTAACCCCCTCCACAGATAAGTTGTTGTCTTTCAGTTGTCTTCAGTTTACAGAAAAAGTAATTAAGTTTCAGGGAAGTTTTATTGTTGTTCAGTGTGTCCTACTCTTTGTGACCCCATTTGAAGTTTTCTTGGCAAAAGTCCTGGAATGGCTTACTATTTCCTTCTCCAGCTCATTTTACAGATAAAGAATTTAGGCTTGGAATCATACAACTGGCAAGTGCCTAAGGCTGGATTTGAACTCATGAAGATGAGATTTCCTGTCCAAACCAAGTGCTCTAATCACTGTCATCTAATTGCTCCACAATGTATGTTTTGTTTTGATAAAATAACTTTCTATTCCATGCAGAATTAAAGGATGCTTGGAAATATGATAGAAGCCCATTATACTACAGTTCTCATACACTCACTTTCTGCAGGTCCTACTCAAGTCATGTCTGTTTTAGAATTATACTATGGTTAAAGGTGTGATAGCAGCAATGGATTCGAGAGAAAGAGGAGACAGAGTGGTATTTTGGAAAGAGCAATGGACTTGGAATCAAAGTCCCACCTGTACTACCTGTGCAACAAGTTATCTAACCTTTCTGGGCTGGATTCTTCATATGTAAAATGAGGGAGCTAGAACTGGCTTCTATCTATCTGGTTTCTATAGGTTTATCAAATTCTAAATTTATCATCTCTCCATCCTTCATTTTATAGATGGAGAAACTGAAGCCCAAAGTGGGGAAATAATTTGCTCAAGGCCACAAAATGGGTTATAGTCAGGCTGGTCTTGGAGTAGGATCCAGATTTTTTGATGCCCAATCCCTATCTCCTACCAAAGTTTTAGGTAAAGATTTAAAATGTAGTTGCTTATTCAGGGAATAGAGACCTGAGTGGTAGCCCTATCCTATTCTTGGGAGGGGTCCAGGATGAAAGGCAAGTCTCAAAGGCCTCAGGGTCATGAATACTTGGATTTATGTCTTGCCTGCGATGCTTACTCTATAATCCTGGAGGAATCATTTAATCTCTCAATGCCACAGGCACTTTTCAGATTAAATGGCTAATCTGCCAAGAAGGGGGTCTTCACTCTGGGAGCATTTTACACTGAAGAAATCATTGTTTGGGACAAAAATCAACTAACCAACCCAAACTTTGTCTGAGCATAAGGAAAGCATGAACTATGTTTATTACTGTAGGGTAAGGAGAAGTATTTATTTTCCTTTATTTTAGTACCCTCAATAATTTCTACTGAGATAACTAAAAAGATATTATTAGTTCCTTTACTTCTCTACAGACTTTGACGATGCCAATCATCTTTTTCTTAATCTCTTCTCTCTAGATTTTCACAATGGTGGTTTTCCTCCTATGTGCTTGACCAATCTTTCTCTCCTCTTTGCTGTATCTCCATTGAAATCACATTTATCAGTAACCCTGAGGTTCTCCTAAGATTCTTTTTTGGGCTCTCTTCTTCTATTGTATCTCACTCATTAGCTACCATGGTTTCAATGATCATTTCTATGTTGCTAATTTTTACATCTACTCATCCAGCCCTAACTTCTCTGTAGATCTCTAGTCTTTCACTCCAGCTGCCAATGGATTACCATTGACATCTTGAATTCAATATGTTCCAAAATGAACCCATTATCCTTCCCTCAAACTTTCCAACTTCCTAATTTCCCCATTACTGTTAAGAGCACTACTATCTTATCTATCACTCAGACTAGAAATTAATTGTGTTCCTCTACTCTTCCCTCTCTCTATTTTCATATCTAGTTAGTTGTCAAATCCTGTCTTTTCCAACTTCCCAACATCTCTTTAATACGTCCTTGTTCTCTTCTCTCATACTGCTCTGGTGCAGGTTCTCAAATCACTTCATGACTGGACTATTGCAATTATTCTGTTGACTGGTTTCCAAGCTCTCCTTGTTCCAGTTTATTCTGCACTCAATTGTCAAACTCATCTTCCTAAAGTTTAAGTCTGACCTTGCATGTTATCTTCAGTGATTACTAATGACCTCCAATGGATCAATAAAAAACCTGGTTTTTAGAGCCCTTCTTAAGTAATAAAGCTCTTTCTTCACTGTTTTTTTTTTTTTTTTTAAACTACCCTCCACATGGCTCTGCAACTCATTGACACTTAACCTCTTTGCTGTTCCTTGCACTCCATTTGCATTTGCAACAATAGCACTGGCTGTGTTGGCCAGAGCTCTATCGTTCCTCATTCCCATCTCAAGGCTTTCTTGGCTCCCTTGAAGTTTTACATAAAATCTCACCTTGTACTGAAAGCCTTTTCCAGTCCTCCTTAATCTTAGTGCCCTCCTTCTGTTGATTATTTCTTATTTATCCGGTGTATAACTTGTTTGCATTATAGTTGTATATATGGTGAATCCCTATTAAACGGGGCTTCTTGGGAGCAGGGACTTTTTAGTTTGTTTTTCTTTGTATTCCTATAGTTTAACACAAGACTTGGCACATAGTAGATGATTTAAAAACTCTAGCTAACTGTCTGACTTGGGAGAAAAGATGAAAAAATCTGCAGAGGATAAAAGGCTGACAAAAATTTATTTACACAGTCCGCACTGGGAGTAGAAGGGAGTGTACAGGCCTGAGGAAAATAGGATTTAGAGTTTGGCTGGAACTCAGAGGCCATCTAGCTAAATCCCTTTATTTTCGGAAGTAGCAAACCGAGGCTCAGAGAAATCAAAATGACTTCCCCAATGTCACAAAGGTAGCATAGTCAGACAGCAAAGCTCCAGATCCAATGTTCCTGCCACAATCGTACGGTGGTCTGAGATGTGATAGTGGGAACTGGGTAGTCTCAAGGATAAATGGCCTCCGGCAAAAGCCTTTCAGTCTAAACCTCACCGACAGGATTTCATTGGCAACAGTCTCTAAAGAGGGAACTCCCGTGTGTGTGTGTGTGTGTGTGTGTGTGTGTGTGTCCATGGGAATGTGCATGTCCAAGGCGATGGAGTTGTGGCGTGTATGTCTAACGGGCTGAGAGAGTGTGTGTATGTGGCGTGTGTGTCCAAGGGGCTGTGGGGTGTGTGTGTGTGTGTGTGTGTGTGTGTGTGTCCGTGGAGCTGGAGGCGGAGAGCTGCGTCCTAGGCTGAGTATAGCGGGGGCGGGGGCTAGGGGCGAATGGGGAGATTTGCATCATCAGATAGGAGTGCGGTGCTGGGTCTGGGGGAGGGTGGGGTGTCTTTTGTTGCCCCCGTGGGCGCGTGTGCAGTTATCGGAGTTCGCTGTCTCCAGCAAACCCTTCTCACGGAGGCGTCCACAACTGAGACTCGGGCTTAGCGCAGAATTCTAACTTCGTGTTTTGTATTTTTCCTGATCCCCCCGGCGTGGGGGGTGGCTCAGACCCGCTGGCCAACGTTACCGTCCTGGCCCCGGGCTTCCAAGACTTTACACCTTTAAAAAATTAGCAACTACCTAGAATCAAAGGAAAGTCGTAGATTGGTAAGCGCCGTGTCTGGGCGATTGAGCCACTTGAGGACTGGGACTCCAGGCGTGTGTGTGTGAGACAGAAAGAGAGCAAGAGGGATTGATTCTACGTCTGGAAGTCTTTGTAGCTCTTGGCAGACGCTCCCTTAGCGGCTGTGGGGGCCGAGCTGTCTGGGAGCCCCGAGGGCCAGCCCCTCTCCTGGGTTGCTGCCGCCTCCTCCTCCTCCTCCTCCTCCTCCTCCTCTACCTCCTGCTCCTCCTCCCCCGGCTCAGGCCGCCCGCCCCCTAGTCTTGCTCGCGCCTCCGCCGCCACCGTACCATGCATTGGAGTAGCCGCTAGCCGGGGCAGCCGGCGCGCCCCGTCCGGGATGGGGCAGCAGAGCTCCTGACTTCTTCGTCCTTCCCCCTCTCAACCCTTCGGGGGCACCAGCTTCCCGATCGAGCATGGAGTCACCCGCGATCGGGAACAGCGGCAGCTGTGGGAGCAGCGCTGGCCCCCCGGAGCCGCCGGTCTCCGGCCCCGCCGCAACCTCTGGCCCTGGCCCCACGGTGGCCAGCTCTGGCCCCGCTACCGCTGCCGCCACCGCCGCAGCTCGGGACTCTGAGCGCCAGTTGAGACTTCGGCTCTGCGTCCTCAACGAGATTCTGGGCACTGAGCGGGACTACGTGGGCACCTTGCGTTTCTTGCAATCGGTCAGTGCTGGGGTTGGGCAGGGCGGGCGAGGCGTGGGGGAGGGTCTTGTGTGTTTGTATTTGTGTGTATGCATACACGCGCCCGTATGGGGACGGACGGGACAAACAGCGGTCTGGCCGAGTACCTCCGCTGGTCTGGGTTGGAAATCACGGAACTGGACAGGGGATTGGGTAGTTGCAAGGACGCGCGGCAGAACTGGATCAGTGCTTGCGGACCGAGGTTGGGTAGTGGTGTTAAAGAGGGTCAGCGTTCCGCAGGTTAGGCTGGGCCCTGCACGGTAAAAAACACCAACGGGTGTCCAGGAGCCCAGGAGGTCATCTCAGAAAAGTGGGAGCCAGAACCTAGAGGGTTAGGGGGAGGAGGATCTAAAGCACAGGGTCCCCCGGGACCACATGGACTCAGGACTCATATAGTATAAAGCTGTAGGGTAATCCGAGCAGGAGGCTCAGACCTTAGCGAAAGAGAGGAGGGCATTGCTTCTTTTAGGAACCTGGGGCCGGGGTTGCTAATTCCCAGTAGGAAACATCCCCTTAGTCTGGGCAGTCGTAGGGTCTGGCTGTTGACTAGCCAGACTAGCAAAAGGCTGGGAGCACTTTGAGGGATAGTCGAGGTACAAACCTTTTCCCAGGTTTTGGGACCCTTCTAGTTTGCCAGCGTGGTTACCTTAGGGTCATGATAGAAATCCCTGGGTGGGAAGAGAGAGGGGAGAGAAACCGACCTTATTAGCCAACCTTAGATCCTGTGGTTCCTGTCAGTAAAAAAAGACAGAGATCTTTGCTGAACATTTTCCAGGATTCTGCCTTTCTTTCTTCTCTCCTTCTCCATTGAAATATTTTAAAAATCAGTTACATCCGAGAGGCCAAGTCTCCTGTCAGTCTTTTGGTAACTTCTTGTTTCGAATGACGATTCATTTTAACCCTTTCATCTTAAAGATGGAGAACTGAGGGGCGTGTGTGGGGAGGGGGAGAGTGGGTGAGGAAATTAACTTGTCCAAGACCACAGAGTTAGTTAGTAGTGATCCTGGAAGTAGAAACTTTACTCTGAATCTCATTCTGTTGGCATTAGAAAGGGAACCTTCCATTGTGAGTCCTGTCTCTGTGTCTTATGATTTATCAGTTCTTAGCTGCAGAGCCGAACATTTGAGACCGGTTTGTTAAAGAGATCACAAGAGGGTACTTTTTTTTAGCACCTTGGAGGAAGTATGTATTTATGCGAGAGCCGACAGTAAAATGCTTAGATGGAGGCTTTTGGAGTTTAATCTCCAGTTTTCTGACTTTTCTGTTTGCACTGTTCCCCCATCGGGGACCTTTGATACTTTACTTCCCCCCTTACCTCCCAGGAAACCTTAGTCTTTTTTAATGATGGGCTTAGAGGAAGTAGGATGTGGATCTTGCCCTTAATACGCACCCACCTCCTACTTGGGTCCAGAGAAGTAAGGAGCTTCGAGTGGGAAGGATGATTTTCTTGGGGAAAAGCAAAAGACACTCTTGAACTTTGGAGACTTAGGTCTGAGCCAGTCCAGAACGAGGAGGCAGACCCTTGCTGCTTGGGGGTTGGGGAAGGAGGAGCTTTTCAAACTCTGGTATTGGCCATCTGGCAGGCAAACAGCTTCCCATCCTTGGACCTGTTTTTATTTTCAGTTCTTGACCAATGAATGCTAGGAGCCACCAACTTCTTCTGAGAGGCATGGACTCAATTAAAGGCCAGGAGAGCATGGGAGTTGGCATCTCTTTCTCTCCTGAAACAGCAACAAAAACTCTTCTCAATTTAAAGTTGGCTGTTCATGAATAAAAAATTCAGCCAAGTTTCTCATTAATGGTGAATTTTAAATCTCAGGGTAGTTTTTGGAATTATAGGACTATAGAGCAAAAAGGGACCTACGTTAAGAGATCATTTAGACATTCTTTTTATTTTATAGCTCAGGAAAAGCCCAGAACAGGGACTTGGCTAAGGTCAAATAGTGATCAGTGTTGGGACTCTGACCCTAGCTTTTTATTTCCTAATTATATTTTAATATGCTGTATCTATTGTGATGAAAGTTGGAAGGGATCATCTAGTCTTAATTTTCTCACCCTAGTCAGGGGAAGAAGTTCTGATATGTTACTTAAGAGTGACCTGAATTCAAATCCTGTCCCAGATACTTGCTAGCTTTGTGACTTTGGGCACTTACTTCATGGGATTGTAAAACCAGTAACATAAGATCTGGTTATTATTAAGTTATAGATGGGAAAACTGACTATTTAGACAAGACAGTCTCTTCTACAACACAGGTTTCCACCCCTTTCTTTCCTTCTTTACCTTTCAACCTTTCCTTCTCTAGAATCCTTATTATCCATCCTCGAAGGAATTGGAATACAACCAGATTTGTAAATTCGGTCAGCAAGCATTTATAAAGCACTTTTATTACATGCATACCAGCAATTAGGGATACAGATACAAAGTAAGATAGTCCTTGACCTAACAGAGCTTATTCCTATTAATTAGTAGGAGTGGTAATAATGACACAAGTAACAACAACATGCTTGGCATTTGTACAATACTTTATAAGGGAGGAGCACTATTTAAGTCCATAGCCAGTAAATATTTATTGAGTACCCACTATAGGCCAGACATTATACTGAGTGTTTGGAAATCACCTTGTGAGGTAGGTACTATCCAAGAAACAAACAAACAAAAACCCCAGATGGATCTATGGTCTCATTGCTGTGGGCATTTCCTCCTAGCATTCATATCTCTGTCCACGCTTCCTATCCACTTCCTCCCAGAAGTTTTCCACAGGGGATCTATTCAAGGATCTGGGCTAGGATGAGAGGAAGTTTTCTTCCTTTCCTGATAGCATGATATCATGATTTAGAGTACATGGGCAGTCTATCCTCTCTCCATGTAACCTTCTTTTTTCTGATACAGACAATCCTTTGACATATTTTGTAACATGTTCTTGTTTGTGATGTGTTATAGTTAGCTCAGCCCAGCCTTGATCTTCTCTCCATTGCTTTTTGGACAAAGAGTCTCAACTTGAATTCTTCAGACATTTTTGTGTTAGCATGGCATGTAGAGACATCACCCCAAGAGTACTGATATTAAAAAGGTTGACCTTCATTCAGAGGAAAAACTTGATCATTAGGTTTTACAGATGTTACTATTCTCATTTTTAAGATAAACACCAGAGACCTTTGATATGGCATGATTATACAGCAAGAAAGTGTCAGGATTTGATCTTTTATAACTTTTAAGCATTCTACCCTACTTGTTAATTTATTCCAAGCAAAGCATAATTAGGAAAGTGAGTTCCTTATCCTTTCAAATTATACAATGTGTTACTAGGGCAAATGTAAATTGATTTTGTATGTAGGGGTTAGCCACTGTTTTTATTTAAAAGGATACTTGGGGATATTCCTGATCATCCTATCCTTGTAAGTAGATTTGATAGAAATTGATGGAAGACAGGACAATAATGCTTTTTCCATACCTTCCCTTCTAGCCCTTTAAATCCTTATGCTCAATCCTGAATTCTGTCTGCTGTATCTAAGATCAGAGCTTATCAGCCCCCCATGCAGGTGTCAGACTGCATC
This sequence comes from Antechinus flavipes, assembly GCF_016432865.1. NCBI lineage: Eukaryota > Metazoa > Chordata > Mammalia > Dasyuromorphia > Dasyuridae > Antechinus > Antechinus flavipes. Next base: position 234,841,973 of record NC_067399.1, on the reverse strand, counting down.
CTGAACATGTTCTTAGTTGTTAGCCAGAGAGATTTGCTTACCTTTCTCCTTTTCTTGTGTTAGCAAGAAAGATCCCTTAAACCAACCTGCTCTTTGTCTTTATTATCATTCCTGCTAATTAGGGTAGTCTTCTAGTGTGACCAGCACTGACTTTGGCCCATTCCAAGTTAATTCTGTTCCCTTTTCTTTGCCCCAATAGCTTCCTGTCTTGATAATTGTTGGTGGTTACAGAAGGATTTGCCTTCTGTCTCCTGGAAGAATGTATGGGTAATCCCTCCCTTTAATGATTTGGCAGGGATTAATGAGCTGAACTGGTCTCTTCCAACTTTTATGGCTGATTTTAAAAAAGGTATTGATTAAATGTATTCGAACATCCACTTTTATGGGGAGGGAAGGGGACTGCATCCATGTGGGGCCCTGTGTTTGGTTCCATGTTAGGGACAGAGAAATCTGACATGGTCCCTGCTATCGGCAAGCTGGGAATTTATTTGGGGAGTTATAAACACAGGAAGAGGTAACTAAACAACATGAAACTAAATTATAGTGAATTTCAGAACAGCAAGTGGTATTTTAACTGGCTTGCTTCTAAGACAGTGGGAAAGGTCCTGGGCTCTGGCTTGAACTAGGAAGATTCTGGACCAAATGCCTCGTAATAATAGAGCCTATCAAATAGTAGATGCTTGCTGATTTAACAGGTTTCTGTGAAGATCCAAAAAGATATACAAGTTTATGAATTTTAATGCTGATGAGTTTTCTAAAGAGAAAATTTTGGACTGATTAAGCCAAGGAAAGCTTCACTGAGCAAGTGAGATAGGAGCTGAGTACAATTGGGCACATTTGTTTGGATTAGATAGGTTGTGTGAATATCTGAAAGCTGTGTGTGTAAGAACTAAGTTTGCTTTGCCACAGCATAGTACTAGCATCTACCTAAAATTTTCTAGTTCCTTAAGTACAAGATTTGCTTTCCCCATTGACAGGAACAATACCTTTATATTTTAGAAGTATTTTTCCTTGTTTCAAAGTTTCCTGGAGCACTTGGTCTGAATATCTGTGATAGCCTTATCCTTCTGTTCTTTTTATATATGAATTTTTGTCACATTTGGCTCCCTAGAGCCATTCTGCATCTCTTAAATGCAATTCATTTTCATTATATTACTCCTCAATATCCTTAGTCTTTGAAAGATATAGGTTGAATTACAAACAAAGTTCAGTGGAATAAAAGTTCCTTAAGGACAGTAATTATGTGTTTTTTTTTTAAACCCCTAGACTTTCATATAGTAGGTATAATTAAGTGTTATTTGAATGGCATTGAATACTGACATTTTATAATTATTTGAATAACAATAGCACAGATAGAGTCACACTTTGCTTCTTTCAAAGTAAGGACCCAGGCTTATTCATCTTTTAAAATCCCTGATCATCTAGCACAGTCCATTGAACATAGACTCTAAAAAGAGGGGCTAATATAATCCATTCATTTTATTGAAGATTAAAAGATCTAGAGAAGTTTACCGTTATATTCACCACAAGGGAAATTAGTAGAGCCAGGTCTTTTGACTATATATCTACTGCCTTTTGCTGTTTGAAGAGTCATATAGAGAAATTGTCAATTTTGGGGAAAAAACCCAAAAAATGAAACTAGCACTAGAGAATTCCTTATTCATTCTTTATCTTCAGGTTGGACAGTGAGGTTTATAGTCTCTGAAGGTAAATGATTTTTTTCAATAGGAGCAGCAAGAGGATTGGTTCTTTCTTTTTGTTTTTTGCAGGTAGAGGTTTACAGGGAGGCAAATGGGAAACTTGAAGTCCCAGAATGTCAAAATTGGAATAACTCTTAGGAAGGGACCTCAGTAGGAAAAATTGTAATAAGCCTTAGAGAATTAAGGGATCTTACTACTCTACAGCAAACAGTGGCATCAAAATGGTACCATTTTTTAACAGTTGGAAAAGAGAGAAACGGAAATGATAAGACACTAACCCTTAGGTCCCAGGTCCATAGAAAGATTTTCCAGTCTGAAGTTTTGAGTCCTTTTCAGGATTGTTCATCCACCTTTGGGGTCTACCTTTCCACAGACTATCTGTGGCTCCTAGAAGCTGTAAACATGAGTAGTGGCTGCAACCTGTAAACAGCTCTGGTAGATAGCTTGAGGTTGAGTATAACTGACAGGCTCAAACCTATTGGTGAGTTAGGGTAGGAGGATGGTTATTCCAAGCAAAAGAAAACTTCCTTTTGTATTCTGAACCATTGTCAGTTGTCTTGAATTTTTGTCTTGCCACTGGACTCTGGAAGAGTGAGACTGACTCTGCTTCCTTAAAATTCTAATTCACTTGCAAGTTAAGACATACCTGACCCCAATATTGTGATGTCATTGGTTCTTTTCAAAAGTGCCAGCCTCTACTATGTGACTTAATTCCCACCTTTTCTGACACATATAAAATACTTTCTGTATGTATTTTTCTTTTTCTTTTTATTGATTAAAGCATATATGATGGAAGAGGGGAGGGAAGGAGTTTTAGAGTTGTCATTCATTTTTAAAAAGTTATTGTGTAGAGCTTCATTATTGACTTCAAGGGTGTGCTACTCATTCAGCACAGCCTTATTTCATTTATTGAACTCATTTGTTCATGGATGTTGATTGAAAGGCGCTTAAAAGTCACGGAATACTGTGTTCTTATTTAGGGAGGTGAAAAACAGATTAATTAACAGAGATTAACTTTTCTAAGCCAGGGTCAGAATTAGTAAGGATAGAGATTGTATTTTATTGCAAATTCCACTGATTCTACTTCATATTGAATACCCCTTTAAGAATTCTGTCTCAATGCTGATTCCTTCCTAAAAGTCTCAGTTAAAATCCCACCTTCAACATTTGCAATTTATTTTATCTCTGTCTCTCTCCACATATGCCTGTATATTAGTTATTACATATGTATATGTACACATACAGTTTATGTATATGTGTATATCTTATATTTCTCATTTGAATCTTGTCTCAATGCTGATTCCTTCCTAAAAGTCTCAGTTAAAATCCCACCTTCAACATTTGCAATTTATTTTATCTCTGTCTCTCTCCACATATGCCTGTATATTAGTTATTACATATGTATATGTACACATACAGTTTATGTATATGTGTATATCTTATATTTCTCATTTGAATCTTGTCTCCCCTATTATTGTTCCTGATTTTACCCCCCTTTTTAAATATCCCTAGTACTCATCACAGCACATAATAAGTCATTTGATAAATGATGTTGACTTGACTTTGAAGTGTGCTATAGTGGAATTGGTTTTTGAGTTTTTAAATTTGTTTTTCCTCACCTCTAAAATGAGGGAGTGAGAGCAGGTGACCTTTTAAGTCCTTTCTAGCTCATGACTTAATGATTTTGTGTATCTTAAAACTGTGGTGGGACCTTAGAGATTAGATAGACCAGTGGCTTCCTGCCCCATACCCATGTTCCTTTGATAACATCCTTGATCCAGATTCATCCTGCTCCTGGTCTCATTGTCCAAGAGACAGTAAGGCTCTCCTTTCTCTTGTGAGAAGGCTCTGGGAGGATTTGTATCCCTGCTCATAGATAACCCACATCCTACTCTAGCTCTTTTTGTAACAAACCCCTCCAACACCCCATCCAGTTGTTTTCTTTTAAACTTGATATACAGAGACAGTACAGTGAGGAGGAGGAGGAGGAGAGGAGAGTGGGGGTGGGGTTGAGTTCTTTTAGTCAAGGGCAAATCTGCACCTGGACTGGCACCTGTGACAATATTTGAAAGCTGTCTTCAAGGTGAAGGACTGTGGACTGGGAAGATGAGAGAAGACAAGCTTCTTAATTCTAAAGAAGGGTGTCCTTCCTACTTATTTACCTGTGCTTTACACCTATGGATTCCTGGTTTCCTCCTGCAGACTGGGGATTATAATTTACCATCTGTTTCACTGAGGAGAAAGGATTCATTGGAAATGACCCTGACTGATACTGGGGAAGATTGAAGGCAAAAGGCAAAAGGAATGGCAGAGGGTGAAATGGATAGATAATGTCATTGAAGGAACAAACATGAGCTTAGACAGACTTCAGGAGATAGTAGAGCGAAGGAACCGAACAACAATCAAAATCTCTTTCACCGGTGATTAGATGAGATAAGGGTAGAAAGTTGTCTGATATCCTAAAGTGTCTGGTAATTATTCTCTTCTTCCCAATTGCTTTCTCTCCATACAATTTATAGAGTCATAGATTTAAATGGGAACTTTGAGACCAGGGAATCCTTTCATTTTTTAGAAGAGGGGCCCAGGGTCACACAGCTACTAAGTATCTCAACAGAATTTAAAGTCAAATCTTTTTGACTCCTTGTCTCAGAAAGTCTGCTTTGTAGAGCTTCAGGTTCCAGAGCTTTTTCTACTTACCAGAACTGCCCCTCCTACCTTGGAGGCTAAAGCATTGTTAGGGTGACTGGTGATAGGTGGAGTTTGAAGAAGGGGGAGGGGAGAGCAGGAAATAAGCATTTATTAAGTGCCTGCTATGTTCTGGGCTCTGAGCTAAGCACTTAGACAAATATTATCTCATTTTGATAAGAATCTAGGCTTGCGTTGGGGAATGAGGTGGGCTGTTTGGCCTTTCTGGGCCAGGCCATACTAGAATTATCTTGCAGAGGAATTGTTAGGGGGTTTCCAAGGCTGTGAAGGGGAGGAGGGAAGCCTTCGACCAGTTTGATTTCTTTCATGCTTTTGCTCTTGAAAGATTAAGCAGGCATTTTCATTTGATTATGATATCTCTGACCTCTGTCTTATATTGTGGTGGGATACTTAATCTATGTTTACATAGGGGTTTCATTACATAGGGGTTTGCTAGTGACAGATGATCCCTTGATCTTTACATTGAGGAAGTGAAGCTCTTTCTGGGAGGGTAGCTCAGAGAACCAGAAAGCAGAGGTAGTAGTCATTGGTCCCAGGAAACATGGGAGGATCTTAGCTGCCTTGGTGGGAATCGTCAAACCTTTCTCCTGTTCATTCTTGTTTGTACCAACTGGGCTTCTGTCAAAGCAAGAGTGACAGAGTGGAAAAGCCCATCTGTGTCCTCGTCTCTGAGTAGGGCTGAGCCATAACCTTCCTCAGGCAGCCCCCTGAAGATCTACAGAGGCTTTGGCATGGAATGGGATGGTATGACTGGGAACAAGTCACAGCATAACATCATATGTTTAGCACTGACAGGGTCTTCAGAGGTCATTTTGTCTAGCCCCGATATTTTGTAGGTGAACTGAGGTTCTGACAGGTTTAAGGGATTTGTCCAAGCTCATCTAGCTCCTATAATGGTAGGGCTGGGAGTTGAGTCCAGCTTCTCTGATAACAAATCCAACACTCTTGGTATTGCATTATTCTCTGAGCCTGTCTTCCTCTAAAATGGGGATGATAATGCTTTATAAATGTGAGCTGCTCTAGTTCTTGATAAGAAGAAAAATTCAGAATGCCAAAGTTTGCTGTAACAGTGGTAAACTATTTTTTAATATATTTAAAAATTATTTAATAATAATTTACAAACCTTCTCTTAGGACATTGTTAATGTAGTTTATATTTATGGCTATTTGGAATATTTTATTACTGTAAAAATAATTTTGACCTCTAGGACTTTTGAAAAGGTTTTAGGGACCACCAGAGGTGGTCCATGCTTTGGGAACCTATGTAGATAAATATCTTCAGTGTTCTGAGTTTGTTTTTTCATCTGTAAAATAGGAAACAAATACCTGTCTCAGATTTATAAAATGTCCTACATGAAAATACTTTGAAAATATTTCTCAGAAACTTTATAGTTTACAAATGTTTTCCCTCAACAATCCTGTCATTAGATAGGGTATTATCCCTAAATAAAGCTCACTGAAGTTGAATGTAACCCAGTGATCACTCAGCTGGTAAGTCCCAGAGTTGGGTCTACAATTCCTGTCTTTTTGACTAGACACTGTAATAGACTCCTAACCAAGGGCTTTTGAAGTCTATAGGAAAGGAGGGAGAGCTTAGTATACTATATTATCTGGGGAGGTTTCCTGGGAGGAGGTGGGACTTCACATGGGTGGGGCCCAAGGAGAGCTAGCCCAGTATCTTGTGGTTGGGGCTGACAGGGGAGGGTATCAGCCACAAGCCTGAAGAAGGGTTTGTTTACTTTTACTTTGGTCCTCCCTTCCTGTATGAGCATAGGTTGAAGAAGCTGTAGAGTGGAAGCTTTGAGAGGGGGTCATAGGTTCCTGTTTTGGGACTCCTAAGTGCAGAGCTCTGTACTGGAGATAAAAGAGAGCTGTTAAAACACAAAACACAAGCTCAGAGAACTAAAATGTATAATAGTATTGGATTTGGCATTAAAGAGTTGGAGAACAAAGTGCCGTCATTATGAAGTTATAAAGGGAAGGAGCCTAAAGAAAGGCTACTCTGAGAAGATAATATTTGGAATTGGAGATATATTAGATAAATAATAGAGGCGAGCAGGCAGGGAATGAGTGCATTCTAAGTATCAGAAAGTATTGTGAACATGGGAGGTTGGTAAGAGTGTGATGCTCTGGGAACATCCTAGCAGTAGGGTAATTTTAGATGAATTTGGAAAGAGTAGTTTCAACTTCCTAGGAAGGTGATAATGAGCCACAGAAGGTTTTTGAGCAGAGGAATATCTTGATGAAACGAAGGATTTGTTATGGCCACATTTGAAAGGTGAATTGAAAGGATATTTGCGAATAGAGGCAAAATAGACATCATTGTTTAGATTTGCTTTTGATTTTTTTTCTAGGCTTCCTTTATTAGTAAAGTATAAGATTACAGCTCTTGATTTGGAAGAAACTTCAAGTTAAGATCATCCCAATAGAAAATGGTTGTAGTTGGATTTGAACTTGGGTCCCCTGACTCCAGGACCAAGACAGTACTCTGTCCACTACCCTTCTCCTTAAAAGATTGTAGGCAGTATCTCCTGATATTTCTTCAGTATTTTGTGAAAAAGCTTTCTGACCACGGCAGTGGTAGGATAAAAGGTAACAGGACAATAGTTTTCAGCATTCATTTTTGTAAGATTTCATGTTACAAATCTGATATAAGTTATAAATGTACAGTACTTTAAAACATATTTCCATATTAGTCATGTTGTACAAGAAAAATCAGACCAAAAGGGGAAAAACCACTAGAAGGTCACTTAAATTCTGATCTCTTTTGAGAATACTTTTTAAAAATTGTTATCACCATCCTAATTTTGCAGATGAAGAAATTAACTTCTTTAGTATTTTTTTCATTTTGCCAAATTTATTTTTTAAGTTGTTTTCTTCAGTAAATTTCTGTGATTTCTTTTTTCAAGAGTAATTGGCTTCAAGTAAAATACTATTTTAAAAAATAGGGTCAAGGAAGTTTTGACTGTTTAGAGTTACAGAGGAAAGCTATGACCTAATCAGTACTAAATAAAATATGTAACTTAATTCTGTCTGCTTGACTTCCAGCAGAAACCTCACCTACCTTGGCTGAAGCAACATGGCATTCAAGTGTTTCTACCTGGGTTCAAGGCCTAACATGCTGCTTATTAATAGCCAAGTACCTGGGTCAGCTCACTAAGCCTTTTTCTCTTCTACACAATGAGGATAATGTTACTTGTCCTATCTAAGAATGGTAGTAAGACTCAAATGAGATAAAGGATTTTGTAAACTCACAAGAGCCAAACAAATGCAGGCGGTTATTTTATCTGATCCATGATTCTGGCTGCCAGGTTTGAATTCAATTTGTCAGGGAATCTTTAGATATAGGAGAAAACTAAAAGAGGAAAAAAAAAAGACAAAACTTTGATCAAACAAAACAATTGTATTTCCTGAGGTCTTTCATTTTACTTGAAGACAGATACACTTATGTAAGGGGAAGATAAGATCACATTTGAACCCAGAATTCAGGCCTGGTACTCTGTCCACTGCCCCACCTAATTGCCCTGGAACTAGATCAAGGGGAAAAAAAAAGGTAGTGGAGAGACAGTAATGATACCTATATGCAAATAAAAATGAAAAATAATTCTATTTCACCCTTCCCCCAAACACTCCTTCTTCCCCCCAAACCACCACCAACCAAAATCAGTAACCCTACAACTAAAATCTACCAAGGAAACTCTTCTTCAGAATTTAATTTAATTTGAACAACCCTGGGGAGCTGTTCCACAGCCAGTGATGACCAGTATCTGATTAGCAGCTATAGGTTAGACAAAACTAATTTAATTCACTTTTGGTGGCCAGTAGGTATATCAGCTCCCTGTTGAGTCTCCCGGATTAACACTAGTCTTTTCCCCTCTATATTACTCTGAACTCAGCTCCCAGAAATAACCCAAAGCCTATTAATTAGGGTCTAGGCCAAGAGGTTGCATTGCTAATGAGGAAACCTACAGGTCTCTCCTTAGGTAACTTGTAGAATGGGTGGGGCATATTTTCTCTGGGGACCTCCTGCTGATACCTGCATCTGTCTGTCGCCACATTTCAGGAGCCATTTGTCAACAGATGTTACCAGATGTTGTGAGCTAGGGAAGGGGGTGGGGAGCAAGATTGGGGAAGCCCTTCCTGTTTGCTTTGATGGGAACTAGCAACAGTCATAAAGTGTAGGTCAGGGGGGTGGTGTTTTCTCTTTAAGTGAGACAGCTGGGATCAGGGCCCAGCAACAGGTCATAGGTCTCATCCCTTTCTTAAATGCAGACCTTGAAATGGAAAGAGGGGGTAGGGCCAGTGGAGAAGGAGGCTGGTCTGGGTGTTCTGGACAGGACTTGGGGAAGAATTTGTAGGACTTGAGAAAGAACCATGAGTGTGTCAGGATTGAGGTGACCCAGTATTAAATATTCCTTGAGACTGAGGATAGGGTATTATTTAGTCTCATGAAGAAAGTAAATTGTGGGAGAGAGAATGCTGGATTTATAGTCAGAAAAGGCTTAGTCCCTGTGTGACCTTGAGCAACTCAAACTTTGCAGAGCCCCCAGCTTCCTCATCTGGGGACTTTTCTTGGGGACTTTTCTTGAAGTTTTGAAGTCTTCCCTCTTCCCTACCCACCTTCCACCATCATCTAGCACCATACTTTCACCGAAGTAGGTGCTTAATAAATAATGGAGAAGTTTTTTTTTTTAGTGATCTCTAGGTTCTCCTGGGCTTAATACTCAGTACTGTTTTCATCATGAGGAACCTCACAAGTGAAAAAAAAAGGAGAAGGAGTGAGGAACTCAAAGCAGAGCAGGATGACATTTCACAGATTTATAGGATTTAAGCTGGAAAGAAGCCTTTGCATAAATCCCTTTGCCCCTATTTGATAGACAAGGAAATTTGGGGCTGATAAAAGGAAAGGGGTCAATTAGGGCCAGATCTAGTACTAGAACCCAGATGAGCTATTTCACTGGCATGAAATCAGTCTGGAGCCTCTGGACAAGCCTTGTGGAATGTGAAGCACCTGGTCCAAACACATCATTTTACAGATGAGGAAATAGGCTTATACAAAGATTGTGATTTGCCTATAATCACAATTAAACTGAGGAATATTGAGGCTCCTCTTTGCAAATTCAGTGCTTTTTTCCACTGATGAAATTCAGGCTGGTAAGGGGTGATATTTAATTCACAGCCAAGTGATTGGAATTAACCTTTTGGCATAGAGCTAGTCCCAGTGGCCCCTTCCTATTGGTTCTTTTCTCTTCCTAGGTTTTCTGAGAAATCTGTAGCCAGGAGGCTGGAGGGGGTTCAGTGTCTGAGAGAAACCTGACTTTTTTTTTTTTTTTTTTTTTTTTTTTGTCCTATGGTAATATGGTTATGGTAATTTGTCCTATGGTATGTCTGTCCAAAAGTGTCATAAGGATGATGGAGGGCAGGAGAGTGAAGGTAGCTTTGTTCCTTTTTTCTGCTTCTATGGTGGAGTGGCATTGGGGGAGGGATGGCATTCTCTGACAGTGAGGAGGAGGAGGAGTCTGAGTTAGTTCCTTTTTAAGTGGGGCAGAGGAGGGAGGACTATGGTAGGAAGCCCTTGCAACATCAGCTGCTGAACTGGAATTTCCCATATCTATCTGCTCTACTTCCCAAATCTTACTAACTTCCTCCAGGTCACTCCATGGATGTTTGGTGTAGGGGAAAAAGATTTTGGAGTTATGGGTCCCAGCTCTGTTACTTTCTGTGAAATGGGGCATCCCTAACCAGTGTCTCATTTCAAAGGAGAGGGATTGGATTAGATCTCTCCCAATGCTTAATCCTGTCAACCAGTGATGATTTAGAGATAGCCCAAACTGCCAAAATGTCACAGGACATAGTTCAGCTCAGGTTTGAGTTGGCCATCTTATCACTGCTATACTGCCCATCAATCTTAGTTCAATCAGAGGGTGTCTCTCAAGACTCTTCTGCCAGCCTCTTTGGTCAGTCTTGATTGAAAGCTTGAAAGGCAGGAATACTGCCCTCTGTTTTCATCCCAGATTTCAGACTTTAATTCAGATCCATAATCCATTTCTGGAGCCTAGAATGAAGAACTGGAAGGAATCCTAGAACTTAGAATGCCAATAGGAAAGGTACCTTAGAACATAGACAGTTAGAACTGGAAGGGTACCTTAGAACTTACAATGTGGGCACTGGAAAGGTTCCTTGAATCTTGAATACAGAATATAGAATGTGGGACCTAGAAGGAGGAACCTTAGAACCTAGAATGTCAAATCTAGGAAGAACCTTAGACAGTAGAATTGCAAGTTGAATATAGAAAGAATTGAGAGAGACCTCAGAATATAAATTTCAGAGCCAGAAATGGTCATCAAATACTCACTAATTTCTTCTATATAGTTTTCTAATGCTACTACTTGTCTCCCTGACTAGACAAGACAGTAAATTCTTAAGGAAGGGTTGATGGAACCCAGGATCTGAGTTAGTCCTGGAGCAGGGAACTCTTAACTGTTTAGCCAGCACCCCTCTCTCCCACACACCCCAGGTTTATTTCCTTGGGTCATCGGCATAGTTTTCCTATATTTTCCTCTTCTTGCTCTCTTCTTCCATGAAGGCCAATCCAGTTTCTTTAGATATATATGTATATACACAATATAATACAAATCGCCAGGTATAGAGTATTTCAGGAAAATGTTTTTTTCAAACTAAAAGAGATCAAAGCATCTGGGGACAAAGATATTCCCTTTCTTGGAATGATCCACTACACAATTAAATGAGAGATCTGGAGTAGGAGGTAAAGAAAAGGATGGGGGGAAAACAAAACCTATTTACTATACTGTGATTCCCTGGAGGGGAGAGGCAAGGCTTTTTGTCTTACACTTTTTTTGCTTACTTTACATCTTCAACATGTTCCTAGTTAGTTGCTCAGTAATTTAAGTGGACATGTTGTTTCAGTTTGAAGTTTTCTTATTTTGGACCTCTTTGGACTGGATGGACACCTGTCTCTATGGGTTAAGGGTAGTTTTGTTTGGCAGAAAGGGATGAGAATGAGTATTTGTAAATATTTATAGGTAAAGAGCTGGAACCCATTTTAATGTCATGGATTCCCTTCCCTTTTGTGTATTCTTTCTTAACTTCTTAGAATAATCTTTAAAATGCATTAAAATAAAACATGTAGCCTTAAAAAGGAGACAAGTTATTGAAATATTAATAATAAAATTTCCAGGATTTCCCCCATAAATCTCTCCATGGACCTTGAGTATAAGGGTTTCAGGGTTTTCCCAGAAGATTCAGTGAGCAGGACATGGATGCCATGGGAGAGGCTGTTAACTCAATTCCTAGTAACAAAAATCTTCTCTGTCCCAGAGTCTGATGTGAAATTTATTTCGGCATTGAGTTTGGTGCTCATCTGTGTGAGAGTTAGAGGAAAGAGGGGAACTGATTTTCTCCATCAGTCCTACATCCTCTCATGTAGAACTGGTAGGGTGAATAGCCTTGGTGATAGTCACCCTGAAGCTTGCAGACAAGTATGCTCTATTATATTTAGGAGTGTACAATGAATGTCAGATCTCAGAAGTCATGACCTTAGAAACTATACTATACTCTATATTTAAGGCAGGAAGAGCTCTTAGGGGTCCTTCAAAATTCCTTCAAAGTCCCCAATCCTTTCAAGTATGAGAATTCCCCTTTAAATTTTTTTTAAAATTTGTTTTTGCATCACCTTCATTTTCATATTTTATTCCTCCCCCCTCCTCTGCACAGTGTCATCCCTGGTAACAAAGAATATGAAAGAAAAGAAAAAAGTTCAGTAAAATTAACTACTAATAATATATAATAATATAACATTATAATGGAGAATAAGCAGTGTTCTGCATTCATTGTCTCCCACCTCTTTAAAGAAATGAGAAAAGTGCATTTTTTTATTTGAACAGAATTCTTCTTTGGGACCAAACTGAGTCATTATAATTATTAAGTGTTCAGACATTTGAAAAAACTGACACTTATAGTTATAATATGTTATAGTTTACTTTATTTTTCTTGTCCATCATTTCTTATAGTACAATAATATATCTTAGATTCATGGGCCATAATTTATTTAGCCTATGTCCAATAGATGAACAACAAAGATGAACGGCTACTTTGTTTCCACTTTATTGCCATTACAAAAGGTGGTGTTTTGGTGCATAGGAGACTTCTCTTTGCATTTTTCCATTTTTGACCTTCTTGTAGTCAAAGCAGTCGTATCTCTGGGGTAGAGATTTTGTAGTCACCTCTTTTTAATATAAACATGATGGCATCTTGTATTGTTGTCTTTAGTTACTGGAGAAGATACATATTGACATGCATTATGAATTCAAGAATACATTTAAATTAATTTGTGGTTATTAGTCATAATCACATTTGAAGAATTGTAATCTCATATAGGTGTAATGCATAATTATTTAGTCTTTAGAATGTGTGTTTGCTGAATACAGATGAAAATGCTTTGTATGTATGTGAATTTTTGAGTCAGTTGAACTTCCTTCTGATGTCTTGATCCCTGGTATCCATTGCCCACTGCTAAACTAATTCTAGTCCCCTAATTTTACAGATGAGAAAAGAACACACAGGTAACAGGTAGCAGGTGTTATTTGGTTACAATATAGTTGCCATTTCCATCATGCCATACTGCTTTTAACAGAGACTGTCAGTCAGAAGATACTGTGGAATATAGGACATAAGAATCTTAGAATGTTAACATTAGTAGAACACAAAATGTTAGAGCTGGAAACAACCATAGAGCATAGAATGGAACCATAGAACATAGATACTCTTTGTATCCTGGATCCAAAACTTTGATTCTGTTACTTACTGCCTATGTGAACTTTGGGTTAGTCATTTATATTTCAGCCCTGTGAGATTCAGTTTCCTCTTCTGTAAAATGAAGGAGAGTTGGGTCGGACTCCTTGATTTCTCAGGTCCAGATCTAATCTTCATGAGCCCTAACAGGAATGTTTTCTACACAAATTCTCTGGGCAAATTAGTGGTCATCCAAGTTTCCCTTGAAAACCTGCATTTAAAGAGCCTAGTCCCCCCAGAGTCAGCCTGTTCTATTTTCAGGCAACTCTTTAACTGCTTGCAAGTTGTTCTTACATTGAATATAAATTTGCCTCTGCAGTTTCCCCCTACTTCTGCTCTCTGGAGCCAATCAGAACAAATTGAATCCCTGTTCCACATGAGAGACTTTTCAGACACTTGAAGATGGTAGTCACGTGTTCTTTCTCTTCATTCCATTATCCTAGCTCTAATATAGGATTAGAATAGAGCATAGAATGTCAGAGCTGGAAGAGGCTCAGGAGTACAGAATATAGAATGTTAGAGATGAGAATGACTTAGAGATTGTCTAGTCCAGGCTTCTTAATTTGGCATCTGAGATTATTTAATAAAAATTTTTGATAACTTCTTTTAAAATATATATTTTTCACTCACTAGTATTTATTTCCTCTCTCTCCCCATTCATCTTCCACTAAAAAATTAGTTATTGTATTTTGATACAGTTGGCTTCTCTTTTATAGATTACAGACAGTTCTTCTCAGAAGGGGTCCATAACACAAAAACAACTCCTGGGCTTTTATCTTAGCGCAAAGGAGACTGACAAAGGTGATGGATAATGAAGGCACAGACTTTGGGATCTGTCAGAATTTCTCCTGTGGGTCTGCTTCAGTACAGCTCTTAAATAGCTACATATAGTTGTGGTCTTATGTCCTAGGGAGGAGATGTATGATGTGAGAGATCATAGGAAGGTGCTTCCCATTGAGGCCTGAAATTCCTCTGTAGAAGATTATCCCAGGGTAGGAAAGGACCTTAGAGTCCATCAAGTCCAACCATATTTATAAATGAAGAAACTGATACTGCACAAATAGTGTCTGGAGTAGGCTTTGAATCCAAGTTTTTATTCCAGGTCCAGTTGCCACTATGCTATCCTGGTTGATTCCTCTGGGTTTAGCATTTTTTTTTTTTTAAACAAAATCTTGGGTTATGTTATATTGTCTGTAATATCTTTGTGTGAAATAAACTATTTTTAGGGAGGATACAGGTGTGTGTGTGTGTGTGTGTGTGTGTGTGTTTGTATTTGTGTCTATGAAAAAGAGAAGGAGATACACAGAGACACAGTGAGAATGAATATGTTTGGAGGTCATGACAGCTAAGAAGGGCTGTGGGACAGGATCCAAATGCTTGTAGTTTGTCTGCTTGGATCTCCTGGATGAAAAGCAAAGATTAAGCTTGGAACAGAAGGGGACAAGGGGTGGGTGTGGTGATGGTGGGATTCATGATAGAGAAGACAAAATCAGGGAGGGTGAATGGAGGCGGGAGGGAGATGGGGTGGCCAAGGGAAAGGAGACCCATGCTGCTTCTCCTCAACAATATCTCACTCCATTATTTATCCTCGTACCAGGATCCTTCATCCATCAGTCAAGGAGATGGCTTCTGGCCAAGATACTGTTCACAGCTCTGCCTGGCCAGTGCTGACTCCTAGCTCCCCAGCTTTCTCTCCGTGTGTTAAGTCTTTGTTGTTACTTAGCACCAGCTGCCACAGACACTGAAATTCTACAGTTGCTTTTTTTCTTTCCAGAGCTTCATGGAAGTCATGGTGTCTTTGGATGCACTCAGTGTCAGAGCTGGGCAATCTAGACCCCAGAATGACAGACCTTCGAGAGGGAGACCTGAACATGGAAAATGCTAGTTGGAAAAAGGATGTATTGTTGGGGAAAGAAAGCCTTGCTAAAACCCTGCTTCTTTGGAAAATGGGATAATAACACTTAGACCAGCTGTTCTTATAGGAGTGTTGGAAATAAAGTGCTTTATAAACTTTAAAAGTGCTCTATAAATGTTATTTTTTTGTATTTAAGAATTTTATAATATAAGTCCTGACCTTATAAGGTCCTGATAAGACCTTTAAAATATGAAACATAGGCTATGACAACAGGAAAAGAACTTGGGACATTAAATGTTAGAGAGATGTTCAATTTCTACCTTTTTCATGCTGTGAGAGGCAGGGATAATACATTCCCCAGTCATTAAATTGGTTAGCAGTAGAACTGGTAGTATAATCTGAATTTATAGTGATCATTCCTTCACTTTCATAATTAGGAAGGAGTAAGGTAAATTGTTCCCTTTGCCACTGGTCCTAGAAAATTTCCCAAGCTTGGGGTTCTTGTTGGATCTAGTTCTTTGTAGGTCGACTATGAAGGTAGCTAAGTGACGGTTTATAAAGTGCTAGACCAGGAGTTGGAATCTAGCTTCCTAGTTCCTAGCTGTGTGAGATTAAGTTCACTTAATCTCAGTTTCCATATGTAAAATGGGGATAATAATAGCACCTGTCATCCAAATGAGATAATATCTATAAAGTACTTAGCATGGTACCTGGCACATAAAAGGTGTTCAAGAAATACTTAATTCCTTCTTTGAACAATTTTGATACTTCCTTCTTTGTAGAGGCTACCTTCTCATTGTGTCCTTAATCCATCACCCATCTCCTTTGTTCTGCCATCTTCAGTCTCTCCCATATGGATTCCTTCTCTCACTCTCCACAAACATATTTAGGATCAATCTCTCCTTAAACTTGCACTTGATTTTGCCAAACTCAATATTTCTCCTCTTTTTTTCCTGCCATATCAATAAAATATTTTTTACTTATAACATCTTCATCTATGCTATCCATTTATTTCTCTCCTGAAGTCTGGTTTCCATCCTTTCCACTCAACAGAAACATCTTACTTCAAGGTATTAATACTCTTTACTGCTGAATCCAATGAGTTTTTTTTCCGCCTTAATTTCTTTAGCTTTAGACACCTGTTGACCACTTTTCCAAGATCAAGGATTCTTAACTTTGAGTCTGCTTACTAATTTAAAAAAATTTAGATAACTTTTAATAAAATTGCATCCTTTATAATCTCTGTGTTATGATCTTAAAAACCTTAGCCTATTACCCAGAAGTCTTAAACTCAAGCATTCCATTATCCTTAGCCTCCTCTATTTGAAAGCTTAAAAACCTTATTTAAGGGTCAAAAGTGTCTATGACACATAACAGTAAGAGATCCAGGCCTAGATGAAATCTCTTCTGGTTTTCTTATGACCGTTCATTTTCAGACTACTATTACTTCTTTGACCCTTAAATAGAGGTTTTTATTTCTATTCCCAACTTTTATAGTTCTGCCTAAGAACCTTTCCTTTCCTCACTTCTCTTCCCCAGCTTGGAGTGAAGAAGAGATGGGTTCTCTAGGAACTTTGGTCTGAGCCAAACCCTGTTTACATTGGGCTAATATCTACAGGGTTATCAAATTAGTAACTGTTTTTGGAAACCTGTAGTACTATGTAAAATGCTAACTATTATTATCATTTAATTTTAATCGCTGGATGGGGAACAGTCAGTGGAAACATTGGACAACTGTTTTTTATAATTAATATACTATATAATCTTTGTAACACAAATATATTTATATTAATAAAATTTAATATTTAATAATATATTGATTTAATAGTTAATGTTTAATATATAGACTATCATACAGATGGACAAAACATCTGAATTTTTGTAGTTGAATAAAAACATGAGGTTCTGTTGTTCTGCAGGTTCATTGAGTGAGTGTATCCTCATCTTTAGCAGTAGACAGGATAACAGAGATGATTTCATGCACCTCCTTGTTCCCACATGGTTTTAATTGGCTTAGTAGAGAGATTTTCATTTTGTGTGGTTTGGGGATTATGAATATTTGGGCTAGTGGCATCTATTAAAAACATTGTTTTTCTTATCTCTTAGTAGTAGTTCCTTAAGAATATATTTATATCCCTGCTACCTAACAATGCCTTTTATAGATTAAGTACTTGTTGAAATTATATCATAGGTCTTTTGAATCTTTAAATGAATGCAGAATTAATATTTGGAATTCAGAGACATATTTCATGCCCTTTAACACATTGTTTATACCTTTCTATTGGCAGTGAGCACATTTTGTCTCTTGCTATTATTTTCTGTGTATGTTTTGTCTCCCTTTCTATACAGCAAGCTTCTTGGGGTAATCACTCTCTCATTATGACCCCCAGCACCTAGTCAAAAGGTCCTTCCAAATAGTAATATTGTTGAATGAATGAAATGTGATTCTTAGTTGGTGAGATAAAATGGTACTCCCCCTCTGTGGTTTAGTGGGAAAAACATTGACCTTGGAGGCAGAAGAATTGGAATTCAAGTCCTGGACCTGCTGTTGACTAGCACAACGTGTTTTCTCTTTGGACCTTAGATTCTTACTCTGTAAAGGGGGACAATTGAATTGAATGATCTTGCAGGCTGAAATCCTGGGAAACTGGGGCTTTTAGTTGTCATGGTACATGGTACACTTGGGGCCAGATTACAATCATTTTGCTTGCCAATGGCTTTGATATTTTAGAAAAAAAATAAATTTCTTTGCTCCCTGAGGGAGATCATGCATGTGCAGCTTGGGAGATTGAAATGGGCAACATATCTATTTAAACCACACTTTAAATGAAGAGATAAACTATATTGTTTTAAATAGCTTCTGTCTAAAAGTTGACTTCTCTTTGGAAGGAATTAAATTCTGAGTTCTAGTTTGTAATAGTGCTCTGTGTGTGTATATGTATGTATGTATGTTTGTGTGTGTATATTATACTCTCTCAAGTCAGTGGCTCCCAATAGTGATAAGTTTGGGAGCATTTAACCTTATATGTTTTTCCATGGAGCTCTACTCTTGGGGGCTCACCTTATTGG
Source organism: Antechinus flavipes (assembly GCF_016432865.1). Lineage (NCBI taxonomy): Eukaryota > Metazoa > Chordata > Mammalia > Dasyuromorphia > Dasyuridae > Antechinus > Antechinus flavipes. Next base: position 234,823,833 of record NC_067399.1, on the reverse strand, counting down.
TACTCTGACCTAATTGCCCAGACTCAAGGAGTCCATTATCTTTAGCCTCCCCTATTTGAAAGCTTCCCCTGACCCATGCTGTTGGGGTAGAGCTAGAGATGGCTTCTCTGGAGTTGTAAGGTTTTTGCAGTAGGGTGTAATGCTACCAGTACTGGAAATTGCACCAGGAAGATCTGGATTCAAGTGCCCACTATGCCCTTTGAATCCCTTTCAGTTCTAAAAAGTCTCACTTTTGCCCATTGTATGGGGAATGATCGGCTCCCCTATCCCCCCGCCCCCCTCCACCTTTCTCCACTGAAGAAGACTTTTAAATGTGAGATGTTATTTCTTTCTGTGTCTCTTTCTTTGCCCGATTTTCCCAGATGGTATAAATTCGCTGTTTTGTGCTCTAGTATCTCCCTTCTTCGTGGCCCACCTTCCAAATGGGATGCAGATGGTGCTGCTTAGGGAGAATCTGCTCCTGAAATCAGGTCTGGATCCCCCATTTTCCCTCTGCTCTCCCTCTCCTCAGCAATACGCCAGCTCTTGTATCAGGGAGATCTTTTTCTCTGATTTGGGGAGTTATATATTATTTGAATCTACTTTTACCTGCTTATTATGCTCCTGCCGTTTGGTAATTCCAGAGATGTTGGGCTTCTAGTCCTTCAGGATGCTACAGACATGCTCCTTATTTTGGTCTGGCTGACTTGGAAATTTGTAAACCTCCTGATGTTACCCCATCAGGTACCCCCGATGTCAGACTCGGGCTGTCCAGGCATTCAAGACCTTCCACAATCTGCACTTTCCAGATGCTTATGTTTCCCAGTTTTATGCACTGCTGTATGAGACTCTAAAGTGGAGGGGGGACCATCCTGTTCTCTGCCATCAGGAACCTTGGAGAAATTCTAACAACTTTCTTTCTTTTGTCTCTGAATTTTGGATTCTTTCCTCCTCATTGGCCTCGAGCTAAGACTTCATTAAGTGTCTGCAGGAAACTGGAGGAAAGGCCTTCTGGCCATGCACCTGACCCAAGCATTCCCTGAAGCAACTGTCCTGTATATAGATTGTGCTTGGGTTTGTCCTGAAAAGGACATCTTTCTTTCTCAGGCTTTCACATTTAAGATTACAATTCCATAGTTATGTAACCCAAGGTCAGAGTAGACCAGTTCTCATTTGGACCCTAAGGGGGAAGAACTCACAGTCCATGCCCCAGAATATTAGCTTTGGGAAGTTCTACAATGAAGTGAAGGCTTATAAATAGATTGTGTTTTGCAAAATATAGAGCACCTCCTGCCTTTTTTTGACCAAGGAAATTAGTGAGACAGAAAAATACAACATGGCTCTTACTCAATAGTAAAGCTGGGAACAATGGATGCTGAGAATTATACAATTATCAGTCTTTATTCTAGCTGTTGTTGACTTTAAATGTTAGGGTCTTGTCCAGGGATTGAAGAACAGCCATTCTATTGGGCCATGTAATTTTTGACATTCATTCTATATAAAATCAGCTAAGTGATTTTCCTAAGTCTAAGTCTCTCCTAAAGGATTGGAGAAATTGGTTTTATTACTCACCCAAAAAAGTAACTAGAAGTATGATCAAGAAGCATCATCATCCTTTTTGGTCTTCTTAAATAAAAGTGATAATGATAAGTCCTTGCAAAAAGACCATGATAATTGCAGATCATGAGCTAATACCTGTTGCAGAGGATTAGGAGAAATTTATGAAAAGTTTGATAAAAAATTTCAAATTAAGTCACCTGGTGGGGGAGAAAAATGAAATTTTAGGCTAATCAATTGACTATGCAGAAGCCTTATAAATTATATCTTGAATCTTCTTCAGTTCACATCCCATTCCTTTCTACTTCTTCCATTACTCTCTGTCCATAGCTTTCTAATTTGTTTTTCTAATTCAAGTCTATCCCTCTTCTATCCTTTACCTACCCAGCTCAACCTCCACTAAGCAATAAAAATGATGTTCTAAAGTACAAATATGACTAATTATGTCACTACTTTACTTAATAAGTTTCAGTGATTTCCTCTTTAGGATCAAATACAGACTCCTTTGGCATTTATAGTTCTTTACAGCCTGAGTACATCCTATTTTTTATAGGCTTATTGCATATTACTCACTCTGTGACAGATTTACCTGGTTTTCTCTATATTCTTACACAAGGCTGTCCTTTTTTCTCTGCCTTTTTACAGTCTGTTCCTCCTATCTGAATGTATTCTTACTTGCTTAGAAATCCAGAGTATCTTTCAGAATTCAACTCTGAAGCTACTACTATATGAGGCTTATTTGGGTCTCCAAATCTAGTGCAAATGCTAGTATATTCCCCATGAAATCAATCTTATATTTATTTTGAATATAATTGTATATGCACATATTATCTTTCCTAATAGGATGTAAGTTTTCTTGAAGGCAGGGACTGTTTCATTTTTGTATCCCCAAGAAAGGACTTATTCCTTGACACATGTAGGCACTCAATTAGACAAGAAATATCAAGTTGCTATTGTGAGAATCAGATGTCTGTGTAGTCAGACCACTGACTTTTTAGAACAAAGTTAAGGGAAATGGATAAATGAACTAATATAAACCAGTTTCCAAAATGACAACATAAGAGCTTCTGTAGCTAATACAAACTTTAATATATCAAACTAAGAGAAGGCAACCAATTAAAAAATATAAGCTCCTTTATAAAACCTTTCAGAGGAAGATGGAATGATGTACAGTTAGAAACATTATCACATGGAGAGAAATAACTTTACTAAAAGCTTAGCAAGAGATTCAGCTAAGCCTGATCATTTCTAGGGCATTTAAAAATGAAATTGGAAGGGGTCAAGAATAAGTTAATAACTATGTGAAAGAAAATGATAATAGACAATATATCAGAATTTGTAGTATACAGCAAAAGGAAACTCATCATATCCCATATATTAATTTAAACAAAAAAGAAAAGCAAATAAGCAATTGAAGTTAAAAATAAATCTGGTTTTAATTTTAATTGAACAGATTTTTAAAAATCTACCTAAAATGTGAATTTCAGGATCATTCTAAATTTTTAAAGGCAACTTATGGCCCGTATTAAATACATTCACTTTACCAAATTTATAGGCTATAATAAATCATAATCTTGATAAAGCTGTTTATTGTAACCAAGGTATATGTGAAGATATGGTTAATAATAGAAAAAGAATAAAACAAAACCTATCCAAAACCATATAATTATATTGATAGATGAAGAAAAAGCCATTGAGAAAGTACAACTTTGAATTGTTCTAAAAATCTCACAAAAGACAGGCATTTTAAATAAGATTAAAAAAACTAAACAAAACTCAAATATATATGGAGTAAAAGAAAGATGCCCCTTGAAGTTATTTCATGTAGTTCTAGAAATATTATTAAAACAATAAGATGAAAAAGAAATTTAAAGCTCAAAGATTAACTATCTATAGGCAAACCTGACTTTATTTGCTGTTGATATTAGTGATATGTTTGAAAATCCTAGGATATTTGTGAAGAAACTAAGTAGTTTCTGTGGGTTACAAAATTATATTTAGAAATAATAAGAAAAATCAGTAATATTTCCATATAGCAGTAACAAAATTCAGGAGGTAATAACAGAAAGGGTTTGCTCTATTTATCTGGAACAGTATATTTCATATCTTTATACTATTACAAAATACTCTATTATAAATAATTTTAGGGATGATCATTGCTCCTGACTAGACTGTCAGTGTGATAAAAAGTGACAGTACTACTGAAAATAGTTTGTATATTTAATTTTTTATCAATAAAACTACTTAGATGATCCTTTACAGTTGTAGGAACAAAACAATGTAGAACACAAAAGGAAAAAAAAAACAATGAAAAAAGTCAGAATTAATGGGAAGATATTTCTATAATTCAATTTACAAAACTATTTGGTATTGGTTTAAAAAAACCTGAATTCAGCAAACCAGTATTTGATAAGCTTATGCTAAAAATAAGTATCAAAGGGATATGTAACAGAGATAGATAAAATAATTCATTTGGAGGAACAAGATCTGGAATATTAATGGTAATAATTTTTAAAGGAAGTGGGGAACTAACACTTTTGTTTTTTGGACTGGTACTTTTTTGCATGAACAAAATTAATGCAACTACAATAAGAAGGGAAGTCTACTGGAAAAAATTACTTGATAAGGGTTTGATAATCAAGATAAAAAGACCACTAACAGAAATAGACTAATAGATAAGTGTCACAGGATATGAACAAAATTGCAACTATGAACAGTCATGTGACATTACTCCTTAGTACTAATAAATAAAATGACAAATCAAAGCTCACACTTTGTAAACTGATAAAAATGACTAAAGGATAGGCATAATTAATAGTTAATAAGAAGAGATGGATAAATTAATATCTTGGTGGTGGAGCTATGAATTATTCTGAATATTCTGGAAAGCAATTTGGAATTATGTGAAGGAAAAAAAAAGATTAAATTGTCCATATCTTCTGATCCAGAAGTTCCATTGCTAGGCATATACCCCAAGGAGGTTAAAGAAAAAAAGAAAGGTCTCATATACACTATAATTTTAATAATCCTTTTCATAGTAGCAGAACAGGAGAAAAAAAGTAGCTGCCACTCACATGGGGAAAGAGCTAACCAAGCTGTGGTTAAATGAATATCATGGAATATTACTATAGTAGCAGAGAACTAAAAACAGTCATCAGTTGGGAAATGATTATCTAAATTGTAGTATGTGACTGTAATAGACTGTTGAATACAGAAGAAAATTAAGACATGAATTGATGCAAAGTGAAGTAATCAGAACCAAGAGAGCAGTATAGCCAGTGACTACAACAATGCAAATAGAAAGAACAGCATCACTCATAACAATTAAAATTAGTTAAAATTCAATGTTGTAGAATCATAAGGACCATGATCAGTCCTAAGAAGTAGTTCCCTCTTTGCCCAGGAAGGAACTTTTTCTTTGAAGAAGTGTGTTCCGTGGTTGTGGAATATTGGTTAATTTGCCTGTACTTTTTTCCTCTTTGAAAAGGGAGAGAGAAGATTACAGTGAAATTATATATGATGTAAAAGCAAAAGATGGTAATAAAATTTACTTAGAAAATGGAATGAAACTGGGAGAATGAGAAGACGATGAGTTGACATAATTTGTATAATTTATATATCTCTATAACAGACTTTTCTTCTCCATCAGTGATGATATAAATTCTATGTTTGGACCTTAATGTTATAGAAGAATGAAAAGTAGAAAAGGGGTCAGTGGGAGGAATATTAGACCAAGTGTATATGTGAAGTACTGTGAAAAATAAAGTTTGTGGTCATTGAGGGTTAGAGGCTCAAGATGTTTGAAAGGGGAGAATGTCAAAATAATAGACTTTATTACTGGAAATAAGTTGTAGAGAATGCCAGTAATTACACATACCTATTTTTTTTCTTGGTGTGTGTGTATGTACAAAAATATATGATTCATTCAACTAATGCTTACATAGAAAATTTAAGTAAGACATGATGACATAAATTTTTAAAGTAACATAATCAACTAAGTAGAGATAGGTACATTTTCCTATCAATTTCTTTTTAAAAAATTTCTAAAAGATTTATTTTTGCTTTTTAACCTCATGCTGGATATACTACATTTATTCTCCTATTTCTTACAAAAGACACTGATGTTGACTGATAGTGTATATAACATTGTGCACTTATACAGTGGAAGTGAGTTGCTAATTGGACACTAGCAGACCATTTTAGTTTCATACTAGACTGGAAGGTACAAAAGATATACAAGTCCACTGTACTAAATGTTATTGGCTAGAAAAAAGAATTTAGTATGTAGCTTAAAGGCTTTATATCCAACAAAGTATCTCGTCCATGTACATGTTAACAACATGAGATTTCTTCAATGATGTAATAGTAATAGTAGCTCAACACTGATTATAATTACCCAATGAAACATTAAAACGTGGTGAGCATATGCTCACCAAAGGTGTTTGCCACTGTTATGGCAGATGTCTAGCTCATAGTCAAAAATTGAAGGAGTCTCTGTAGGAAGGGAGTTACTGCAGATGCTTCTGTTTATGGATTAAATTCTGCTGATTACATTGAGCTCTCAAGTATATAATAGAGTCTTTTAATGAGAGCCATAACAATTTAAAAGTGTTTGACCTGCCTATCTACTCTGGAAAAGCCCAGTAGATGAAATGTGCCTGGTAACTGGACCATGACAGCTGTTGGATAGATCACCCAGGTTTAGTCTGTCAGAATTTATATCTTGGACAACTGCTGCTTTCTGGACAATTTGTTGGGTTCAAAATTGTAATGGGAGGAGGAGGAAGAGGATGACTTTTGAAAAATTGTTCTAATGAACTCAGTCTTGTCCCTTTTTTTTTGAAAAAAGTCCATCTTTTTAACATCAATATTCTTCTGATGATGCTCTGTGGCTGGAAGTCATAGAATATCACGGTCTCTGAAGAATTAAAGATGGGGGTTACCCAGAAAGTAATAGGGAAAGCACATGGTAGGCATGAGCAGGGGAAACAAATACCAGTAATGAATTATGCAGCAGTGGTGATATAAAAAATGTCCTTAGAGAGTTGTATGATTCTTGTACTGCATATAGAACCTGAGCAAGAATTGAAACCCACCCAATCTCTCTATTACATCCATGTAACATCTTCAGAAAACCTTTCAGGATATTTGTAAGATAAATCAGAAATTAATTTAACAATTAAGAAATAAATCAGACCTTTGGCTAAGCAAATATTATAAAGATGACAATAATACCTAAACTAATGTATTTATTTAGTGCTATACCAAGAAACTATTTTAATGACCTAGAAAAAATAACAATAAAATTCATCTGGAAGAACAAAAGATCAAGAATTTCAAGGGAACTAATGGGGAAAAAAACCAAATGAAGGCAGCCTAACTGTACCTGATCTAAAACTATATTACAAATCAGTGGTCACCAAAATCATTTGGTATTGGCTAAGAAATAGACTAGTTGATCAGTGGAATAGGTTAGGTTCACAGGACAAAATAGTCAATAACTATAGCAATCTAGTGTTTGACAAACCCAGTGATCCCAACTTTTGGGATAAGAATTCACTATTTGACAAAAAATGCTGGGAAAACTGGAAATTAGTATGGCAGAAACTAGGCATGGACCTACACTTAACACCATACACCAAGATAAGATCAAAATGGGTTCATGATTTAGGCATAAAGAACAAAATTATAAATAAATTAGAAGAACATAGGATAGTTTACCTCTCAGACTTGTGTAGGAGGAAGAAATTTGTGAACAAAGAAGAACTAGAGATCATTATTGATCACAAAATAGAAGATTTTGATTATATTAAGTTGAGGCTTTTGTACAAACAAAACTAATGCAGACAAGAGTAGAAGGGAAGCAATAAACTGGGAAAACATTTTTACAATTAAAGGTTGTGATAAAGGCCTCATTCCAAAATATATAGACTCTATATTTATAAGAAATCAAGCCATTCTCCAATTGATAAATGGTCAAAGGATATGAACAGATGAAGATCAAACTTTCTACTCATATGAAAGGGTGTTCCAAATCACTATTGATCAGAGAAATGCAAATAAAGACAACTCTGAGGTACCACTACATACCTGTCAGATTGGCTTAGATCTTAGGAAAAGATAATGATGAATGTTGAGGAGATGTGGGAAAACTGGGACACTGATGCATTGTTGGTAGAGTTGTGAACAGATCCAACCATTCTGGAGAACAATTTGGAACAATGCTCAAAAAGTTATCAAACTGTGCATACCCTTTGATCCAGCAGTGTTACTATTGGGCTTATACCCCAAAGAAATACTAAAGAAGGGAAAGGGACCTGTATGCGCCAAAATGTTTGTGGCAGCCCCTTTGTAGTGGCTAGAAACTGGAAAATGAATGGATGCCCATCAATTGGAGAATGGTTGGGTAAATTGTGGTATATGAATGTTATGGAATGTTATTATTCTATAAGAAATGACCAGTAGGATGAATACAAAGAGACTTGGAGAGACTTACATGAACTGATGCTAAGTGAAATGAGCAGAACCAGGAAATCATTATACATTTCAACAACAATACTATATGAGAATCAATTCTGAAGGAAGTGGATATCTTAGACAATGAAAAGATCCACTTCAGTTCCAGTTGATCAATGATGGACAGAACCAGCTACATCCAGAGAAGAAACACTGGGAAATGAATGAGGACTACTTGCATTTTTGTTTTTCTTCCCAGGTTATTTTTACCTTTCTGAATCCAATTTTTCTTGTGCAACAACAGAACTGTATGGATGTGTACACATGTATTGTATTTAAGATATACATTCACATGTTTAACATGTATGAGACTGCCTGCCATCTAGAGGAGAGGATGGAGGAAGGGAAGAGAAAAGTTGGAACAGAAGTGATTGCTAGGGACAATGTTGAAAAATTACCCATGCATATGTTTTGTCAACAAAAAGCTATTTAAAAAAAAGAAAGGAATTAGATTTATGAACAAGAAGATGTGAATGTATTGTGTACCGTTGACGATTAACCAGATCAGACATCATTAGTGTTGAAGTGTAGTTGTTGGAAATCAGTAAAAACGAGACCTTAGTTGATCAACAAATGATTACTTTATTCAGCACCTGGTATGTGACAAAATTCAGTGCTGGGTAGGTTTGTGTAAAATCATGGAAAGAATACTGCCTGTGGACCCAATTGATTTTCCATCTGAGACACTCAACAGTTTTTCCATTTTGCACTATCTATCTCAGAAAGTTTTTTGGTGAGGAAAATGCTTTTTTTCAGTCAGCAACTTTCTTCTGCCTTCTAACTTTTCCTCCCATCATCCTTGAGAACAAGAAAAAAAACAAAATTTACTTACATACATGTAGTCAAGCAAAACAGATTTCTACATTGGTCACGTTCAAAAAAGTATATGTGCCTAATCATTCTAAAGTGTTCTCTCACTTGTAGGGAGATAAGTAGTATCATAAAACCCCTGGAATTGTGATTTGTTTAAGTTGATCCTAAGTCTTCCTGAATTGTTTGTCTCAACAGCAGTAGTTACTTTATAAATTGTTTGAGGAAAGTACTTTGTAAATCTTGAAGCTCTATGGACACTTTTGTTGCTTTTGTATATGGTTTCTGCCCCTTGGAGGGCAGCCTAATTGATAGCCTAATTGGTTATGCTTTCCCTCCCAACCTCAAATTTGCAGACTTCCTCAGTGGGTTACTTCACCTAGGTGGGATCACCCATTAGAATATAACTTACAGGTAAGGGATACTTAGCATAGTGCCTGACTATAAATGTGTAATAAATGCTTATTTATTGGGCACTACCTCAGAAAATGAAGGATGAAACCTAACAAAGCATAGCATTTCAAGGACATTTATAGGTGTAACTGGTAGGAGAACGATAAATAGGGAATAGATTTGTTACTATATGAATCTGTTTCTTGACAATGGATTCTTAATCTTTCAGGCTTTGTTTGTTAGGCAAGGAAGTAGAAATTGAATTTAAGACAGAAGAGGGAAGAGAAATTGTATTGGACAAAGAGAGGAAATCCACGTTGAAAGTGGCACTTTGAAATATCAAAGTAGGAGGAGAGGCTATGAAAAGGATGGGAAAAGTCACCATATTAATACCCACAAACGTGTGTGTGAGATTTGCAGCAATTACCAAGGTTCTTTCATGCATATGTTAACATTATGCAAAATTTCTTGAGGGATGCAATCAGAGACTAATCTTGTTAATCACTAGAGTTTATACATAAAGCAAGTAAGGCATAAAATAGAGCAAGGTGTGTTTGTTACTAGTGTTATGAAGGACATCCTGAATCCCATTAAAATGGAAGAACAATTCCCCTCTAGATAAGGAATTCTTTCTGGATCATATATCCTTTTAGCAGTGTGCTAAAGCTTATGGACCCTATCTCAGAATAATATTTTTAAGTGCATAAATTAAAAACCCATAAGATTGCAAAGGAAGTCAATTATTTTTTAAAAGTCTGTGGACTTCCCTTGTTAAGGTTCCTTGCTGTGTTTTTCTCCATGTACCCTTATTTACTGACTGCTTGACTGCCTCAAGTCCTTTAAAAACCTCAGCAAAATTTAATGTCAGCCTAACAGTTTATATCTGGGGGAAAAACCCAAAGGGATGAAAAATTCCTGTGTTCCAGACTTGACTTGTATATTGGATGGCCAGTTTATATATCTGAGCACCCTGAAGATATATAATGAATTGGGTCCAGCCTGGTAGAGATTAGGCTACATTGTGTTTGGGAAATTGCCCAGGTCTTTCAATGAACTCAAATTGTTTCCTTAACAATTCCACTCTTCCCTCCTCCTCCCCCCCAGCATTCCTCCTTTTTTTTTTTTTTTTTTTTTAAAGCAGCATTAGTGTTCTCTCATGATGCTTGTGTACTTCTGAATTTGTAATGCTGCCATCTCTAGTGAATCAAAATTGTGGGTGACAAGACCAGGGGAGGAAGAGGGGTGCGAGTCTGCTATAACATTGATGTTAAACTCAAATAGAAATGGATCCCTGCTGCCATATATTGACTTAGAAAACCACAAATTCACTATCTGTTTTATTGTATTTTTATAAATGGTTTTTAATCTGATTAGGATCACACTAGGGAGTTTTTCTAGGGGCATATTTGACTCCTCTGTTTTATTGTATATTTTCAACATGATTTATGTGTGATAAATGAGAACAGGATATCCAGGAAATAAATATATTTAGAAAAGAGGTAGTCTGTTGATGCAAGAGGAAGTCTTAGAGCACTGAGGGTATCATCTATAGAGGATTTTTAGGGGGTAAATCAGTGCCAGGGATCACAAAGGATGAAAATATATGGATAGATTACAATCCCACTTCTGTTGTTTACTTTTTCTGTGTCTTTAGGTGATTCACTTAATCTCACTGGGTCTGAATTTCTTAATCTCTCCTGCCCCTTCACCAACACACCAAAGTTATTATTGTTACAGAGCTTTATATTGTTAAATAGTAGTGTTTTTGCTGTACAGAGGAGTGTAGTTTTGATTTACAAAATATTAACAAAGGTTCAAATTTAAGGTTTCCCAATGTAAGCATTTTCAATGATTATCCATGGCTCTTTTTAATAAAGAGATTAGGTAAGAGGGCCTCTGAGATCCCATCTATTCCAAATTTATGTATTCTTTGATCCCATGATACATCAGTGGAAGGAATACTGACAATGAGAATAAGTTATTCAAGAAAATCTCCTACCAGTGTCCACTATGAATAATTCAGTAAAATTCGGGAGTTATATAACTTTCTTGCCTGAGTCTAACACAAAATTTTAAATACAGAAAATGCAAATATTAGTTACTCCCTCAAATATTAGTTTACCTCTAGAAATTATGCATATAACCAGTGTTTATTGAACAAGATTTTTAAAAAAATGACATTTTTTTAAAAAGTTGGGAAAAAAATTTATAGTCTTTGCTTTTTATAAAGACCTCATTTCTTTTTTTTTTTATTAAAGCTTTTTACTTTTCAAAACATATCCATAGATAATTATGCAACATTAGCCCTTGTAAAACCTTGTGTTCCAGTTTTCCCCCTTCCTTCTCCCACCCCTCTCCCCTAGATGACTAATAGTTCAGTATGGACACATTCTTTTGAATGCTAAGATAGCAAGTCTGTTTGCCTTCATCCATTGGAGAAGGAAATGGCAAACCATTCAGACTTTGCCAGTAAAACCCCATGGACAGTATGGTCCACAGGGTCTTGAAGAGTCAGATACTTAAATGACTGAATGACAACAAAGAGCAAATGATTTCATAAATAAGATGTAGAGGACCTAAAAATTCATTCATTCATTCATTTTTATATATAACTGCAGAAAATATAAAAAATATAAAAAATAGCTTATTTGTTTTTAAAATTAAATAAAAATTTTAAAATTAAAGTAAAGCAATGAATGAAAATGATCTAACAAGATAGTGGTTACAGGGAGACCTAGATTTGGAATAAGACTTCTATCCCAATTTCTGCTGCAGTACCTACCTACTTTCCCAAATTGTACATCACTCCCCTTTTCTACACTTTGTGATCTAGCCAAACTTGCCTCTTTACTGTTATCTATCTCTTGTCTCTATCTTTTTCCATTGCCTGAACTGCTATATTTACAATGCATTCCCACCACATTCCTCCTCCTTTTAGAACCCCTTGTTGCTTTCAGAGCTTTGCTTAGAGGCCACTTTCTACATGAAGCTTTTCCTGATCCTTTACTTGCTAAATGGTCCAGTCCTCCCCTCCCCATTTTTTTAAACCGGTATGTTACATATTCTAATTTGTGTACATATTGTGTAAGCTCCCTCAGAGTTACAGCATTTTCATTTTTGTCTTTTCATCCTGCATGCCTAGGATAATTTCCTGGCTTAATAAATACTGATATGATCTTGGACAAATCACTGCTTCTCTTTGGGACCTGTTTTCTTCATTCATTGAATTTAAATGAACTTTCAGATCTCTTCTCTCTTTAAATCCTGTGATGCTATGCTAAGAAAAGGGCCATCTGCTGTTGCTGAAATGAAAATTACTGTCAAACACACTTTAGAAGGTGAACTAATATTGTTCCCAATAATGAGAACTTTTGGTTAGAAAAGAATTGCATCATTCTCACTAAGTAAATTTTTTGTAACATTGTTCATTCAGAATGAAATAAATGAAAATATGAGGCTTTTTTTAGGTACTATTATCATACTTCAGTTTCGATGATCCCTGATTTTATGGGTGTAGGCAGATTCTTCATTATTGGAGATTGTGGTTCCCATCTGCTTAGAAGAAGGTCTTTGTGAGGTTCTGTGGCCAAAAAAATTTGATCAGCTGATTACCACCATTTTGGTGAAAAGCTTCCAGATTGAATTGGTTGATCTTTGGATGACAGAATCCATTGCTGGCCTGAACTCAGAGCTGGGCTTGGTTGGTCTTCCCCAAACTTATGCTCTCCTGGTTTAGCTTTCTTGAGGCATTGGAGAAGGAAATTGCCAATGAAGAACAGACATTGTCCTGTTAAATTAGTTTTATTCAAGAGAAAGCTTCTGCTATTTTAAAAGGCATTGTACTGTAATGAGCATCATTAGCTAATAAGGCCTTAGGCTCATGTGTTGCTCATAGGAATGAAAAGGATGGCACATTGTGAAGTCTTGATTCTATACCTTCCTTATTAGACAAGAATATGTCTGAATATAATTTCTGAGGTGTTCCAGGTAAAGGGACTTTTATTTGAAAAGGATCACAGACATTTCTAAAATTAGAGTCCCCTAAAATTTGTTATGGATCCAGTGGCAGTGTGAGGAAGGCATTGGGCTCCTCAGAATAATGTTTTTAAATACATAAGATTACAAAGGATATGTTGATACTATATTGTATTATGTTATATAATGACATATTATATATGGTTTATGCATTATATATAATTTATATGTGTGTTATTATAATTATATAATAATATTGTTATTATTATTAAGAGATGATTCAGGCCATTTCCAATGGTCTTGTATTGAAGAGAGCCATCTGCACCTAGAGGGAGAGCTGTGGGGACTGAGTATGGATCACAACATAGTATTATCACTCTGTTGTTGTTTGTTTGCATTTTGCTTTCTCTCATTTTTTTTCCATTTTGATTTGATTTTTCTTGTGTAGCATGATAATTGTGGAAATATGTATAGAAGAATTGCACATATTTTATATATATTGGATTACTTGCCCTCTAGGAGAGGGGATGAGAGAGAAGGAAAAGAAGATTTTGAAAGAGTGACTGTTGAAAATTATCTATGAATATGCTTTTAAAATAAAAACCTTTAATAAAAATAAATATATAAAATGCCAGATGACCCCCAAAATAATTAAAATCATTTTCAGATTAAGAGTTTTAATGCCAGTTAATCATTCATTTATTTAGCATATGTTGGGTCTGTTGGTTGAATGTATTATTGGAGTCCCTGCCCTCTTAGAACTTGTAGCTCTGGAGGAAAACATTGGTTACTATTATATATATTTGCATTCCAATAGGAAATTGTGGGCTATGCTATGACAGAAATTTTAGCCTTCAAACTTTGAGAATGTACTAAAACAAATTTGAGCTCTGGAGTGAGATTTTCAAACATCCAAGTATCAACTGAGGAGAGCATTGGTCATCCTCTGCCTGGAATGGTTTCTTTTATCTCCTCTGCCTCCCAATTCCCAAACTGAGTTGACATTTCATCTTCACTGTTCTTCTCAGCTGCTAGTATTTTCTGTTCTGAAATTGCCATTCTGTTTTTTCTTATATGTCTCTAATTACATGTTGCATCTCTCATAAGAATGTGAACTTTTTGAGGACAGGAACTAGACATTTTGATTAATTGTTTGGGTGACTGAGGTGTTGGACATAGCAGGGAGATGTTGAAAGCAGGGAGCAATTCTTTGGTGTTTTTTGATTTGATTTAATTTTTTTTTTTTGTTATTCTGAACTTGACAGACACCAGCAAACATACATGCAGAGAACTGAAAAAGAGGATTGTATATGAAGCTTTTTTTTATTTTTTTATTTAAAGGATATAATCCCATTCAGCAAATTAGTTCAAAGCTGTCCTGCTTAGACTGCCAAAGGGTTAGAGATGAGATTAGGCAGGAAACAGGAGGGGTTTTTCAGACTGAGATGGAGCCTGATAAGGAACTAGGAATTTATTAACCAAAACAAAGCAAAACAAAAAACAATCCACAAACCTTCCTTCCCTGCTTCTCTTCCCCTTCCTCAGTTTAAGGGGAGTTTAAACTTTTGATATTTATTGACGAGAGCCTTTTGAAGGGGAAATGCTGGGGACAGGACTGAGGAAAGATTCAAATGGCCAAGTAAACATTAGATTGCTTGCTATGTGGAAAGCCCCATAGGGGATGCAAAGATGATTCCATCAATGGACAAAACTTCTATGTGAATGAAATAATCTTTTCTGATAAGGAATTTATATTCTAATCAGGGAGAAAAATACATACACCCTAGGTGTGGAAAAAATGAACAAATAAGGCCTGCTGTGATGAAGGATTGAGAAGTAGGAGATTAGATGTAGGAGAGATCTTTGTCTTTTGGGGGTGGTTAGGAAAGACTCCTTGGAGGAGTAGGATTTAAATTGGGCTTGAAAGGATCTCCTATTAGGAGTCAAGCTACCCCAATAGCAACTATGAGGAACTCAGGGTTGAGAACCTGGAGAGCACTTTTTGGATTCCAAGAGATTGAAGTTTAATAGTTTTAGGCATAGAGTGACTGGAAAAAGAAGCGATTTTTCTCCTTGAAGCAATTTTCTTTGGTTGCCACTTGAAATTGGCATGTTACTAGAGAGGTCATAGAAATTTTTAGACCCTGTCATTTTACAAGAGGCCAGATTGAAGGACAGTTTCTACAGTTTTCTATCTTCATGTGGCTAACTTGTGCCTACAGCTGAATAGGTCGGATGACCAGACTTCTCTCATGGGGTTACTGGTAGGAATCACAGAAATGATTGTCTTTCTTAAATAAATAATTGTTTATACTTGTACACACACACACAGGGGCTATTATATCACATTTGTCTAGTACTTTTTTTGTCCCTAAGTTTTCAAAATACCTTCCTTGGAAATAAACTGTGAGGGAAGTAATATAAAGTTCTTATTTTAGTCAGGAAACTATATTTCAAAGAGAAGTGTCTTGCTTAGGATTTGAAACCATAGCCCTTTTAATAATCAAGTCCAGAGATCTTCTCACTAATGTTTTGATTATGTCCTAAAAAGGAGGAAGGAACAAACATTTGTTTTTATGCCAGATTTTGTGCTAATTGATGGGTATACAAATAAAAGCAAAAAGAAAGACAGATGAACTTAGATTCTTAGGAGTAAAGTATGTGGGGGAGAAGAAGGTATCTATCCCATGAACATAGTTTTGAAGTACAGAAAGTCAGGATGAGAGCTCCAACTAAGGTCCTAACCAATGAGAAAAGGCCTGGTGGAGAGGGCTATTCCAAGATGAGAAAGCCACTAGAAAAGTTGGCTTTTCCTGGGGGGGAAACTGCCCCAGTTGCTGAAAGAGGGTCCAGGATGAGACAGAAAATGAAGCATGGGAGTCAAGTCAGAGCAGAAGGGGACATGAGGAGCAGAGAGAAAGATGGTACCAGAAAATATCATAGCACTGTCCTCCTCAATATTGACCCTTTTCTCCTTTTCTCTTCCCTTGCTTTTCTTAGCTTCACTTCAGATTGACTCCATAATTCAATACATCAAAGCTCATTTCTGCTCTACTGATACTCTGCTTCCAGTAAGGTCTTTTCAGAGTCCTCAGTGTACAGAAGGGACCTTCCTCTGTTGTGCAGGGAGATTAAAATAGAGAAGAATGACAAGAGATGGCAGCAGGAGGAAATATAGGCACCAAGGGCTTGCTGATAAGGAGATCTAGAGGGAAACCAATTCTTTCCATCTCCCCTTTGACCTTCAAAGTTCAAAGCATTTTATTAATAGGTTCCTCTAGTCTATGGGCAGTTCTCTGGACTGTGCTACAAACTGTATGGACATTCTAGATTTAATTACCTGAGAGCTTTTGAGGGAAGACAGGATTTATACACACAGAACAACTAGAATCCCATGAAACCTAGAATGTTAGTTAGCATTGGAAGAGTTTAGAATGTTGAGTGTTACAACTGGAAGGACCTTGGAATATACGACTAGAATGTTAGGACTGCAGTGACTTGAACCTTAAGTGTTAGAAGGGACATTAGAGAAGTGAGGAAGTAGATCTAGAGAAATGTCCCTAATATCCAATTAATGGCAGAGTGCTCTCAGGGACAGAATCAGTTCAAATCCTGATTTCTAGCATTTGCTAGTTTCTGAGGTATAAATGTTCATACTAAAAATGTAGCGATCAGCTGAGTTGCACACATTTAATTGTACCAGTTAGTGGTCCTCAAACTTTTAAAATTGGGGGCCAGTTCACTGTCCCTCAGACTGTTGGAGGGCCGGACTGTAGTAAAAACAAAAACTTTGTTTTGTGGGCCTTTAAATAAAGAAACTTCATAGCCCTGAGTGAGGGGGAGCTGCTGCATCTGGCCAGCAGGCTGTAGTTTGAGGACCCCTATATCCAGCATTTTACAATTCAGTTTCAGTTCAACCACAATGCTATTGAGATCCTCTGAGAGGGAAAGGCCTTGTTGGGAACAGTGTGAGAATAGGAGAATATGGGGTAGAGTGTGTCCAGATTGTGGCCCTTTAGATTGAAAGCCCAGTCTGGATCTGACATGAGTTCAAATATCACCCTTAATACTTAGTAGTTGTGTGATCCTGAACAAGTCATTTAACCCATTTGCCTTAATTTCCTCACTTGTAAAATGAGCTGGAAAAGGCATTCGGTATCTTTGTTAAGAAAATCCCCATTGGAAATAATATTTAAAAATGGGTTGGACCATAAATTCTTAGTTTCTCAGTGTTCTCATCTGTAAAATGGGGCTAATAATATTTTACTGTGTTGTTTTGACCATTAAGTGAGCTGATACTAAGAAAGCAAAGTGGGCTATGTAAATGGAAGCTATTATTAGCAGCTTCCACACCCCCTCCTATTCCCAGCCAGACCTGGGGGCAGATTGGCTTTTTGCTGGGTGAGAACTAAAGGACTTGCTTAAAGGAAAGCAACAAGAGATTTCTTTTCTTTCTCTGCTTGGGGAAGATTGAGGGAGAGAGAACTCGCACAGAGGGGGAGTGAACAGAGACAGAGCTGTTTGCCTCTTTCTGGGAAAAGGGAGCTAGTTCAGCTGTACAGACCACTTAATACCCATGAACTTACAATTAAATGCGGAAGTGGGAGACAAGAGAGGAGCTAAAAGGAGATATTGTTCAAGGCTCCGGGGTAGAGGATGCCGGCTGAAACCCCTGGGGAAATGGCCAGGGCCCAAGCCATGAATGCGTCCTCAGTTTCCTGGGCTTTGCTACCGCTGAGCCCAGGAGGGGGGAGGAACTGGGGCCTCCCTCATTTGGCCCTTTTGTGCCTCTCTGCTGGACCCAGCCTCAAAGGCTTGCTTGATTCTGTTTCAAGCCCTTTTCTAAGAGGTTAGGGGGGTTCCTGCTAAGTACCGCCCTCACTGGGCTGGGCGAGGAACCCTGGGAACAAGGACTTGCTGGAATTTGTTTTAGAAAACCTTTATCTCATCAGAGATTCATAAAATAGGAAGGATGTAGAATGCTAGGACTGGAAGGAACCTTAGAACGTAGCTGGAAGGGATCTTAGAACATAGGATGTAGATGGAAGAGCTCTTAGAGGACTTAGCACAGTGTCAGAGCTGAAACTCTCAGAGATCAGGAATTTAGTCCAACCTGCACATTTTAAAGAATGCTTTTATGATTTTTATCTTATTTGTCTCACTTTCCTAACATTTTGCTACTCCTTCCCCTCCTGGAGAACTATCCCTTATTATAAAAGAATGAAAAGATGTGGGAGATATTTGGCAAATTTAGCCGCCACAGTTAGTGTGACCCATAGTTTCCCACCTCTAAGGAGGAGAAGGTCCCTTTGTCATATCTATGGAGTTTGAGGGGTGAAGCTTGCTAATTATTATTGTTCTAAGTGACCCCCTAAGCTATAGTGGAGGAAAGAGAGTGCTGAAGATCTGATCCAGATTGTTTCTTTCTCATGAGTTTTTTCTAGGTTATTTTATATTAAAGGGATGGTTACCACAGCTCTCTTAGGGCTCTCTGGACATGCTGTATCCAATACGTTGTGTCCTAGCAGACCCCAGATTGCTCGATTTCCTGGCTGGTTTTTAATATTTGGCCACATCCTACTTGTCACACCATCTTTCTTATTATTTCTAACTTTTTTCCTGCAGTCAGAAACTTTCTGCTGGTCTCCTTTCCCTGCTAAAATATAAAGTATTTAGAGTTGGTGGAACGTTATATCATCTCATTTGGAATCACTTGAGGAAAATGAACTTATTGACTTCCCAACTGGGGAAGCCCAAGGGATGGAGGAGGAGACATCTTTTCCTAGCACTGATGCTTCTCGATAGTATTTTAGGCTCTATGGCTTATTGAATCAGCATCATAGAATTGGAAGGAATTGAGAGATCATCTGATCTATCCTACTTTATCTTTCAGATGGGAAAACTGATTCCCAGAGTGGGGGCCGTTATTTAGTGGCAGAATTAATAATCAGAAATCTTAGCTTTATACTTCAGTTTCCATGGGCTTTTAGAGAGAGAAATCTCTTGCTTGGGGGTGGAGAGTGTGAGTGTGTGTAAGTAAGTAAAGGAACAATGTCTGTTAAAAGGCAAGGATTGTTTCGGAGGTCAGGCGGAGGGAATCCTCCTTTCTGCCTTGGGATGAACGTTAGATTGGGGGCCCAGGGTGAGGGACCATCAGTCTCTCAGTTCCTTTCATTGTCTCTGTGTCCATGGTAACCCTGGGCTGATGGGTTGGAAGTGAAAACTCCAGTAGCCCTGGCCTTCTGCCTCACCTTCTCTTTTGCCAGATTCAACTCAAATGGGCTCCAGCCTGTCTGAAGGGAACAGTGGCCATGGCTATCACAGAGCACCCTCCCTAAGAGCAGCTTCTGAGATTTGTTCTGGGGATTGGTGACCAAGACCAGTACCTTCTGCCAAAGGTTCCTTCAGGAGCTTACTTACTTCTCCCCCAGCCCCTCTCATTGTTTGTTGTCAGGTGGTCTCTGTTGGAAGTTGGGATTTTTACAGTATAGATTTATAGAACTTAAAAACTGGAGGGAAATCTCAAAGGTTATCCAACATTAGTGTTTATAGAGAGTTTTAGGGTTTGCAAAATATACTTTATCTCATTTGATTCTTCCAAGAACTCTAGGAAGTGGTTGCCCTTAGTATTTCCATTTTACAGGACTCAGGTGGGAGTGGGGGTGGGGGTCACTCAGCTACTAAGGCTCCAAGCAGAGCTTAAGCTCACATGAAGGCCACATTTCCCAGGATTTTTGTTCTTATGAAACATTGATTGGTGTTGTTCCTACTCTCTCTTCCCTTTCTTTCTTTATCTTCTTTTCCATTTCATCTTTCATTTCCTGTCCTTCCTCTTTTATTTCCCTTTTGGTTCAGGAACCTACTTCTGAGGAAAGACCAGCCTATGTTTTAATTGAAATACCAACATCAGGTCTCAGTTGCAAATGGGGAGTTACCTGCATTTATTATTAGAAATGCAATGAGCAAAACACTGGTGTTCATTAGAATGAACTTGTGGGACATTCAGGCTTTGAGGATTTTGTCATCCAGGCCTGGATCTATTGGAGCTGAGCCCTGAGCATCCTGCTTATCTGATGCAGTTTGAAAGGTTTGGATTTGGAATGGCCCTAAGGTTTCTTCCCTACTATTTGAAAAAAAGCCAGTTCTTATAGAGAAATAATTATTTATTAATATCTATGTCTATATCTATTTAAAATAAATTTTTGTCAGTGTTGCAAAGTGGATAAAGTGCTGAGCTGGGCTTGGGAAATTTGAGTTCCTTTCCCATGGTGAATATGGAATCTCTTTGGATTTTCTCAAATTTTGGATTTCTCAATTTTCTCATTTCTTATGGGAATAATTCTAATGGGAATACAGTTTGTGGGAAAAATGAAAAGTATAATCAGTCTTAAAGATTCTCTAACATGGTATTTGTTGCCTTCTCAATGGGAATAGTGAGAGAATTTCAAGCTGAAAATAAAAATTAAAACATTATTGGAAATATTTTTAAAATAAAGTGGTAAATGACAGGAATTATGAAAGTATCAGGTAAATATATTATTTTCTACTTTGTTCCATTTTAAATGAGGAAACTGAAGCAGAGATTTGCTTAAAATCACATATCAAAGCACATAAAATCACAAAACAAATCACAAATGCATAGGAAAAATATGACTAGAATCCAGGACTTCTGATTTGTGTTGCTGTACTGAATGACTCTTACTTAAAAGAGGGTGGGGTAATTTTCTCTATCTGCATTCCTATTAGGACCTGTACAGACTGAATGCTATTTGCAGAGCATCTGTCAACAAGCAGAAATAGTTCTTACTGCTAAGGTAGTCCCTTTGGGTACCAGGGTGTGTTTCTCTTGGGAGTGTTAATGTGTGCACACATGAATATGTATGTTCTACTTACAGATACATGGATGGCTATAATTCATTGAAGTATATATTTACACATTAACAGTATTCTCTGAAATAATACTTGACATTTACATAGTTTTAGAGTTAAAAATTTCTTGAACTCATTTGTTCCTTATAACAACTCTGGGAGGAAGTTAGTGCAATTCAAGTAATATGCAGGTATTATGGTATTTTAGAGGCAGCCAAGATTGATAGAATGGAATGGGTTGGGAGGTATTCTCCCTATGTCCCATAATGAGTCATGAGTTGGATTTGGGCAGCTTGGTAACATGATAGATAGAGCATTGGACTTGGACCCAGGAAGAACTGAATTCAAATTTGGCCAGGAGTCAGTAAAAACTGACTTTTCAGATCTAGTATCAGATACTAATTAACTGTGTGAAATTGGATGAGTCACTTAACCCTCTTTGCCTCAGTTTCCTCATCTGTAAAATGATCTAGAGAAGAAAATGGCAAACCAGTATCTTTACCAAGAAAACCCCAAATGGGTCACAATGTAAAGCTACTCTGCCACTTAGTAGCTATTTACCATGGATAAGTCCATTAATCTCACTAGCCTCTCAGTTTCCTCATCTGTAATGCAAGGTTTATTTACATTACTTCTTGGATTGTAAGGAAAGTGCTTTGTAAATCATAATTAAATCCTTTGTAAATGTGTTATGATTGCCGTTATTTTTCCTTTGAAGAGGAGTAAAATGATGGTTTTAAGAGACTTTCCAAGTTCTCCCAGGTGAAGGGGGTTGAACTAGAATTTCACAAGTCTACATTAGGCAGACCTTCTTTTGCACTATAGTTTAATTTTATTTCTGTCTAACAAGATAGGAAAATACCTGCTATTGTGTTCATTTTTCCCGGGAAAGCTTTTGTGCCTAGAGTGCCCAGACTCCGATCAAGTAAGGTACCTAAAAATAAAACTCTCCTGCCATCCCCATTCTCTTAATCCTGGGACTGGTAAGTATCTGGTGTGCATAGATCTGTGTATATGACTTTTGGAAATTACTAAATATGAATCTTGAGTACATTGCTCTAGATGGGTGGTGAGAATACCTGGGTTTGGTCTGAGTGAACTTGGGGAATATATTTAAACTGTCATTATTCCTCCAGCAGGGACATATATACACACACACACACACACACACACACACACACACACACACACACATATATATATATATATAAACATTAATTTGGGTGAAAAAACACCCTAAACCCAGAAGAAAACTTACTGGTGCATGCAAACCATTCTAGTGAAAAGAACATAGGATTTGAAGTCTGGAGCCCTATTTTAATATGCATTTGGATGAATCTGGATTATATACAAGTGCATGTAACAAACCAGGTGTGAGTCACAGCCTGTGTATTTAATTGCTACTGATTTCCCACCTACTACAAGGTGATGGGAGTAGAAGACTAGAGAAGTAGCATTTTGGGAAGGTGGGAGGACCCCCAAAACTCTGGACCCCTAGGAATAGAGTGGGATTGGGAAAGAAGAGTGGATGAGTAGGGACACACTGTTCATTCTGCCTTTGGTATAGGACTGAATTTGGATTCAGTGTAGATAAATTAGGATATGATTGCTCATTACAAAAAGATTGTTATTAATTTGCAGAAAGATTCCTCACTAGACCGTTATATGTTGAATTTCCTGAAGTAATTGTATAGCTCAAATATAATCTGAAGCTTCTAATAGTAGTTTCTTCTATTGCAATAATCCTGCCTTGGTTTGAAGGCTAGGCTACCATTTCAGTCCGGGGAAGGTCACCTAGCTTTTGCCATTTCCTTCTGCAAGCAAAGGGTTTCTCCAGCTGTTAGAGGAGCCTGAGAGGTGTGGGGGAAGGGACCCTATATTAGATGTAAGAAAGCCCATGGTATCAGCAAATAGCTTCCAGATCCATCAGCCCCTGAACAGCTGGGGTTCAGCTGGACAAGGCTTCTGGGAGGTCAGTTTGACTTGTGATGGCAGAAGGGTCAAGTGGCTAGTAGATGGGAACCTCTGATCAGTCTCCCTGACCTCTTGCCCTCCTTATGGCTTTTTGGTTCTGTCAGCAGGTCGCTTCCCCTTCTTTCCTCCTCTCACCCCCTCCCCTGCATCCCCAGGGAATAGAATGGTCAGCAAAAGAGGATCAGTGGAGAGTTTTGAAACCAAGGATTGATGTCAGATACTCATGGGAATCAAAGATATGGTGCTTTAAATTAGTAGGAAGGGTATTTAAAAGAGGGACTTAGGGTCATATTTGCATTCTTGCTAGTTATGGGGGACATTGCATAGCCTTCAAAAACCTCAGTTTCTTCATCTGTAAAATAGGGATAGTATCAGTTCCTTAATAGGGTTTTTGTGGGGACCCAGTGAGATATTTTGCAAACCTTTTATTTATATAAATGGTAATTTATTATGAATGGATAAAGGAAGTAGGTAAAACTGCAGATTGTGTGTTCTGGCACTTTGTTTCCCCTCTCTGTTTTCTCATTTGTAATAATACCTGTCTTATCTACCTCATATCTGGATGTAGAAGAGTAGGAGCACCGGGAAGTTGACAATAACTGCTTACATTGCTAGAATGATTTTATTCTCATTTCTGCCAGAAGGTCCTTGTAACCTTAGGTTGTCTTGCAAGACGTCTTTAACTAGTAGATTTATCAGCTTATAAATAAAGCCATTGTTTGTCTCCTTTCCATTTATAGAACTTCTATTTACAAAAGTGCTTTATATCTATGCATTTTTAATATATGCATATAAAAATATGTCATTTAGCTTTAATTTTCTCATTTGTAAATTGGGAATAATATCAATCACTGCAGAATTTTTGTGAGGATCAAATGATATTGGTTAAGTATTTTTCAAAATTTATAATTATATAAATATTAGCTGTTAATGTGAATGGATATGTACCTATACATGTATACTTATATATATATATTTTTTTTCTTTTTTAGTTTTGTCAGGTATTCAGGATGTCATTTAGATAAGAGGAGTAGCTTATTACAGTTGGTACAGGGGTCTTCAAACTTTTTAAATAGGGGGCCAGTTCACTGTCCCTAAGACTGTTGGAGGGCCGGACTATAGTAAAAACAAAAACTTTGTTTTGTGGGCCTTTCATAATCCTGGGTGAGGGAGATAAACGTCCTTAGCTGCCGCATCTGGCTTGAGGGCCGTAGTTTGAGGACCCCTGGGAGATCTGACATCTAGACCCAACTCTACCATAATATCCACTTGTGTGAATTTGGCTCCTTGCTGAGCCTCACTTTTAGCAATTGTGTAGATAAACCTGTTTCTCTACAGTCACTATCATTAACACCCAAAGAGAGGTAAAAATAAACATAAATAATATGCAATCTAGAGCATCCTGGTTGGTTAGCCTCCACTGTATCATTTCATTTAGTGATTTTCAAACCATGTTACCGCCCATATTCACTCCAGTGGCTCTTTTTCATCTTCAGGATCAGAATAAAACCCTTTATAACTTAAACCCTTTCCTCTCTGTGACTTTTTTAATCTTATGGAAAGCCCTTTGTAACCTAACTCTCCTCATTCGTTGGCTTCTTGGCTCGCCTCCATGCTTAGGCAACATTCTCCCTCCTGGCTTAGATTGTAATAAAGTTCTATGAATATTTAAAACCAAAACAAGTTCCCTAAGATCAGGTCAATCCCTGTCTAACGTCCTTAAATCATTCACTCTTAGATTGCAAAGATAATAGGATGAGAGCATCTTAAATTTGGAGTTGAGGTTCCCACTCCATCCCAGAAGAGGTTAGGTGGTCATGCCTTTAGAAAGAAATAAAGCTGGGATTTCAATCCACTGCCATCTTCATTGTACCAGACCTCTTTCCTTTGTGACCATAGCAGCATATAATAAAGTGGATAGGGCAAATGGTGAAATTGGTAAATATATACTGGTAGTAAAGTAAATGGCAGAGCGGAATGGCAAAAAATAGATCAGGAGGGAATTTTAGTACAAGAGAACACTGATTTCAAAGTTCTGGGTTCTAATCCTCACTTGAATTTTTCAGACCCTAGTCAGACAGTTTTTAAAATACTGTGTTTGATTCTGGGTTCTATTGGCTTAAGAAAAAGATTGATAAGCTGGAGAGTATTTGCAGGACAACCAGAATCTGAAGGAACTAGGCTTATTAAGCTTGGAGAAGACTCTAGCACTTAGCATAGGCACTTAATACATATTTATTGATTGGTTCAATCAATCAGCTTTCTTTGAAATATTTGAAGGACCATCATGTGGATCAGATTTGTTATGTTTGGCTCCAGAGGGCTGAGCCAGGAGCAATGGCATAACATCTGGAATGGGTGGGCTGGATATCTCAAAGTCTTGTTCCTCAGAGAAGGAGAAAAACCTGTGTAAAGGTCACCCAGGTAGCCCCTGAGAACTCAGGTCTATTTTCCCCAAATATTGGAACTGAGATCATCTATCTTATTTCCTCAAGAAGAAGCCTTGAATGAGTTCATTTAGGTGGAGGGTGTCAGGGCCAGGCTTTTGAGAGTGGATCTCCAAGTCTCCCCTCTTTCCACTATGACTCTCACCCTCAACTGGCTTTAAGGGAGAAAAAAAAAATTAACATGTCAATACAAGGTGGTTAATAGTGCTGGTGATAAATGAATGAATTGTGCTGGGTTCTTGTCTATGGAAAACTCCCTCTAAATCAAAGGCATCTCTTGGTTTAGGTTGCACTAATGGGAGAGACAGGGACTGATTTATTGGAGTGGGAGTGGAGAGAAGAAGTTTGTGATGGCTGGTGGAGGGAGAAGCTGATTTATTTCAAGCATGGCCCCCTGAAGAGTTTGAGAAGAGGGGCAGCTGTCCGGCATTCCTGCTAGAATGTTTTTATTTTAAAGAAAAACTCCAGAGATGATTAGATTTGGAGTCAAAGTGGGATGGTTCTGATAGTAAAGTATTAGGGGATTTATGGCCAGAAGAGATTAACTGGGCCAGCCCTTTATTCTCATTTATTATCATTGATTTTGGGAACTCGTGTCTTCCCTTGATGAGGAGGATGAGATAGGATAGCTTCTCTCCCTGAAATGGCCTGGCAAATTCCCATTGAATAGAGTCTCTTATCACTGGGCATTTTCACTTTCTTCCAGAGACTTTGATCAACCCTTACTTTCAGAAAGGTTAAGAACTAACTGCATTGTCTCTGGAATAGAGGTACTTACCCTATTATCTCAGGATGGACTTGGCTTTAGCACTGGACTTGGATTTGAACCTATGGGGAACAACATAGATCATAGTAATCACACATTCTCTGTTGTAAATTTCTAATTGTAAAAAAGCATTGTTGTGTTGAAGAGAACTTAGAAGAATACTTTGCTGTTTCAGGATCCTGGTATATGTTACAGGGACACTTAGGCTCTGGGAAAGGTCTGGACTAGTTTCAGGTACAGAGAATCTCTAGATGGTTGTGTTTGACTTAGGACAATTGGACCTGATTTGTTAGATTTCATTAGTGAATTCTTCCATCTTTTGAGAGGGACTCAGGCTTCATTTCACTCTGGTTTTGGTTCTGATTTTTGGGACTTTGATATCTTAATTCTCTCCCTTTTTAGCTTTGTGTTAATTTTGTGTTAACTCAGGGGAAGGGAGGGAAAAAGTAGGGAGTAAGGCTTCTTTTGTATCAAGCAAAGTGGATGCTATTATTATTCCCATTTTCCAGATAAGGAAACCCAATAAGCTGATAAGTGTTTGTGGCTGGATCTGATTATCCTTCGCAGAGGGACACCAGCTGTTTCATTAAACATTCAATATAAAGTCAAGATTTGGGTCCTGTCTCTCAGACACTTAGTGTGCTTACTGGTTACTATACCTGGGTGAGCCTTAGTTTCTTATTTTTGAATAACGACAATATTTGCTCAAGCTTCCTCCTAGGATTATTTTAAGGATAAAAATAAGTCTTTGTATAATGGATTTGTAAGCCATCAGGTATTAAATGAATATCAATGCTCTCCTTGTTACCCAAATGGGTATATTTTTAAACTCTCTGGGGTTTTGTGAAGTTCAAATGAGATTGTTGTAAGTTTATTTTATGATAGTAAAAGCCTAAATGAATGAGAGTGGCTCCCATAGTGAGGCTGATTTGTAAGGTTGCCAGATGATAATTTGAGGTAACCTAGCACTTAGCAGGCTAAATGAACCTCATATTCAGTTAGTGGAGAAAGTCTAACACTGCTTTGCAGGAATCATAATCCAATTTCACAGATCATGCGGTAGCATTCACAAAACACCTTTGAGTAGTACAAGTTACACTCATTTAACAGATGAGGTTCAGAGAAATGTTAGAGAAAGTGTTAGAACTAGAATTTGAACAGAATCCAGTGTTCTTTTTTATTTCTTGCTTTACTGTCATGAAGAATTAGACATAATTATACTTGGATTGAGATGACTGTATTGCTATTATAGGAAATACTCTTTGTCCCATGCCCTTCTAGGAGTGTAGTTGTAACCAGTATCTTTTAAAAGCCACTTTCTTGTTCACAGCTGCATTCTTAGGGGTAATTACTTAAATTCACAAGAAACATCCCTTTGCATGGGGCCTGGGAAGGATGTTCACATGGTGATAGGGAACCAGAACGAGGCACAAAAGCTTAGGACTATGGAGGGGAAAGAGCAGAGCAGGTCCTCAGGAGGGAGAATGGAGGGAGTGGGGCTGGGTTTCCTAGAAATCCAATATGAGAAACTGTTGGTTTTGCTGTTAACAGACCTCACTGACAGCTGCTTCCCTTCTGGTCTTTTTCTTGAGCTGGCAGTCTCTGCTCTTTTCTTCAGCTTTGGAGGAATCAGCTTCACTGATTGATCTGCCAGAAACCCTCAACTCTGAAAGGGTTTGGGGTGCTGGTGGTAGTGAGGGGAAGCAGGAACAGATGGCCATGTCTGCTGCCCAGTGGGAAGGATGCTGAAGGCATCAGTTGGAGTTGGCTTATGGACTACACTGGGGGGAAAAACCCAAACAACACATCGATAAATAATAGCTCCCGTATCCTGACTTGGAGTCAAAAGTTCTGACTCTCACTAGCTGTGTGATAGTCTGTTTACATGTGATTAAATTAGATGGTGCAATGGATGCATTATTAACACTTAGAGCCACAAGTTATGTATTATTAATTGAGAGTCCTGCTTCAGTCACCCACACACCGTGTGTGACTCTAGACCAGTCACTTTAAGCTCGTTTGTAAAATGGGAATAATAAAAGCACCTGCTTTAATAAAATGCTAGCTATTTGTCCCCACTATCTAAGCTCCAGATCCAATGCTTTTACTACTATTCTGAGCAATTTGCCCCACCTGCTTTGTTGTTCTGTCATTTTAAATCACATCTATGACCCCATTTGGAGTTTTCTTGTCAAAGATATTGAATGATTTGTCTCCTTCTCCAGCTTATTCTATAGATGAGGAAATTGAGGCAAACAGGATTAAGTGAGTTGCTCTGGATCACACTGCTAGAACATTAATCTTCCTGATGCCAGGCCCAGTACTTTATCCTCTGGGCCTTTTACTGCCCTGTTATCTGATTAGCCCTTTTTAAATGCTAGCTGTGTTCTGTAAAATTGAGGTAGGATTTTTAGGTTCTAGAGACTTCCAAGATCTAGAGTAGTTATGCCTTCTCTAGAAAGGTAGTTGGGCATGATTAAGGAGGTTTGGAGCATTGAAACATTTTTGACTTGGATCTATGATTTTGATGCATGTGAAGAGCTCCTTGAGTAAAATTCCCCATAACAGTGCAGATCAATGAGTGTTCTTCAGCCTGTAGTTCTCAAGGTTTGCATGGGACACTGGAAGGTGTATTAGTCCTGTGGACTATTTGAATTAAGTTCTTGGGTTCTCTTGACTTGGAGAGGTTCAGAAAGTGGGAATCCCGCTCCATTCGAATCATAACAAGTTAGTGGCAGTCAGGACCAGATCTATCCTCTGCCCCTCTGTAGGCCATCATCTCTAATAATCCTTATTTGTAAGGCTTTCCTCTTTCTTCAAGGTTTTTCCACGGATATCTGTTATTGCTCTTTAACAGTTCTGCGAATGGGACGTTGCGCAGGTATCATTCTTCTCATCTTAGGGATAAGGAAACTGGCTCTGGAGGTTCCAGTGTAAGCTAATGGGAGAGTCTGGTCTAGATCATCTCTCGTGCTTCCTGCCTCCCCACTCCAGTTGTTTCTGCCTTAGTGCTAGGACCACACACATGCACATATTGATTTAATACCATGACAGACCATTGGGTGATTAAATGAAAGATGGGGCACATATCTCTCCCCCCAAAAAACAAATAAACAAATCCTCCACCCCAAACAAAAATCCTGCCCTAAATTATAAGGATCCTTGAAACTGTGGCCGGGGTTTCTGGCTCTGGCCATGTGGGAATGGGGAGAGGTTGTGTGGCCATGTGGTTAGGGTTAACCTCAGGCGTGCTGCTAAGATCAGTTGGTTGGTGATGGAAGCCAGGCTATTCTTAGGGATCTTGCCTAGGAAGGATTGAGCAGCAAGGGGGAGGAGAGGCACTGTCCGGATTTCAGGGGCCCTCTCCCCTTTCTGGCCTCCTGTGCTCACAGGCTTTATAAAAAGTATTAGCCCCTTTCACCCCTTTGGGAACAGCTGTGGCCAATAGGCCCTTTCCCAGCGCCTCCTTTGTATGTATTAGCCTTTTCTTCTGTGCCGGGGCAGGGGATTGGATTGATTTGTGTCCCAGTCCATGGAAGCCTGGACATGCTGGGCTCCAAGACCTCTGGGCTCTGACAATAAGTGGAGGAAACCTGGTTACAGGGCAGCCCTGACAGTAGTTTTCCTTGTGCTCAATCTCATCTGCTTAATTATCCTGTGATTCTTTAGAAAGTTAATTAAATGCCTGAAGAAAATCCTAGATCTGGAGTGGAGTCCCACTCTGGGTCAGACCCTCTTCCATAGTAGGAAGGATATTAAAAAGTCGGGGTGCATCCCCCTAAGGTAAGCATGATGTTGTAGAATGAACTGGGGATGCTTAGCTTGGAAAAGACATTTAGGAGAGACTCAGGATTGCAGACAGATTACAGAGGCCAGTCTAGTCCAGCCCTTTCCACATGAGAAAACAGGAAATTGTTGGTAAGCTCACAGACAGCATTGAAATCCAGGTCCTTTGGATCTGTGTGTTCTTCCCATTGTATTGATATCAAATATCCAAATTATTCTGATTCTGGAGGGTAGACCAGGACTGATTACAATGAGGTTTAACTTCTCATTGGAGTTATGAGCCCCCATGGATGCATAGGTGGATAGGTGAGGAGCATTTGCAATGTCAGAGAATTTCAAACTTGACAGAGACCTAAAGCAGCTATTTAGGCTAACCGATATCTGAAAAGGTTTAAGAAAAGGGGATTTGTAGAGAGAGTATATGCAGCAGAAAGTAGGCGTGACCTTAGAGGTACTGTGATTCCCAAATCTATATGGCATTAACAGAAGCCTGTCTAGCCAGCAGGACTTAGGACAAAGTAGCAATGTGAGGGGGAGAAATACACTTCTGTCACATCCCGGAAACTTTTAGTATTGGACCGAGGAGAGAAGTGGTTAATGGAAGCTGCTCCTTCCCAAACTTGGGCTGCTGGAGGCTTTTCAAAGTACTTTCATAGCCATTATCATAATGATAATGAGAAGCAGTGTGATACAGTGGAAAGAATATTAATAATTAATGACATTTATGTAGTTTAAAATGTTATATATATTATCATTTGAATTGCATAATGCTTTTCTAAGATGTCACTATAACATAATAATTTATTATATTTTTATTTTTCTTCTTCACTTTTATTTCCCAATACATCCTTTTCTCTTTTTCCCATCCCTCATAACAGAATTAAAAAAAAAAATCCATTTCAGCAAAAGAAACCAACACATCTGCAGTGTTCCACACTCATTGGGTACCTCTTCTCCTCATTTCCCTTCTTCACACTTCTGTCAAGAAGGAAGGGAAGGGCATTTTCAGCTCTCTTCATCAACTTGGAATTTGGTTGTTACAGCATTGTTTTTTTCTTTTAATTTGCATTGATGTGATCAGTATATATAATTTTCCTGGTTCTTCACTTTTTAGCAGTTCACATAAATCATTATTTTTTATGGTATAGTAATGTTCCATTATATCCAATTAATAGTATTTTAAATTAAATGTCATATTATCCCATATTATCATAATGCATTATATGTTAATATAGTATTAGAATTAGCTATTATTGCCCCAGATGGAAATACATTTACCCATAGTTTTCTTTGAAAGGGAAATGGGATTTGGAGTCAGGGTCTCTTCTAACCTTAAATCTTTTCAGGAATATTATCAGAATCAGATGAGATAATGGATGTAAGTGCATTATAACCATATTTGTGAGCCCCCAATTGGGATTTTCTTGGCAGAGACATTGGAGTGCTTTGCCATTTCTTTCTCCAGCTTACTTTACATGAATCTGAAGTAAATGGGGTTAAGTGATTTGTTCAAAATGTCTGAGGCCAGATTTGAACTCAGGAAGATGATTCCTGATTTCAGGGCCAGTATTCTATCCACTGTGCACACGGCTTCCCACTGAATTCATTAGGGTATTTTGGATAATGCCCAAGATCTTGCAGGTCTAAAAGATGAGGAGAGTGAGGCAAATTGGGGTTCGGTGACTCACCCAGAGTCACACAGCTAGAAAGTATCTGAGGCTAGATTTGCACTCTAACCCAGCGCTTTTTCCATTCTTCCAGAATGCTATAATGAAATGAATGGTTGAGTTAGAGTTGGTTTGAATATTGTTTTCCTAACTAGAAGACTTGGACATATATAAAATGAAGATATTGTCCTAGATGAGATGACCTCCAGTGTTAGATTTTTGTATCTATCCTTTGTCTTTTTCTTTCTTTCTTTCTTTCTTTCTTTTTTTTTTTTTTGGTGAGGCAGTAGGGGTCAAATGATTTGCCCAGGGTCACACAGTTAGCCTATAATTTATTTCTGATTTGATCCAGCTCTATGAGATAGATAGGGCTGGCATTATCTTATTTGACAAATTAAAACACAAAATTTAGGCAGCTCACTTGGCTTAATTTCTTAATAGCACTATTTGTCACTGGAGTGGTCTAGATCTTTGGTACCTAGAACATTGGGTTAGGCTCCTCCTATAAGCTAATTTTCCTAATAGCCAAGCTATTACTAATACCTGCTTGAATGATAGAGTGTGGAATGTGTAAGAGACCATAGTGCAAAAAGGGGAAGGAAACTGGAAGGTTAGTACTTAATTTTACAGAAGTTGAAAGAAGACCCAGAAGAGTTGAGTCACTTGCCCAAGTTTACATATATATGCTTTCATGCTTTTGTTTTGAGACTATGGGGATAGAGTTTGGCAGTCTGTAGGGGTCATCTATACTTTCATCTTCCTTCTCAGTGACTGAGATTGGAGCTTTGGATAAAGTAGAAAGAAAAGAAACAGACATATCTTGCTTGGAAATTAAGAACTTTTTAAAAATAGTAGCTAGATTGTGGAATTTGTATTCAAATATTTTGATTCATGCTCTGGCTCTGAAAGCTTTATGACTGTAAATTACTCTGTTCTTTGGGCCTCAGTTTACCCACTTGTAAAATGGAGCTAATAATACCCTTTTGTAGTTTTGTTGATGGAAAAAATCATATAAGTGCACTCTCTGATATATTGAGTGCAAGAGAACTGTTTTCTTCCTTCCCCCTTCCCCCTCTTTAGCTTACAGACTCTTGGGGTGGCCCAGTGGGTTGCTATGGTGCTGTCTTGGCATTCAAGGGCTTGTTGCTAGGCTGGTGTCAGGATGCCAGAAAGGGGCCTCCTTTGACACCTGAGTAATCAGTCCCACCCAAGTTAATAATCCTTTTTTCATCACATGACTTTGAGTGAGGGGGCCCTGTGTTTTTTTGAGGAGTGGGCAAAAGAGGACTTGAGGTTCCTGTGGCATCCCCATGGAAATGTTTCCCAGGGGAGGAGTTACCCCACATAACACAGTTGGTGGGAAATGGAGAAAGTGTCAACATCACTGATGCTGGGTATGACTCAGGAAGAGGAAACACAAAACAGAGCTCTTCTTCCTCTAGAGCATTTCATCAGAGAGTAGTCATTGGGTCAGAGATTTAGAGTTGGAAGGGACCTTAGTCCAACTCCCTCATTTTACTGATGAGGAAACTGATATTCACTTGGAGAGGTTATTTATCTATCCAAGATCACTCAGGTAGTAAGAGGGGGAATGGATCGAACTCAGGTTCTCTAATTCCAAAGGCAATATTTTTTCCCAGAATACTTTCTCCCCCAATTTTATGTTGGGGAAACTGAGGTTCATAGAAGGGTTACAGGGCAGGGACTTACAAACCCAGATCTCCTGACTTTAGTAAGTGGTTAATAAATGTAATGAATTGGACTCTACCTCACTGCTGCTGATCAGAAGGCTTAATGATAGCAAATTTGGTATAAATGATCTGAAAGGTGTCACTGGCCAAGGAAACAATGGTGGCCAAGAAGGTCTAACATTTGTATGGACAAGAAATAGGGCAAAGATAGTCACTGGATTTGTATCTACTCTGCTACCCCTTCCTGTGTATGTGTGTGGTGATCCTGTGGGGGATTTTCTTGGCAAAAACACTGAGGTAATTAGTTTGCTTTTGCTTTCTGCAGCTCATTTTACAAAAGAGGAGAATTGAGGCAGAATTAAGGGACTTGTCCAGGATCACACCACTAGTAAATGTCTGAGGCTGGATTTGAACTTGGGAAGATGAGTAAACCTTCTTGACTCCAAACCCACTATCCACTGAGCCACCTAGCTGCGCTATGTTGTTGTTCTCTCCCAGACCATACAGCTAGTATTAGAGACCTGCTTTGAATTCAGATCTCCTAAAGCATTCCTGTTTGCTAAGCTACCCCCAAGTTGAATATATTTATTAGGACATTGTAGTAGAAGGATTTATCAGCCTGAGGAAGCTTATTAATTAATAGATAGTCCACTGGACAATATCCTACCCTCCACTTCCCTTCAGCTACCAAGGCAAAGGAGTCCGTACATGACCCCCAACTCTGTGGACCACATTGTGTTACAATATATAGGTAGGAGTTGGGTGGGAGGAGGGGGATGCTCAGGAATTGATTGCAAGAGCCACTACTCCTGGCCAATTGTGAGGCAAGGGGAAAGTCGAAAGAGAAGATGAGGAATTTTTAGCAAGCACTGCTGCAATCCCGGAAGTAAAAATAAAATGAGTAAATGACAGTCAAGGAACACAGGTTGTATACTGCCCCTCTGAAACCATTACAAAAAGACAGGATGGCGCAGGGAGTTGAAATGATGGACATGGACACGGAAAGACCTCAGATACTTAATTAGCTGTGTGACTGGGCAAATCACAAAAGTTTCCTCACTTGTGGAATGAGGGGAGCAGTATGTGAATCTGATGAGATCATGACCTTTGAGGTCACTATGATTTTAGTGATTAAGCCCCCAGTTCCCTAACCATTGAGGGAATAATTTTGATAGCAGATTGATGAGGAGATAGTTGCCTTCAGAATATGGCAGACCACCCACACACCTTTCTCCCTGATTCTCTCGCTGCCAAAGGTAGTCAGTCACTTAACGCTTTCCCACGGGGCAGGTGGTCATTGGGCTGGGGAATGAGTATGGGCCACCCCCGAAGCCCAGAATAACTCCTTCCCTCAGTGCTGCTCCTATAAGGTGGGCTCTCGTTTCTGTGGGGGAGACGTTGCCAAAGAGACAAGACATTCTCCAACATCAGGGATATACATACAAGGCTTTCTCTGCAGTGCCTCAGAGGAGAGGGGACCACTTTAGGATTGGGCTGAGATTTATAGGAAAAAAAGGGAAGGTTGAGTAGAATTGGGATTGTCAACAGAGAACCTCTCTACTACAGATGCTTAGATGGTTTTGAAAAAGATCATCAGTGATTTAGGGACACAGAATGTTAGTTTGTCAAGATCTTACAACTTAACACCACCACCCCCCCCTTTTTTTTTTTTTTTTTACAGTTTCTAGTGAGGTGAAATTACTTGTACAAGTTGTATGTCAGTTGTTTAGCACAGTATCTGGAAAGGGAGATAGTGCTGGGAATGGAGGTGTTCTATTTTATAGAGGACCTTAAGATTTACAGGTCATTTTCCTCTTTTAACAGCCTAACATAAGTATTAGGTACAAGTATCCTCATTTTATAACTGAAAAAACTGAGGATCTGAAATGTGGGAGCCAAGTCCTAGCTTGAAACATACTTAGATAACAATGTAGCATGATAATAACAACACTATATCTATATAACCCTTTCTTTTTTTAAAATATATATAACTATATAACCCTTTCTTTTTTAATCAGACTGGGAATAGTGTGAAATATGAAGAAATGGAGATTCTGAGAGATAGTTATTTGTCTTTGATCTCACAGCCAAGGAACGACTGAGATAGGGTTTGAATTCAAATTTCTTGACATTCACTCAGCAAGGTAGCAAGGTATCATGAGGAGATATAAAGGCATTGTATTTCCAAGCCATTCTCCAATTGACAAATGGTCAAAGGATATGAACAGACAATTTTCAGATGATGAAATTGAAACTATTACCACTCACATGAAAGAGCATTCCAAATCATTATTGATCAGAGAAATTCAAATTAAGACAACTCTGAGATACCACTACACACCTGTCAGATTGGCTAAGATGACAGGAAAAAATAATGATGAATGTTGGAGGGGATGCGGGAAAACTGGGACACTGATGCATTGTTGGTGGAGTTGTGAACGAATCCAACCATTCTGGAGCGCAATTTGGAATTATGCCCAAAAAGTTACCAAATTGTGCATACCCTTTGATCCAGCAGTGTTTCTATTGGGCTTATACCCCAAAGAAATACTAAAGAAGGGAAAGGGACCTGTATGTGCCAAAATGTTTGTGGCAGCCTTGTTTGTAGTGGCTAGAAACTGGAAATTGAATGGATGCCCATCAATTGGAGAATGGCTGGGTATGGTATATGAATGTTATGGAATATTATTGTTCTGTAAGAAATGACCAGCGGGATGAATACAGAGAGGCTTGGAGAGACCTACATGGACTGATGCTAAGTGAAATGAGCAGAACCAGGAGATCATTATACACTTCGACAACAATATCGTATGAGGATGTATTCTGATGGAAGTGGATTTCTTTGACAAAGAGACCTAACTGAACTTCAATTGATAAATGATGGACAGAAGCAGCTACACCCAAGGAAAGAACACTGGGAAACGAATGCGAACTATCTGCATTTTTGTTTTTCTTCACAGGTTATTTATACCTTCTGAATCCAATTCTCCCTGTGCAACAAGAGAACTGTTCAGTTCTGCAAACATATATTGTATCTAGGATATACTGCAACATATCTAACATATATAGGACTGCTTGCCATCTAGGGGAGGGGGTGGAGGAAGGGAGGGGAAAAATCGGAACAGAAACGAGTGCAAGGGATAATGTTGTAAAAAAAAAATTACCCTGGCATGGATTCTGTCAATATAAAGTTATTATTAAATAAAATAAAATAAAATATTAATTTTTAAAAAGGCATTGTATTTCCCAGTAAAATGACTGTGTGAACTTGTACCTCCCGGTGATGTATGTGGTACAAGATTTCCATGCTCCCACTCCAAATACATAGGTGTGCTAGAGCGAGCTCTTGCCAGCTCATAATCATTAAATTTTCAGTGTGAGTATTAACACCTTAGAAATCAGCAATTGCTAAAAACGAGGATGTGTATACACAGCCTGCCTGTTGTGCATCCTGAATCTGTCTCAGGGCTAGACTTACTGTGCTTCCTCAGAACTAATGGCTCAGTTCCTCATTCTTTCAGAGGAGCTTCCCCTAGTGACAATTGAAAAGGAAGTCAAAAAGCCAAGGAAAGGATTGTTGACAGCAGCAGCAACAGTACACACACACACACACACACACACACACACACATTTCAAGTCTGGTAATCTTAGGGTGGGAGTAGGGGAGGAAAAAGGACCAGGACCAAGAGGAAGATGAAGATAGCTGGAGAAGACTCTTTGTTTAGGGATCCTGGGTAAGAAGCTTGTACTACATTTGCTTTGGAACTGCTCAGCTTAAAAGCTTAGGATTCGACAGTCTTACAGTCCTAGAGCTGGAAGAAACTCATTTAATTCTACCCTTTGCTTCTTCTCCCTCCAGCCCCCAACTCCAGAATGTCCTTTCCAATTCTTCTGCTCTTTTAAAATCTTACTTCCATCTTAATTTCATCACTTCGAGAAAAAGCCTTTCTGTGACTCCCCTGCAGACCAAGGAAAGGGAACCCACAATATCTCTCAATGCATTCCACCTGGGGATACAGTTCTCTCCAGTCCCTGGTAATCTCTTCACCAGTTTCTGTGTCATAGGACGAAGGCCCTTTACTAATATTTTTGTACTCTTTTCTGGACACTTTCATGCATTTGTGACTTCTGTTCTCTACAGTTTTTCAAAGATCACTGAGACTGATTTAACAGAATTCTTAAATAGATTGTGTCATGGTGAAAAAGAGCAATGTTTATAGAGTCAAAGTTTTGGATTTAAGTCCACCTCCTATCATTGACATCCCACAAGTCTTCATGGATTTTATGGTTCCCAGAACTGACCACTAAAGAGTTCTGATGAGGGCATCTCTTTATTTCTGGAAGTGATGCTTCTCTTTTGGCCTCTAAAGATTGCTTTAGCTCTTTGGGGTACTATATCACACATATAAACAGGCACTATGCTAAATGTGGATACAAGACTATCTCTCCCCTGCAAACAAATATACTAAGCAGCTGTATACAAGATAAAT
Organism: Antechinus flavipes; assembly: GCF_016432865.1. NCBI lineage: Eukaryota > Metazoa > Chordata > Mammalia > Dasyuromorphia > Dasyuridae > Antechinus > Antechinus flavipes. Next base: position 234,785,913 of record NC_067399.1, on the reverse strand, counting down.
TGGAAAATAGAAGGAAGGCACTAGAATTAAGAGGGACAACTCATGTTGAGGTTAAAGTTGATGAAAATCTATACCCATTTGCTTTTTTTGGGGGGGGGTAAGGAAGCAGATTTTAAAGATTTATTCCTATTGAGTTTTATTCTAGTAAATTCAGCCCCATGCTTTAGCAAGACCTTTTGGGCTCTGACTCTATCCTATTCAGCTTGGTATTATTTGGAAACTTGGTGTGAATACTTTTTATGCCTTTAGCCAAGTTATTGATAAAAATATCCTGGACTCCTCCTGACACATTAACATTGAACCATTAACTAGCAATCTAACTAGCTCTGAGTCCCACTGATTGTGTGAAAATCTTATGTATAGCCATCTTTTCCAGAATAGCAAGAAATACTTTATCAAAAGCTTTGATAAAAATCCTTGTAAACTTTATCTAGAGTATTCCCTCATCTTCTAGTTAAGTAATCCTCTTTAAAAAAGGATATGAAGTTAGTTATATGGCAGTCATGTTGGCTCCTGGGACTTACTCCTCAAGTAAGTCTTTCCTGCTTGAGTGCCATCTATACAACAAATGGTCTTCATAGTGCTTAGTAATAACTTACCTTCTTGGAGGGATTAAATTTTACAGATGTTCTTTCCTATAATAACCTGTTAGTGCCTACTTTAAGGATTATTATTCCCATTTTACACAGCAGAAAAACTAGGGGTTTATAGCTAGTTATTGTCAAAACTAGCTTTCCTAATTCCTGAAACTTTGTATTTGCTTAGCAAAGGCTTGGGTATAGAGCAAAGGCTTGTTGTATAACCTCGTGCCCATTCAGGAAGATTCTTAATCTGTCTCTCAGGTATTCACACACATAGGTGTGCTGAAGGGAGCTCATAGAACTCATGATTGTTAAATTTTCAGTGTGAGCATTAACACTTGGAAATCAAAATTATTATAACTTAGACCTTGGTTTATTGTTTTCTTGATTGTTTAGATTTTAAAAAATGATGGAGAAAAAGTTAGGAATTTAAAGTTAGTCCAGAGCAGCATTTCCTGTGACTATAGAATCATCAGAAGTAGAGTGAGGGATTGGATCTGTCTCAGTCTCTATCTCAATTTCTCTGTCTTTATATATCTTTCAGTTTGTGTATAAAACAGCCAAGTTGGGTTTTTGTGGGTGTTCTGAGGGACAAATGGCTCTCATAAAGACTTTTAAAAAACACACAAAAAACCAAAGGTTTCTGTAATTAAGCACAAAATATTACAGTCTTTTTGATGAACTAATCTATTGATTTTGAAGGTGGTGATGCTCACAGAAGTCCCTCCTCTCACTTCTATTCTCAGGGGTTCTTTTTCAAGAGAACGTTGTGGTAGGCTACTGGGCCAGAAAAAACCTTGGTTTTCTAGTACTAGTTCTTTCATCACTGTGTGACCTTTTTCTTCTCTGTAAAATGACAATTGGACTAGATTTCTTAGGTTCTCAGATATTTGGTGTTCTAGCTCTGACATTTTCAGATACTCTTCAGTGTTCTAACAATAAAATGCTTGAGAGTTTTAATTAACCTTAATGATGTTCATCTACTGATAGAATTTTTGTTTATTATAGATTTTTGTTATTATTTAGGAGCCTGCAGATAGCTATGTGTTTGTGTGTGTAAACATATGATGATACTGAAATATGACTGTATTTAGATGCCTCAATGTCCTTTAGACCTGGATCACAGTTAATTAAAATTGGTAAGGAACTTTAGAGGTTTTGTTCAACCTCCTTCAACTATGAGAAACTATAGAGTTGTTGTGACTTGTGGGATGTCAGTGATCAGAGTTGGACTTAAATCCAGAACTCTGGCACCAAAAAGACACTGATCTTTTTCATCATGACACAATCTATGGAAGGATTAAATTAGTCTCAGTGAGCTTTGAAAAATGGTAGTGAACAGAAGTCACAAATGCAAATAGGCAAATATTCTCATTGAGAGAGGGGAGGGAAAAGGAGAGATGAAGGTAGGAAAAAAAGAGAAAGGGAATAGAATCTTCACATTATCTGGCAATGAACTCTAGCATATATTGGCTATGTGGGGTGAAAGTCAAATCTAGGCTTATTGATTGTGATCCCGAGAAAAGTCTTCCTCAGTTTCCTCAATAGTAAAATGGAAATAATAATAGCATCTGCCTCTCAGGTTGAGAATCAAATGGTCACTTATGCTGACAGTTGTCCTAAATCTTGAATCACCTTCTTGTATTCTTCATTTTTATAGTTTTATTTGTTTTATTTTATTTATTTATTTTGTGTTTTCTGTTGAATATGGCTAAAACCAAATTGCTGTGGAGGGAGGGAGAGAATTTGGAACTTTTTGGAAAAAAAAAGTGGAACTTTTTTTTTTAAGGTTTACAAAGCAAATGCTTGGGATAAAATTTCCCATTTTCAGCCAATTTACAATTCTCTGTCACTGTTAAAAAGGGCTGTTAAAAACATTTTTGCACTTGTGGATCCTTTTCCCTCTTTTATGATCTCTTTGAGATACAGACGTAGTAGTAACTGCTAGATCAAAAAGTATGTTTGCATAGTTTTACTCTCTTTGGGCAGAGGAACTAAAAATTAAAATTTTTTACATGTAATTGGAAAATAATTAAAAAACAATTTAGTGGGATATATGTGGGGGGAAATTATGAGGTGAATGACTAAAAGATATCTCTCCCTCTTCCTTCTTGTTACCTTTCACTTTTGCATTGACTTTTTTTTTTTTTTTTTTTTGCCTTTAAGCAAAACCTGATCTTTTGTTCTAAGATGGAGATTCTTTAGACTTGCTTAGATCAAGCAGGTGTTTCCACTTCCCCTAGACTGACCAAATGTATCAGTTATGCCTGGAGGCTTTTTTTCCTGGTCTTTGAAAGCTATTTTCAGGTCCCTGGAAGACTTCAGAGCCTTATGTCTCTTTTTGCCCAGAAGGAAACACATTTTCTTTTCAGCTCTGGGAAGTCTATTCTGCAGAGCTGGATTTTAATCATTTGCCCCCATCCACTTAGAAGTCTTAAAATTCCATCTAATCATCTCAGGAAAAAGACACATGGACTTTGTGGTTTTATATAAATATGACGAGGCTGGAGGGCCTCAGTATAATTTACTCAGTATATTGCTGGTCTCAGTATAGGTAAAACCCTGAGGATAGAGTGTCATCCTAGGTAAGGGCTTAGGTGACAGAAAGAAGCCTGATCACCAAACCCAACTATCTTAGGGATTTTGGCTGATGATCTTCAGCCATCATCTAGTACACTACCCTCAGCTTCTCAAGTCACATGGCTATATTTAATATATTTAATATATATTTAATTATATTTATTTATTAAATATATATTTAATATATTTAAGCAACTGAGGCTCGAACTGGGTTTTTGAAGCCTGAATTGGTCATTGACTTAACCAGGTTGACTTTGGAGCCCTGTCTTGTATAACTGGCAAATCAGCCTGTCTCTTCCTCATTTCTGCATATTCTTTCTAACTCCAGCAGACTGTGTATTCTCCCACCTCTTTGCCTTTGCTTTAGCTGTCCTTTATGCCTATGCCTAGAATGTGCTTTTGCCGTTCAAGCTTTATAAATTGAATTCTCACTCAAAATGCTACCTCCTAGGAAGCTTTCCTCTTTGAGCCTCACTTAAGTGTTTTTTATTTCTGTAATGCATTTATTGTGTAATAGTGCACATTATTTATCTTCTTTGCAGTGTAATTTTATGAGGACAAGGAAATGGCTTATTTAAATTTCATATTCTCCTTTCCCTCCTGTGCGCTGTGCTTTGCTTACACTAGTCACTTAGTAAATGCTTATTGTTCTCAGACCTCATCTGTAAAATGGGGGTTAATATTCCCTTTACTAGCTACCAATTTTTATCTCTGTGTGTGTGTGTGTGTTCATTATTTGGGACGGGAAGAAAAAGGCACCAATCCAGTTCTTTGGAGGGAAGACATGGACTGGATTGATGAGCGGGAACATGAGGGAAAGAGGAAGGCCATTGAAAGCTAAGGGCACTGTAGAAAAGCCTTATGTGGGCCAGACCTAAGGGGTCTTTATGACTCCATTTTTGAGTCAGCTTCCTTTTTTGTGCTCCTAATGGAACACTAACGGGACTTCAGGTCCTCATAGTGACTAGGATTCTCTTTCTCTTTGCCTTTCTCGCCTTTAGCATAGTTTAGACATGAGAGGTATGTGAATATACTCAGGCTTTGGGTCTTATCCAATTTGACAGGGAAACAGGTTAAGAAAAGTTAATTAGATTGATTTGTGAGTGTGTGCACGCATGTATGGCCAAAATGGAAATTTGTTTGACTTGATTAGATATGTTTATGATAAGATTTTGTTTTCTCATTGGATAGTCAGACTTCCAATATTGTATCTCTAACTACCTTTGACTGTTATTTAGCAGATAACCAGTTTATGATATATCTAGTATATAGAACAACTTATGCTGTTATTCAGTTGTTTCAGTTGTGTCCCCAGTTGGAGTTTTCTTGGCAGAGATACTTAATTCACTTGAAAAATGTTAAAATTGTATCATAAAACCTTGTTCAGTTGGGTTCTAGTTCTTCTGAGTATACTGATTTGTTTATCCATCTCTTTTTACAGATGAGGAAACTGAGGTAAACAGGATTAAGTAACTTGGCCAGGATTACACGGCTAGTAAATGTCTAGGACCTTATTTGAGTCTTCCTGACTCCCATATCTACTGTACCACCTACTTATTCCTGAGTTAGCTGTTGCTAATAGCTGCTCAAAATACTCACTAGTGAAAAAAATTAAAATTTAACTCAAAAATTAACAGAGGGTTTTTGGCAGAAGCAACTATGATTAATTGAACTAAATTTATCTGTAGAGAAAGAAATAATGCTTACACTTGCTGATGTTCACATTTCTAGTCATCACAGTATAAAATTGGCTTCGGAGTCTCTGGGTTTGGGTTGAAATCTTTGCTCTGGGTGACCTTGGTAGGATGCTTAACCTCATTGCTCCTCTTGTGTAAATGAGGAGGTTGGACTAGATAACCTTCAAGATCCCTTTCAGCTTTCAGGCTTTGATCCCTTGATCCTTGCCAGCTGTGAGACATGCTTGATTTCTGTACAAAGAATCCTAAACCTCCCCATCATAATGGGGAGAAGCTGCAGACCTGACTTTGTCATTTACCTGTCTATATGACTTTGGACAGACCTGTCACCATGAGGCCTTAGTGAGCCATCTGTCCACCTTACAGGGCTGTTAAAATCAAATGAAATAATATGCTTTGATAGTTTTTACCCCTAAGCTATTTTCAATCTCAACATTATCTCATGTTTATTCATCTCCTCAGTCAAGTTTTTCTCTCTTGGTTTTGAATTCTTCTCTGGTAAGCCCCAATCCCTTTCTCCACATATCTGCTCCTAAGCTCTGAGCTTCAGAAACTCCTAGTAAATCTCCCCTCCCATACATTGTCTTTCCTCACTGGAGGAGAAACAAGAAGCAGAAATGGACTCTCGGTGTTCATTAATTTTCTTGGCTTTGCTGTCATTGACCTGAGATGGATTCTCTGGCTGGGGTTGTGATTTTCATATCAAGAAAAAGGTACTAATGGATAGCATAGTATCTCTATCATATTGGGAGAAGGGAAAGGTCAATTCAGGCCATTTGTACATGAAAATTTGCTCAAATCTTTACATACTTTTTCTTTTTGTATATGGAGAACTAAATTTCAAAGAGCTTGAAGAAAAATAAAAGAAAAAATAAGTTGATATAATTTCTGTCTTCTTGGAACAGAAAATTCTGTAGGTTGGAGAGGGGATGATTGTAATTGCAGTATTATGTGATATGTGTATTAGATAATATCAGAACAAAACTAAAAAGTCCAGAGAGAACATCACAAAGGCTGTTACATTTGAGGTTAAGGCTTACAGGATTTAGCAGTATAAGAAGGCAAATATAGATGTAGATGCCATTTAACAAATAAGGAAGGTTATATTGAAAAATCCAAAATCACATAATTAGAGGAGAAATGGGGAAGGAAAAGAGAACAAGTATCCATTTGTTCCCTAATATCCCCTAATATAAATTAATCCACTAATATAAACAGTGTGTTTAATTAAGCCCTTTATAAATTTTTGGTAATTTAAGGGAGGATATGGGTAGATGAATCAGAAAATGAACTTTTTAGGGTTGGATTGGAGAACAATAAACAAATATTCATTGCATTTTATTAATTTATTGCAGAGAAGGGTTCTACCACTTTGTCACAGTGTTACTATTGGCAACAAAGTTTTTAAGCACAGGAGTCTTGAGTGGCAGCCCACCACCATCACTACCCTTGTCTTGACTACCATCTCCCTTCAGACCCTGCTGGAGACAGCCAAGAACCCAGAACCTAAGAGCTTTAGCAATGGCTTGGAATGTCCTGGAATCAGTACCTGGAAAACTATCCCTGTAAAGATGCAGATTGGCAGAAATTAATTAAGATTTTTTTTTCTTTTCCTTAGTTAGAGCCTTGCACAGGAAGTACCTTGAAACCAGAAGGCATTTAATCAATACTCTTGGATGGGTTTTTCTTTGTTTCTTTTCTGGTGTTTATTAGAACCATAGACCTAGAAGCATGGGGATGGTGAACAGTGAGTATCTTAAGAAGGGGCCAGATGTAGTTATATATTTGATAGATTTTGATAATTAATTGGATATGAGAAAGAAGGAAGAGACATGGGAGCAATTATAGAAATTGAAACATAGGCAGAAATAGTGAAGTCAGGAAGAGCAAGATCAAGAGATGACAGACTATCAGAACTAAAGAGATAGTACTTAGAAGATCTTGAAAGGGCAGTAGTTATTATAGAATTACAGAATATAATAAAATCAGGAGGGATTTAGAGATCTTTAAATTCAAGGTGCTAGGAGAGAAAACTAGCTATTTCCAGCAGCTCCAGGAGCACAAAAAATGACAGTTACCATTGCTCAAAGCTGAAGTGCTTAGCATTTTCTGGGTTATGGATTCCTGGAACAGTGAATGGTCTGGATCCCATCTAAGAAGATTTTTGAAATGTACAAACTAAAAAACATAAGATGACAAAGGAATTTAATGGTATCAAAAAAGTCATTAAACTTTTATGGACCCCAGGTAAGTTAAGTGCCTTCTCATTTTACATTGGGTAATAAAGCTAAGAGAAGTGATGGGGCTTGAAGCTATGGGAACCTTAATTTAAACAGGCCTGCTTTGGGTGTTATTTTCAAAAGGATGAGCATATTCTGAACTGAGTGATTTCTTGGCTGTGGGAGGTAAGGAGCTAGGAAAGGGCTGGGCCTATGGGTTGGCTGGGTTGGGGTCCCTTCCGTAGCACCCGGACAATGACTGGAATGTGAGCCAGAAACAATGGAAGCTGACACTTGACATCTGAAGACAATGACTTCCAAGTTGTTTTTGTTTTTCTTAAGTGAGAGAGTTTTTTTCCTCCTTTCTCCCCAAACAATTGTTTCTGGGACTGGTGGGTGAGTAATCCCTTTTGGGCAGCAGGGGAGTGTGCTCTCTGGCCTGCAAACAATATACAAATGGGAGAGAATATAAAAATAGTGCAGTTCTGCTCTGGCATCCCTCTGGAGTTTCTTTTCTAATTTTCCCAAAACCCATCCCAGTCCTTGGTCTGGGATCTGAGGCTTGGGATATGTCAAGAATGAAAGCATAAGTTTCTGTGTTAGGGAATATCTACAACATGTTCAATTCATGAAAGACTGTCTCCTTTTTGGGACTGAAGAAGGGAGCAGGTTGCAGAATGTAGTGGAGTATAGAGCTGCTGGCAGAGCTTTAGACAGCAGTTCAGATCTTAGCTCTGACATTAGCTTACTGTGTAATCTTGGGCAGGTCTCTTCTGTTTTCTGTCTCTCTCTCTGCCCCACTTTCTCTTGCATAGAACAGCTTAAAAATGCTTCATTCATTCATGTTGTTAGATATCTCAATCCCAACAAGTCGAAAGCAGAACTCAGTAGCCTTCCCCTCCAGCTAATTTCTATTTCTTTTGAAGGCTGTTTATTTTAGCTATTCTTTAAGATGATCATGACATTAGGGATGACATACAATTGAATTGAACTAAGAAAGGGTTGTGCAAGGTCACCTGCCTCACTTTACCCTCCAGAGCTTTCTGGGTCCAGCTACAGATCAGGATGGGGAAATGGCCCTCCTTTTTCCCTCCCTCCTTTCCTCCTTCCCTTCTTCCCTCTCTTCCTCCTTCCCTTCCTCCTCTCTTCCTTCTTTCCTTCCTCCCTCTTTTTTTCCCTCCTTCCTCCCTCCCTGCCTCCCTTCCTTCCTTCTTCCTTCCCTTCCTCCTTCCCTCCTTTCCTTCTTTCCTCCCTCCCTCTCTCCCTCCCTCCTTCCTTTTTCCTTCACTCCCTTTCTCCCTCCCTCCTTCCTTCCTCTCTTCCTTCTTCCTTCCTCTTTCTTTCCTTCCTTCCTTCCTTCCTTCCTTCCTTCCTTCCTTCCTTCCTTCCTTCCTTCCCTCTCTCCCTCCCTCCTTCCTTCCCTCCCCTATTTCCCTCCTTCCTTACCTCCCTCCTTCCTTCTTGTCCCTCCCTTATGGATCTCTGAACCTTCCCAAGATATCTTGGGCTTTACTGGCTAGATTTCTTTCTTAAGGACCATGCCTAAAACCAAAATTACTCTGATGAAGCCTATCACCTCCCTGGTGTCATGGTCCAGAATGAAGGACAACAACCAGCTAGCCTTAATTACAGAATGGATGTGGTCTCAGTCAAACTAAGACTTATTGAAGACATTTTGAAGGCACACCTCAGTTAACTGATATTTACTGTGGATGTGTGGAACTGGCTGTTAGGTATTGGGCCTGCAGTGGAGGAGAAGCTCACTCAGTCAGAGGCAGAGTGGAGAACCATTCCTGGAATGCACTGACTTTGGATCTTTGAGGGGAAAAGGGTTATTTGTGGAGTTTTTGAGGAGCAGCAACAAAGCAACATTTAGATCCATGTACCATCTATAGACATATAGGATTATAAACTATAGACATATAGTAACTGCATTAGGAATCCATGGAAAGAGGAAATCCAGTATGGATGAGGAAAAGGATTGCCAATTGTAGTTTTTATTAGCAGTTATTAATCACTTTCTATGTGAGACCTGGGGGAAGAGGGAATAAAAAGATGAAAAAGTTGTAGATCCTGTTCTCAAGGAGCTTTCCTCTTTACTATCTCTTTCTGGGATATGATAATGTACTCAGTGACTGGAGTGAGGGAGAGGTCCAAACAGAGGGTTCTAGAGGGAAAAAGTAAACTGGAAGGGATTTGGAATATTCCTAGGAGGGAGATTATACACTTTTCCCTGCTCATAACAGTTGGTTTATAACATCATTTTTTCTTCATTTCCTGCATTGGAAGAGTATGAGGAAGGCACTTTCTTGTTTCCTGTCTGTCACCCAACCTTGTGGGAAGCAACAAGGCACACTGATAACAACAGAGGAGAGTATTGTGATATGTGAGACAAATCACTCTGCCTTTGTAAAATAAGGAGATTGGATCTTCTCTCTAGCACACATGCTTTTCCCTTGCTAGACCTTGAAGTACTTTTTGGTTCCATACTACTTTGAGTTGATGGTCCTCATATTCCTTCCCTAAAACTTTATGTTTTCATGCAGATGTTCTAGGATAAAACAGTAGGGAGGGATTAGTCTCATGTTTTCTGACATTGAAGTCAGGAGAAACTTTTTTCATAGTGGTATGGCCACCACTTTCCTTATTTGTTTTTGTCCAACAACCTCCTTTTCCTTTTATCTGTCTTCTTGTTGCTGCTTCTCCTGGACAGTGAAATTATAATGATCAAAACAAGGCTTGAAAAACTACATTCTACAAGAAGCTCTTGAACTATGGTTTCAGAATCTTGTTCATCTTTTTGTATGAGTGCTATTGTGTCAGAAGTGATTGATGAGCTTCAAGGTTTTTTCAAGCTGAGTTGGGCAGTGGAAATATATTCAGAAATGAAGTTGACAAAAAAAGGGAATTAAAAAAAAAAGTCTTTTTTTTTTTTTTAAAGGCAATGTGAAGTTCACATTAATCTCTATTTTCTGTCCAGTTTTTGATCTGATAATTCTCTGAGGTGTACTGAGATGGCAGTTTTATGAGTTATCCATCCAACTGCATTTTATAGTCAGGAAAACTTTAAGCTTTGTTTAAAACTTTTAAAAAAAACTTTCATTTATTTTTTTTCCTTCTGTGTTTGTGGTTAGACAAGCTCTTAAATGATGTAGAAGTAATTTAGGAGACTGATATTTCAGGGCTTGAGCAATCACTACAGTGGCATTTAATTCTTCTTAAGATTGTGAGTTCCACATTTTCCATGACAGTGATAAGTATTTTATTATGTTTTTATGTTTAATTGACATTATGAATAATCAGGGTTGTTGAGTTGAGCTATTACTATTATGATTCTAATGTATACATAGTAGATATTTAGTTGGAAGTGGAATTTTGCTCTACCAAATCAAATTCATTTTTATGTCAAAATGAACGAAAATGAATATATTTCAGTCAATTTTGTGATTGCAAAGAGTTGATCTTTTGTAGGACATTGTTATAGTAACTTGCTTATTCAATTTTATTCTTTTATCAAGAATTCCCTTGTAGATTATTCTCATAAAAGATTGAAATGGGGAAGTAGTTATTGATATTTTCTCTGCTTCCTTTTTTGCAGCAATACTAATTTTTCCCCCCAGGGAAAGACACACTTGGTGTCCTTCTCTTTTTCCACCATCTTGAATTAATCCTTTAGCATCCTCAGAATTGTGTTGACTATCACATGAACCTCCTCCATATACTTGTGTAGTTCAGCTGCTCTGCTTAGCTTTGTTTCACGAGTATCATTTCTGCTTCCTCCCATGAGAGCTGTGATTTTAGAGGCCAAAATGTACTGTTTCTACTGCTTTTGATAAAAGTGTGGTTGTTGTTTTAAATAGAAGTCTTTGCAGTTTTTAAATCAGTTTATCTTTTTTCTTATTTCACTGTTAACTGTTCATGAGATATGTGGCTTAGAATGGGATTAAAGTTTCTACAAAGTTCTTCCTCCTACTTCTTTCTATTTTATGAGGCAGTACTTCTGTAAGCATTTGGAAATGAGTTTGTATTCTTCTACATACTTTTTGTTACCCTTCCCTGTGTCCTCTTTTGCTGATTTCCTTGGGAATTCTTCATTATATAAAAGACCATTAGCAGCACACAGTACAGATAATAGGAATCACAAAGAATGTTGTTCAGTTGTTTAGTCCGGACTGACTCTGTGACCCCATTTGAGATTTTCTTGGCAAAAATACTGTAGTACTATGCCATTTCCTTCTCCAGCTCTTTTTATAAATGAGTGACTTGAACTCAGGTTTTCTGACACCCTAATTAGATACCCTTACAAGGAGAGATTACTTGCATTTAGAGTTGGAAAGAAACTTTGAGGTCATTTTCCTGAAGAAGAAACTGATACTCATAGAGAAACTGAGTTGTGTTTTCAAATTTAATGAACTTTCCAGTATACTATGGTGACTCCAGGATCAGGGAGAACTAATTGGATGAGATTTGAACTATCCCTAAAAAACATTGTGCATTTGTGGAGAGTCTTAGTGTGAAAACAGCCATGTCTATCCTGGACTGAGTCTGCCCAAGACTAGCTTTATTTCTGGCTCCTTAAGAAAAACATTTGATCTTGCTGTCTAGGTGGTGAATTTATATGCCAGATACATTTATGTAGGGCTTATTATCTTAGAAAGTATTTTGTCCAAGGTTACGTAATTTAAATCCAAATACACAAGTGTATTTGAACTTGGGTCTTTCAGACTCCAGGTCTAGTACTCTATCCACTGTGCCACCTAACTGTTAAGTGCTTTATAAATATCTCATTTGATTCTCATTACAATTTTGGGATGTGGGTGTGATTTTTTTACAGATGGGGAAACTGAGGCAGGAAGCAGTTGTCTTGCTCAGGATCGCACAATGACTCCATCCATTGCACTTTCTGCCCACCTTGATCTTCAAAACTTTGCCATGGGATAGCATGCTTACATTGGCGGGGGTGGGGTGGGGTGTATATTAAAAAGAGTATTGGTCTTGTATAATTTTGGACACGTCTCATCTCGTTGTGTCTCAATTTCTTCATCCTCAAATAGTGGGGCATTGTGATAATTATCCTACACACATCTTTTTCTCTGAGGATCATATAATATATAAAAGTCTTTGTCTACATATCTGAAAAATTCTGACTTGGGCTTGTTTTCTCAGAATGAAACCAGATGGATCAGACCAGATGATTCTTAAGCCCCTTTTCAATGCTGACAGTACAGTAAAACACACTCTGACTACCACTGTAGAGTGCAGATAGTACTATGTCAGGTATATAGAAAATATAGGTACAATAGGAACTCTGACCATACATTTTTATTAATTTATGTTCTTAAGTAGTGATGTGGTTGGGCAAAATTGAGTTACTTCCAGGAGGTGTTAGGAGTATGGAAATGGGATAGTCCATGGGGAGTATAGCATTTTGAGGTAACATTTGTGTTGGGAGAAAGGAGCTTTTCCTCTGTGACTGACTGATGGGATTCTACCCCAAAGAGAGCTTGGCTAGTACTTTAGCTATTCTGGAACTGAGGAGGAGGAGAAAGACTTAGAATCCAGGAGAAAAATGTTACAAAAAAAGTCATTTAAGCTTCCTTGACTGCAGTTTCCTCAACCCTATCATTGATGGGGATTCAATTCTTAGCTCTAAGATCCTATGACATTTCTAGCAAACAAGAGTTTTAAAAAGCATTAAGCTCTCAGTTTCCGTTTCTTGCCTCAGTTTCCCCTGGCAGTTTTCTCCAAGTTCTTGTCATGCATTTCACAAGAACAAAATTCTGCAGTTCCCAGGAGCAAAAAGTCCTATTTTCCAGCAAGCTTTTAGCTAGGAAGATTCAGCCTTGTGGATTGACAAGGGGGAAGAACAGGCCTGGAGGTCTGTCCTGGGTCTGAGGACACAGGCTGTGGAACAGACAGGAATGTTTCTGTGGACAGACCTCTTCCCCAAGGATGCTGTGGTTTGTGGAGTAAATAAGGAGGGAGCAGGCCCACCTGGAGCCTTCCCCTAGGTGCTGATTTCTGACTTGCTGTTTCCTTTGTCTCGCTGCCATGATTCTCTCTTCAGCTGAGAGGTGGGTGGCCCGAGGCTTAGTGACCTGGTGGCTGCCTAGTCGTGACTGGCATTATCAAGAACCCAGGGCTGGCTTTCCCCTCTGCTTCAGTTCCTCCTTCCTTTGCTCAGAGCAGTGACTGTATGACTGGGTGGCTGAGTCATAGAGTCCCCTGCTTCCACTCTGTGGCAAAGAATTGTAGACTTCTAGAAAGTCAGAGGGAGAAGAACCTTTAGTATATAGAAATTAGTATCTATTATTCATTATATATTATTACATATTCAGTATGTAGCAGAGCTGGCAGGGATTTCAGAACACCGGAGGGACCCTCTCTCCTACCCCTCTTCTTTTTTTCCTGACTTTTCAAGGCTTTGGATAGGAAGAAAATGGAAATTCCCTCTGACCAGTGAGTTCTCCTTGAATGTGGGTGAATAATTTGTAACATCCTACAACATCCCCTTTAGATTTCTTGTTCTTGGTCTTTTAGTGACCTGTCCACTGTCAGCTGTTTCTGTTGGCATTGAGGAGTCAAGCCTGGATCCCCAGAGCCCTTCAAAAATAGGACAGAGCAGTGGAAAAGGGGAAACTCTGATTCACCTGGGGACAGCGTTTATGACATCGCCTGATAAAGATAGACCGGTCTGTTCCCTTGTCCCCTCCTTGGGGGAAGGCCCCATTCTCCCACACTGTCTGTAAAACAACACCAGCTCTGGTTCCCCGCCCCCAAGCCCCAATTACTTGCTCTGCTAAGTCACTTTTCTCTTTTTCTTCAGGAAAGTTTGCTTAGCTGCATTCAGTTAAGGAACATGGGGGTCTTGGTCACTATCAGAGACCGAAGGTTTGGGAAATAGGAGACCCACACCCTGTCTGTGCAAGCCTGACCTTTAAAGGTCAGCTGGAAAGGTCAGTCGGTAACCAGTTCACTGGTGGGTGAGCTGGCCAGACAGTTTTGCTTTTGTTCCTACTTGGGGAAGGGTTTTCAGATGTTTAGCTGGAGTGAAAACAGAGGAGATCCAGAGACTCATTTAGATTTTCTGAATTGGAAGGAATCTCGGGGCTGGAAGAACCTTAGAACACAAAATGTTAGAGCTGAAAGGTCTGGGTCTGCTCTAAGCACTGTGGTCTTGATGTTGAGCTGGCAAAATTCCATTATCTCTGGCTGATCACCTGCTTTTTACTTTGGCTCCAGCCTGGGAAATCTTCGTGTTCAGCCTTATTGGAGTGACTTGAACTTAGGGGAAGCAGTGAATTGGTAAATTTACATGGCATTGCCCCGCTCCCCCCCAAGCTAGGTCCTAGCTCTAGAGCTTTTATAGTTGTCTCTCCTTTTCTATTCTCTGAATAACTGGAGAACCAGAGAATTTAAGGGATTAGACCAGGGTTACAGAGATAGCTAGCTCCCCTGACTTCAGTTCTGGTTCTTTCTATTTTTCCATGTTATTTCTGTATAGTGTATATTACATATGTAATATGTAATATATATTATAGTACACGCTATATATGTAATGTATATTACATTAACATATATATAATATATATTTGTAGTACATATATGTATGTCTACATACATGCATACACATATAAAACAGTGTCTATAAGATGACAGTTTTCAAAATATTTTTGAAAATCATTATCTTCTTGAATTCTCTTAACAGCCTTAAGAGGTGGAGAAGAAGAAAGAGAAGGAAATAAGCATTTATTAAGCACCTACTGTGTGCTAGGCACTATGACAAGAATTTTACTTATTTTATTCTCACAATAATCCTGGGAGATGCTATTATTATTCTACTTGAGGGAACCAAGGCAGGCAGAGACTAAATGATTTGTCCAGCATCAAATAGCTAAAAACATTTGTCCAAGACTGGATTTGAACTCAGCTCTTCGACAGCTAGCATCTGCCTCTGAGTACAGACAGTATATCTTCATTTGAGCTGTATTGAAATGCCCAATATCATATAAGGAGTTAGTACTAAAACTATGACTAAACCTCAGGGGTTTTGATTTCCATTGTATTGTTCCTTTTACTGAAATATAAGTACACAAATACACAGTGAAAAGATGCCCTTGAATATATCATAGGGAAACTTGGGGGTAGTTCTGAGTATAATCTGGGGTGAAACTCAGTTTCTTGATTTTGGGTTCGTTTCAGTCCTAGTTTCTAGTTCTAAACATTCCAAGGTTCCTTCTAGCTTAGAAGTATCTAGGTAGATAGAACCTTGGTTCTGGACTCAAGACTTGAAATCTTTTAACTGGATGTCTCTTCCTGCTTCAATTTCTTCAATTATAAATGGGGCTCACAAAAGCATTAAGGACCTTTTGTAGCTCCTTCCTCCTATTTTATTAAGCTATTTGCCAATTTTGGTATATCTTTTTGTATTTTAAAGACTCAACCCATTATCTACAGCAATAGCCTGCTGTTGGATTTCCCACCCCAATCCATCTTCCATCAAAGTGATTTCTTTAAAATTATCCATGTCACACCTCAGACACAGTAAGCTCATTCCCAGGAACAAATACAAAAATCCTCCATAAGTTCTTCTTTCCCCCAGGCTTTTATGAAGCCATATACCTACCTGTCTCCTTATTTTCCTGGTTTCTTCTCTCCAGGCTCAGATCCCACCTTCTTTTCATGGTTCTCTTCCCCATCTTTCAGTGCCTTCTCCCCAAGAGATGCACGAGGAGATGGTGGTCCCCCTTGACAGTCTAAGGCTATTTCTCTGAAACTTACACATTGCTTTCAGAGGCCAGGGAGAATTGTGCTGTCAACATAATGCCCTTCAAATGCTTGATGAGAGGTATGATGTCTCTTGTAAGTCTTTTCTAGGCTTAACATGCCTATTTTTTTCCATCTGCCTGTCATGGTATCCTAGCTTCCTTAAGATGCTGGTTGCTTTTATTTTTTTAATGATGCTTTCCCTAAAATGTACCCAGAACATAATTTGATATATTAGATTTTGTATGATGAAGACAAATGCCATTGGGGCCATTACCTTCCAGGTTCTGGTCACTATGCCTTTCTTAAATAAGATCAGATCTATGATATCTGGAGAGATCTCTATAGTTTTCTTTGGTTGCAATCCCAAAATTGCAGTCCCTTTCTGGAAAAAAAAAATAACACTGTTCCTTCGCCTTGTACTTGCAAAATTTTTTTCATTTGAAGTGTTAGCTTCAGCCCCTCATCTTAGTATATTTTTTAGTTATGAAAAATCTGTAGTAGAATATCCAAGGTCACATTTGAACTTGGGTCTGCTAACATTCTATATATTTTTTTATATTTTGTATTTTGATTGTCGTTATTAGGTATTTCTGTGTTTTCTGCAGATTTTATAAGCATGTTTTTTCCTGAGTCATTGGTAAAAATTTTAAACAGCCTAGGAAATCATAGGAGCAGTCCACAAGACACTCCTTTTTCCAGGTTTGCATTGATACATTAATGACTATTCACTCAGTGAGCCTCTAGCTCACATCTCTCTAGTTTGTCAGTGAAGATGGCATGAGAGCCTTTGTCAGAATTTTTGCTGAAACCTAGGTAAATCTACTGTATCTGCAATGTGGAAGAGGAAATGAGGTTAGTCTGGTCTGACCTTTTCTTATCTCTTTTTCTGTTTCTATACCTATATTTTTAAAATTTTTTTTTTTTTGCTGTTTAGTTCAAAAATTGCCTTTTCTGATCTCTCTTCTGCATTGTCTTTCTAATGTTGCAGGTTCCACAACCCTGGGGAACAGGTACTTTTATAGTCCCCATTTTACTGATGAAGAAACTGAAACAGTGATTAAAGATACTAGGCGTGTGACTGTGGGCAAGTCATTTAACCTTAACTCAGTTAACTCATCTGTAAAATGCCAAGAAAACCCTGAACAAGGTCACATGACTGAAAAAGAAACAAGAAAAACACACAGACTCCAAATGGGTTCAGAAACATGATATTTTTGACTGAATAACAGTAGTAGAATGTATAGAGAGTCTGAGGGATTCCTAGATATGGTCATGGAGGGCATAACTTTATTAATTCATGATACCTGGTAGTCATAAGCATTTAGATTGGATTAGGAGCGTTTTGAGATGAGCTGTTATTACTTGGGTTTATACAGAGATAAAGAGAGTTTGCTGGGCTGACCTCCTTGTTCAGCAAGCATCCTATGAAGCCTTTACTATGTGACAGATATGATCTCTTCCCCCTCAAGGAGTTTATATTCTATTATTTTATTCAATTCTATTCTATTCTCTTCCTATTCTATTCTATTTATATAATAGAATATAATTATATAATGTTAAATTATAATATATTCTATTATGTAATATTATATATTATATTATCATATCCTATTATATTTGTATAATATAATGTATATTATATAAGACAAAAAGAAGGGAAGACTGAACAAGAAACTTGAAGGGGCTGAGGGAAGTACTGGGGGTAGGCCTGGAGATTGAGGTTGGAGGGCAGGACTCACCAGTGAGAGAAGGGGAGACACAGTTCATTCTGTGAGTGTATGTGCATTCCTTGTTGCAGTTCTGTATCATGGAAAGCCCATCGGTCTTGGCTTCAGAAAACAGGGTAAAGCTAGAGCTTCTGTAGAGTTCGATTCTCATTCCTTGCTTCCTGTGCCTTGGGATTGTGATGTGACCAGGTGCTTCCATGGGTTCCTTTCCCATGGAAGGTGATATATTATTCACCTTCCATGGGAGACTCTTAGTTGTTGGGGCCTTCTCCTATAAGGCCACTTCCATTTACATATATGAATTACTCATTTGTTCACATGCTCCCTATCCCATTAGAAAGCAGGGGGCTGCTTAGTAATTTTAGCACTTTAACATTAACTTAGTATATACTGCCAGTATTATGACCTGAGAGGCCCTCTAATTATTGATTATAACCTCAGTGCTAAGGGGGATTTATAAAGATAAGTGAACCTGACTGAATTCCTGTCATCATTTTACTATTTAGTAGTTGGTTAAATAGAATAAAATTCAGATTATAATGCTATGAGATCAGATGAGGAAAAGGATCACTTTTCAGGAGGGGTAAAAGCAGAAAAGGCATCATGGAGAAGAAGATGGCACATGGAGAGAATCCTAAAGGGATGAGTAGGATGAGTTGTCAGAGGGAAGGGAAACAACAATTTTTTCCTTTCATTTTTTTTTCCCTTTTTTTTATTCCGGGCCTCAGTTACTCCATCTGTGAAGTGAGGAGGTTCGGCCGTGGGTGGTAGACAGGGCCCTGTCTGTCCTTGTTCAGGAGTCTCCTTAGCAGGGTGTAGGAGTGGGGCTGAGCACATTAACTTACCCTGCAGGGTGTGGGCCACAGCTGATAGACCCATAGAAAAAAGCAATCTGGTGCTGACTGACACAGAATGCTTGGAGGTGACTCTGGCCGTCGCTTGTAGGGCCCGCAGCTGGCAGCCTGGGCTGCCATTGTCTCCTCACAATTGCCTTGGAAGGGGCAGGCAAGAGCCCTGTGATGAGCAAAGCCCCACAACCAATTTGAGAAAACGGGGACAGGAAGCCAGAATCTAGGACAGCAAGTGGGTTACACAACTTCCTGTCCCTTTGTGCCCCTCAGCCAGCTTTGGTTTAGTGTTGACAAACAGTTTAAGCTTCCCCCCCAAGCTTTCACTCCCCGGAAGGACCTCATCATTCACTCATTGTTTTGAAGCCATTGAGTTGTAATAATCCTTAGAATATGGAATAGATGGTACCTTGAGAACTGAGGTGGGTGGGGTGGATGGAGTGGATAGAATGGAGAATGTCAGAACTGGAAGTGCTATGTTTCTTTGTTCTAAGGTGCCTTTTTTTTTTTTTTTTTTTTTGAATGCTTAGAAAAACCACAAAATAGAACAGAATATTTGAGCAATAAAAAGAGTCTCAGATCGTAGACTGTAGAATATGTAACATAGGATTTGAGCAGTGGAAGTCATTCTTTAAAATGTAGAAGGAATTCACATGGAATGGATGAATCTTGGAATTGTAGAATTTAGGTATCCAAGGGACTTGGGAGATATTTAGGCCCAGAGAGGTTAAGTCCCATACCTCTCTACTTTCTCATTTTACCTCTTAGAACAGAGGACGTAGAATGTAGATCTTAGAATGTTAGCCTTTGAAAAGATTTAAGAATTCTTTTTGTCCGACTCCTACTTGCTACTGTAGCCAGGTCACATAGCAAATTATGAAAGAGATGTTACCAGAGCTCAGATTTTTATCTTTCCAGTCCCTCTGTTTTCTTCCCTGAGCACTCTGATTCCTTGATTAATCTTAACATTGACCAGGCTTGTGAATGTGGCCTTTAGCTGTGCACAGTGCCTGGTACATAATAGGTGCTTAATTGATAAATTGCTACATTTATCCTGAGTAGCTTCCTTTTTCCTAACTTCAGTTTTGTCCAAGGCTAGGAGGTGGAAGAAATCTAAAGGGAGTGTTCCAGCCAATCTCATGACTCTGAAAATCATTTTCCAGGAATTCAGGACCCCCCAAACCATCTCTTAATGAGCGTGACAATGAGCAGTGACAGCTGAGGGGCTCTCCTTGATAGCCATAGAAAAACCTTTTGAGGACACTGGAACAGATTTGACAATATGTCTGGGAAACCCTTCCCCACTCCCTCTCCCTCTTTCTTTCTCCCTCTTTATCTTTCTTTCTCTTTCTCTCTGTCTCTGTCTCTGTCTTTGTCTCTGTCTCTGTCTCTCCTTCCTCGCTCTCCCCCTTGCTTTCCCTCCTTCTTCCTTCTCCCTGCTGTTCTTTCACTGAGAGTGTCTCTTTGTCTCCCTCCCTCCCTCTGACACACAGTGATCTCCCCAGACAGGCGTCAGGAGAGAAGCTGGTTTTTAAATTAACACATGGGCTCAGCTCTGATGGAATTGACTGTGCCAGCTAATGCGATCTGCACATCTCACTACGGGCCTGTTGCTATTATTAGATATGACACGCATGGTGACTAAAATGCCGGTAAATTTTTAGTCAGCAGCCTTGAAGCTGCTGATTGTGTCCGTCAATTAAAATAATATTAATAATGATAGCTTGTACAGTGTTTTCTGGCTTACAAAAGGCTTTGCATACATTATTTTTATTTGCTCTTGCAAAGAAACAAACATAGATAAGACATCAGATCTTAGCTTTACAGCTTGAAAGGCCCATAGAGACCATCTAATCCAATCCTTTCATTTTATAGAGGAGTGACTTTCCTTAGGTCACTTAGTATGTAGTAGAACTGGGGACTCGAATTTGGTTAGGTGATTTGGTCTTGGTCACACAGCTAGGAAGTGGATGAACCTGGATTTCAACTCAAATCAATTCATTTTTAGTTCTCTGTACCTCTCTCTCTTTCCTCTCTATCTCTGAATCTGTCTTCCTCTCTGAATTTCTCTCTCCCTCTCTTTGTCTCTCTTTCTCTCTTCCTTTTCCCCTTTCTCCTCTTTTCTTACCCCCACATAAGAATTATTACATATTATCATTATTATCATTTTATTATTATTATTATTCCTGTTAGTCCACAAGATTATGAGGTTTTTACATCTAGAAAGGATAACTTAGTCCTCATTGTAAAGCTGGAACCCAAAAAGGGTTGGCTGCCTAGTTAAATGGTGGCAAAGGAGATTCCAGGTTTCCATCGCCTAATTTATTGATACTGCAAACTCCTCCCTTTCTCCTGATCTAGAGTCAGTCTCCTGACAAATCACTTAACCTCTATCTGCCTTAGTTTCAACTGAAAAAAATGGAGATAGGACTAATACTTTCCTCCCAGGTACATAGTAGATACCTAAGTGCTTGAACTCTCCCTTTTCCCTCTGCTCATCCTTCTTGCAGGTATTTCCAGTTCCTAGCATTTTTTTGTGCCAGGGAGCCTTAGCTGAGTTTGGGAGTAGTTTTGCTTCCATTCATCAAGTTACCTTTCTCTCTATCTCAGTCCTCCCTCTCCCCCTTGGAGTAGGATTAGGAACAGCTGGCTCCTACCCAGTCAGAGGAGAGGGATTTGGAGGTTTCCCAGAGGAGAAATAAATTATCTCCCTATGATCTAGTTGAAAGATTCACCAGGGTTCTGATGGATAAGTTCCATAGGTTCTTTCCCTTTGTAATGACTTAAGCAGTGAGTTTTAAGTACATCTCATTTGGGAGTGACCCAGAGGGAGAAGCATTTGAATTCTGACTTTGAGTCCTGTCAAAAAAAGTTAAGAGAAGCTTGGGACATCCTGCAGCATCAGACAGTGTATTTATGGAGATTTTCAAGGATGGGAAAGGAGGATATTTTGAATTAATATAGACATCAGGGTGACTTTGTATGAATCAGGCCCTGCAGGAAGTCCAGTCCTATGGCCTTGTGTTGGCTAGAAAGGCAAGTGTGAGCATTTGAGCCCTAACTGTCTTTTTGCTTCTTTTCCCTTTCCCCTAGGCTTTTTTGCATCGCATCCGGCAGAATGTGGCCGATTCAGCAGACAAGTGCATTACTGAGGAGAATGTCAAGGTTTGTATGTCTGGGTCCTGGACAATGGGTGCTGAGACACGGGAGGGAGGCAGGCATGCTTTAGTCTGTTTCCTCATGAGGGATTAAGGATGAACTTGGTCCCTTTTTTCTTCCCACTTTGTGCTTAGCATCCTGCCTTATGAACACCCAATGGAGCATCCCTCCTTCCTTCTCTCCTTCATTAACACCCACATTTACTTTGATGCCTCAAGTAAACAAAGGAAGAATACAGAATTTGTAATTGGAAAATTTGGGTTTCAAATCCTGATTTTGTTATTTACCATTTGGAGTGACATTGGGCCAGTCACTTCTCTATGTCTTGGTTTCCTTATCTGTAAAATGAGGTTACTTAGATCAGATGTCACTCTGGATCAGGGGGCCACTAAACATCAATTCACACTGATTAGAAAACAATCTGTATTTTCTTGTGTCCTTGAATATCACCAAGTAACATTTGAATCTGTTTGGGCCACAAGTCTGAGGGCCCTGTGGTTGACCATGAGGTCCATCCTATCTCCTCTGAATTAAGTGCTCATCATCACAGACCAAGTTCCCTAAGAATCTCTCCTAAGATTTGCTGCCCAACAACAAAAAGGCCCTCGAAGATACAGCCTCCGCTGCCATCACTCCATGTGAGATCAGATTCTGTATGGCTCATCTTTCTAACCTCCGTCTGAGTGTGTGCACATGAGTGAAAGGACAGATGACTATCCAGGCGGTTCTCAGGGGCTTTGACCAGTACAATCAATCCATGTGGACAGAAGGCAGCTTGGATTTTGCCCCTGCCTCCTTGGGGATTGGAGTAGCATCCAGCTCTGGGCTAGATGAGGCCAGCCAAAGGGGTTTTTCCCCAGCTTCTGCCTGACTTCTGGCTTGCATTAATTTGAGCTCTAGCCTTGAGCGCCTTCCTCAGGAGAGCTAGAATGGATGATTCCAATTCATTTAAATTTATCAGCATTTAAAGAATTATTTTAATCAAAAATTTTTTGTTACTATCTTATATTATACTCTCATGTCCAAATAAATTTCTCCCCTCTCCAGGCAGCCACATTTTGTTACAAAGAAAGGTAGGAAGCAGTCCTATGACTAGTTATTAATCTGTATTTCCATATTTCCCTACTTCTGCCAAGAATTCATGGAGGTACATTTTCTTTCTTTTGAGGTTCAAGCTTGGTTATTGTACCCTCTCCTTTTCCTTCTCCTCCTCCTCCCTTTCTCCTTTCCCAGTGCTATAGGCATTTATATGTTGTTCTCTGCATTGTTTACTTTATTTTGATTTACTTTACATAATTCTTAATATCAATTTGTTTATGCAATACCTTGTGAGTACTGTACTAAGTGCAGAGGGAGATAGAAAGTTTAGTTATACCCATTCTTGGCCTTCATAGAGCTCATGCTGTAGTAGGCAACTATGACATATGCATGTAACTAAAATATAAAACACCTTATATCAATTAAAGCTCTTTCCATAAAAATCTCATTTTGAGATTTTTATAATACTTTATATTAATATAATAATAATTTTATAATACTCATTTTCCAGACGAGGAAACTGAAGTCTCTTAAAAATAGTGTTTTCTCAATTACAAGACAATTTTTAACTTCATTTTTTTAAATCCCAAGTTCTAAATTCAGAAACTGAATAAAGATTAATGATAGTAGATAGTAGGTCTTTAATATGACTTTCTACTATAATACTCCAGGTGAGATTTTGGAAATGAATAGTTATTGTTAATTTGGCAGGAAGAAGGCTTCAGGGAAGAAATAGCACTTGAGTTAAAATGCTTTAAGAGCTAGTTAGGGTTGAGGTAGACATTCGAAAGGATCTGCAGCTAACAAAGCATTGTCAGGATGGGTATGGCAGGCAGGAGAGAGCTAGAATGTGCTGGGACATGGAATGGCAGGCTAAGGAGTTTGAAATTTCCTATAGTAAGAAATTTTAAGGGTTTTAAGATAATTGTGACACGGCCAGATCTGTGAATAAAGAAAATTCCTTTGGAGAATAGTTTGTTATAGGGTGAAAATGGAGGAGGAGAGAAATGGTTAGGAGGCTATTGGAGGGATTGGGGGGAAGAATGGTAATAAAGGTCTGACCTGGATGGTGGTTGTGGGGATAGAGGAAGGAGGATGCAAGCCATTGTCCTCCTCCTAGACACTATCTCCTTCAGATTCAGCTCTAATTTGCTTTTTGTTTGCCTCTCTTATAATTTCTCCTCTTGTTTTCTTTCCTGGTTCTTCATTTTGGTAACCTTTTAATGTATATGTTACTCTTTCTTTCTATGTCTGACATCTCTCTCTCTCTCTTTTTTCTATCTCTCCCTGCCCTTTTTCTCTGCCCTTTGTCTCTCTTTCTCTCTATCCCTCTTCTTCCCTTTTCTATCTCATTTACCCCCTTGCCTTCAATGACCACTTCAATGCAGGATTCCTAGATCCTCACTTTTAGCCCCAGACTCTCTTCTGAACTTCACTTAGATTGCCTAAGGACAAATAAATGAGCAAAAAAGCATTCACTAAGTACTTACTATGTGCTGAGCACTGTTAAACTATCGGAGACTGTGCCATCAGGAAGCTTACATTCCAAAAGGGTGATCTTGCATATCTAGGCCAAATGTTGGCCTGGGAAAGGTCATGAAAATTATTGGGCTAGTGAAAGGGACCTTTAGGGAGGTCCCTGCACTGATCAGGATTCTAGAACTGGAAAAAAGAGATTAGAAAGATAACCAAGAAGAAGGCTGGTCTGAAATGGTGGGCCAGATGAGGTGGTTACCAATAAGGGAATTGGGAATCCAAGGGTTGGAAGTTCTGGAGATATAATAGCCAGGCTTATTAACCATTCCTTCTAAATTCACTCCTCCAAATTTCTGTCTTTGGTACCATTGTCCCATATGCACACCCTTGGTGCCATCACTAACTGCTTCATTCAACCACATCAATAATCTTTTTATCTCCTTTGCTTCAAATATTCTGTTAATTACAAATTCTATAGCTTCCACCTATCCAACACCTCTTGTTTTCCTACACTCAACACTGTAGAACAATCCCTCATTATTTCTCCCTGTACTGTTGCAGTAACCTCCCTACAATTAGAAGGCTTCTCTGCTTGCTAATTCATGTTTTCTACTTCTGCTGGAATATATTTCTTATGCATGATTCTCTATTAAAAACAAGTTGTACCTCATTGCTTTATTAGTAAAATTTGAACTCTTTAGTCTAGACCCTTCCCAATTTGACCAATATGATGTCAAGTGAGACATCCTCTTCCTTTTCCAATTTTCATAATATTTCCAATTTTTCACATTATTGCCCTTCATACTTTAACCAAACTGCATCACTATGCACTATCTCCCCCCCCCCCCCATTATGCTTCTACCCTTCTTTTTTCACATTGTTCCTTCTACCTCAAATATCCTTTGTTCACTGCCTCTTTTTAATGTTGTCCCCAGCAACTCAAATGACTTTTGTTTTGCACTTTTCTCTTTGTTAATGACTTGTCTTTTAGGTATTTGGACTTTTTTTTTTGCTTACTCAAACAGTGAGGTCCATGAGGGCTAGAACCAAGAGAAGAGTCCCAGGTTTGTAATTAGAAATGGCCTTAATGCTTAGTACCTGTGATCTTGGACTCAGGAATATTTGGAAATTTATTTTAATTTGAGTCTCTACTCTTTTGACCCCAACTAATATAATACTTTCTGTTTCCCCTTAGATTCTCTTTTCCAACATTGAAGACATCCTGGAGGTTCATAAGGAATTCCTGAATGCCTTGGAGTTTAGTTTACAACCCGAGCCTCAGAGTCAGCATGAACTTGGAAATGTATTCTTAAAATTTGTGAGTAAAGTTCAATGGCTGTGTTGGCTAGGAGCTTCCTCTCACTGTCTCTCTTCCCCCCACTCCTCCTCCCTTCCCGGTTCTCCCCTTTTTCTGCTCAGCTGCCCTTTTTTCTTCTTTCAAGGGTGGGCAAGCAAGCCTTATCTTTTCTAGGGATTGGAAAAATCTGGAAAGAGGGGGCCAGCATGGGAGAACCATTCTTGGCCAGAGACAATAAAAAGGGCCTCAAATCCACCTCAGCAAGGATGTATTTTTAGAAAGTCTGCCCTTTTCCCTTTATGCAGAGAACCTGCTCTATTTCTCCAAAGGTACCAGCTTCCTGAATTGAAAAACTGGAATAAGATTATGAAACAAAGACTTTCTTTTTCTCTAGGGAAAAGTACAGACTGGGCTATTGCCCTTAGGTCAAATGGAAATCTTGCCCCTGACTCCTCAGCTGCTGAGATTTACCAATCCCATCTCCCCTCAAACTCTGTTCCCTTCTCTCTATTCATATAATCACCATCCTAAGCCCCTTATCTCCTCTCTCCTTAATTGTCTCCACTCAGTTGCCAGAATGATATTATTTAAACACAGGTCTGACTACACAGACTTATTATATGTTAATTCTCATGAAGAATTTTATAGTCCAGCTAAACTGATTTAAATTTTCCTTCATATAAATGTTATCTCCATTCCTTTCCACAGATTGTCCCTTGTACAAAACGGTCCTCCCACTTCTTTTCCATTTCTTAGAATTCTTAATTTCAATGTATTTCAGGCACTATGCCAAGCCCTGTGTTTGAAGAACTCACATTCTGATGGAAGAAAGGACATAGAAAGATCTGTACAGGGTGGATGGAAGGCATTCTGAGAGGGGAGGGCGCTGAGAATAGCCTGCACAAAGTAGCATTTGAGCTTAGGCTAAGAGACTCAGGGATGGAGTTGAAGAAAAAGGGCATTCCAGATATGTCTGAGGTACAGCAAATAGGGCTGTGCTGTTTGGGCTGGAAAGTTAGGTAGGGGCCCTCAGGTGCTGAAAAGCTTTAAACAGGATTCTGAGGTCACAGGGAGCCGCTGAGGGTCTGGAAGGGTGACATGGTCAGACCTACAGGTTAGAAAAATCACTGGGGCTGCTGAGTGCAGCCTAGATTAGTGAAGTGAAGCTTGAGGCAATTGAACTAGTCCCAGCTGATGAAGGGCTCTGACTAGGGTGATTGCTATTAGAGTGGAGAGGAAGAAACAATGCCAGTATATTTGGGGTGACTGAGGGTGAATTGGAAAAGTGGATGCACCTGGGAAGGTGATTGTCCCCTCAGTAGTAATGTTAATTTGCAAGGGGGAAGTATCTTTGAGAAAAGAATAAAGAATAAAGGCATGTCCTTTAGGAGATATTTAGAGAAATATCTTGTTTGAAATTGCCAAAGGCAGTTTGTAATATGGGACTACAGCTCAAGAGACTGATTGGGATTGGACATATTATATCTATTACATGTATACTTTTTTTGTGTACAAGTTAGTTATTTATATAAAACATAAACTGTTGGAAGGCAGGGATAATTTCATTTTTATCTTTGTATCCTCAGTGTCTAGCATAGCACTTGGTGGTTAATTAATTGATTGAGCTATTAGGATCATTGATTTAGAATTGTAAGGGACAATCTCTCCCCCAGTTTTACAGATGATAAAATTGATTCTTAGAGAAGTTATTTTATTTGCCTAAGGCCAGATAATGTAGGAAGAGCCGAATTAGAAATTTTAACAAATCTACTGTTCTTTCTGTGGCATCCTCCTGGTCCTTCCAAGCTTCGACATCCTATGTTCTCAGGTCTCTTCCAGTTTACACATTCCTTGTTTGAAGGTCCTTTCCAGTTTTGAAATTTCTGTGTTCAAAGGTCCCTTCCATTTTGATCCTTTCATCACTGATGAATCCTGTTGGCTTGCTGGAGCCTGGAAACATTAGGCACGATAATGGCCCCTGGGCCTTCTCTTAGTGCCCTGAATCCCTTTTCTCAATCCCTTCATAGACAACTTGTCACATCAGATCAGTGCATTAGCTAGAGAAAAGGCATTTGCTTTAGTCAGCTCTTTGATGGCTTGACCACACGCTTCCCAATGAGTCTTCCCAAGACTCATTTACCCATCAGACTTCTTCCTTCTGCTCTGCGTGTCTCTTGATGCATCCCTAATTCTTCTCCAGCTCAGCAGGAAGAGGAGAGTTAAACCTTCAGCTTTATTCTCAGGATTCTCCATCTCTTTCTTCTTGGAGAATAATGCCTTAGACATCAGCTTATTCCAACTTTATAAATTTTGCAGCAGGTCCAGAGAGGAAGACTAATTTGCTCATAAGATGAGCTGTGTGAGCTTGGGCCTAGAGATAGGGATGACTTGGTAGAAGATACTGAGTGCATTGGAGGGCAGGAGAAGCTTGGGGACAAAGTGGGGGGAGCAGGCTGGTACAGTACCCCAAAAGTGGGAGAGACAAAATCCATCCTCACGGGCCCTCCAAGGAAGGAGTCCCTGACTCATTATGGATGCATGGATGACATCCATTGACTGACTCATATTCTGTGAGGGTGGTCTGGGGGTAGAGCAAGAGGGGGGAGTAGATTAAAGGGGGCCTCTATTCCCATAGAATATGTCCTATGCTATGGCAGCTGCTTCTGAATATGTCTGTACCAGGCCCTGAGCAAGACTCACTCTTTGCCACAGCTGTCCCTCATCAGCAGCTGCCGTTTCTTCTGCTCATCTCCTTTTTTTTTTTCCCCTTTCTTTTTAGGCTTTCCTTTGCCAACCCCCATGACCAACATCTGTCATTATGTAACTGCTAGTTTCCTCATGAGGGAAAAAAAAGAGAAAACAACAAAGATCCATGCAGGGTACCAGGGAGGAAATTAAACACTTGAGACACTCAGTCGTCAAAAGCATAGTTTTCATATTTGTGGGGGTCTCGTGTATGAAAAACAGTTGGAGAACACTCAATAAAAGAGCAGCAGAATATACATGTTTATTGTGTTGGGTTGGGTTTAGCAGAGGGTATGCTGTCAGGTGATAAATATAACTTTCTTGAGCCTCAGGAATATTAGTTCTTGGTACCCCAAGTCCTAAAGGGGGGAACTATTTCATAGTGGGAGGAACTTAGAGCTGAAAGAGACCTTAAAACTTAGAATATCAGAGCTGAAATGGACCTTCAAACCAGGATTGTCAGAGCAGTTTCTAGTGTCTTGGACCAAAATGTTAGAAATGAAAGTGGCCTTAGAACAAAGAATGACAAAACTCAGGATGTGAGAGCCGGAAGGTGACCATCAGAGAGACACCTCTCATTTTATAAATTAAAAAAAACTGTTTCCTAAAAAGGGTCCCACATGTAGAACTTTTCACTGTCCTTCTGAAGAGAGGAAATCCCTTTTCTTCCTTTCCCTCAGTCTCCTGCAGAGCCTGTGTGTGTGTGTGTGTGTGTGTGTGTGTGTGTGTGTGTGTGTGTGTGTCTGAATGGAAAGCTGCTAGGGGAATGATTAAGAAACATAAGGCCCTCTTAGCAACTTCCAGAAGAGCCAGTGGGAGTCCGTAGGAGTTCTTGTAGACAGAAGGTGAGGTTGCAGGAGGTTGGTAAGGGGAAGGGGGCAGAGGGTGATGGCCCATTCTTCTGAGTTAGCAGCCCAGTCTGTGCTTTTGTGGAAGCTGGCAAAAGATGAGGAACTTTTGCCTTTAATTTTGAAGGTAGTTCAGTTCCTTTTTTCAGTCCCACCATTTTTCAGTCTCTCTCTTTTTCCTCCCCTTTAAGCTCCTTTTTGTATATTGTCTTTTCCAGTTAGAATGTGAACTCCCTGAGGACAGGGTATTTGTAATGTGCAGTGCTCTGTACCGAGTACTCAGCATGCAAGGTGACATCATGGGATTGTTGTTTTTTGTTTCATGTCCAACTTATTTGGGGTTTAATTGGCAGAGATACTGGAGTGGTTTGCCACTTGCTGTTCCAGCTCATTTTATAGATGAGAAAACTGAGGCAGTGAGTTAAGTGACTGCTAGTAAATGTCTGAAGCCATATTTAAAGTCAGGTTTTCTTGACTCCAGACTGGGTGCTCCCACCACTGCCCAACTGCTTATTTATTATTGCTATCTTGTCCTTTCTCTGCCTCCATCAAGTCTTGCAACCTTCAGGTACTCTAGTGAATTTACTATTAACTTGCTGCTTTTTCTCCCTTAGACTGTGCTTAGACTTAATAACTACAACAATAAAAATCAAAATTTTGATATATGGCAAGCACTGTGATAAGTACTTTATAGTTATTATCTCACAACAGCTCTGGAAAGTAGGTACTGTTACCCTCATTTTACAGATGTAGAAACAGACAAAAAGACGGAGTGATTTGCCTGTGATGACACAGAAGCTAAATTTGGACAACAGCTAGCTAGCCACATTCAAGCCTCCCATACTCTTGACCCTTTAGATATAGTAAAGTATCGTTTAGTGGGTGGAGACCTTGATTAGTCAGGATAGTTAGACTTAAGTCCTGGCAGCTACTTACCACTTCCCTTTCCCCAGGTCCTCAATTTCCGCTTATGTAAAATTAGAATAATGATACTTCACTAGAATCCTTGTGTTAATACCCAGGAATGGGGTAGAAATGTAACCTTTCATTATTATTCCTTTTTCTCCCACTGGGCTCTATGCCTCAGCCACTCAGGGAAAAGCAAGCTAATCCTATATCATAGATAATAGGATTTGGAGCTGGAAGGGGCTTTGCAGTTCAACTAGTCCAATTCTTTTATTTTTCTAGCTGAGAGGACAAACCCAGAGAGGCTAAGTGATTATTTTCAAGGTCACATACATAGTAGGATCTGGACCCTGTGACTTGAAACACAGTATTTTGTTCTCATGTCTCTTAGAAATGTGTGATTTTAGCAATACAAGACTGATTCACATCATTAAGTCTAATCGCCTCATTCATCTATTAAAGTACTTGTCTAAAGTGAGCTAGGTTTTGAACCCAGATCTTTACTATTAAAGTGTTAATGGCTGACAAAGGTTCAGTGTGTAATTTTTTTTCACAGCAGTTTTTCAGGACTGATCAATGGTAGGGATTTAAGGCATTTAGGCAAGTCAGGGACAGAAAATTTTGAGGCAATTAGAACCATCAAATACATTCTATGGTAGGTATCTGTTTATAGATCTAGCCTTGTGTTGGAGCAGAAGAGTGAGATTTTAGCAGCTCAAAATCCTCTTACTGCCTCTAGGCCCAAGGCAATGTCTCTCACTCTTATAGATCATCATCATATCCTATTTTCAGTTCTTTCTTCTCTGCAGTGCACTGATCATCAGGGAAGCCTTGTTTTTGCAGATCCAGATGTTGTGGCTAGCTTTGCCCAGGTCCAATTCCAGGTCTCGCTTTCTTCTTACTTTATCCCCTATGCTCATGTTAGGGGAGATCAGATTGCTTGGTCTTGGCTCTTGGTCAAAATATGTTGGCAGAAAGAGATTAGAAGTCAGATTTAGAGTAAAGAAGGATGATTGACTTCGAGGCTAGTTGATGATTGGACAGGGTGATATGGAGGATATGATATGAATGGATGGATACTGTGACTGCAGAAATGAAGTTTCTGGTTGATCTCAGTAGAAGATCTTGGGATGTTCCTGAATGAATTAGATCACTGACACCTGAGTGGAATCATTCTGAGCTCAAAAAGGAGATTGGATGGGGTGTCTGGGTCAGTAATGTACTTGATGATTAGGGACCGAAGGGACCTGGCTCATGCTTGCTGTCGTAGGCACTGATCCTCAGAAATGTTGGTCTCTGAGGATCCTCTGTAGGATCCACGGTGGTGGAAGGCTGAATTGGGGCTACTTTACGTTCTTATTGAAATAAGAACACCCTAGAACGGGGTAACATCTTGACATGTGGTTAGGTTTAAGGGTTAGGAGAACAAATCTAGTTGCTGGGTTTGGAGGAGCTGGAATGGAGGCCCCAGTCTAGTAATGGTGAAGGGAATAGTAGAATCTGGGCCATTCCCCTCCTTCCTAGAGCTTATTTTTTATTTCCTGAGACTAAAGGAAGATGCAAGGCAGAGTATATTCCATCTCCATATGTGACAGCTTATTGCCATCTCTCTGACTCCATCTACCAGACTAATGGGTGAGAACAGAAAGCTTGGAGCTTGATCTTTCTCAAGTTTTGTGACATGGAGCAGAATAGCAACCTACTTTCTGCGTGTAGACCTAGCATATAAAGGAATAGGTACTAGGCTAGCACTGGTATCAGTGGCAGCCCTGGGAACCCAGCATTTCATAATCTTTTGGTCGTTCCTGCCATTTTTTGGTACCCAATTCAAGCACCTGTATAAATGTTAACAGCTTTCATATTTCATTTTGAAATTTGTTCATAATTTTTCATTTTTGTTTTTGAAAACACTAAATCAAAAAGTATGTCTGTGCTTTTCATAATAGCTCATCTTGTAGTTCTGTAAATCTTGCAAGCAGTTCACAAGCAGTTCATAACAGTCCTATGAGATATAGTGTGTCATTTTTATCTCTGTGGTCTGTTTACTTTACATTTTAAAAATAAATTTTGCTGGTGTCTTCAGTTTTTACATTACAGTCATTTCCAGATTGGTGTCCTCCCCTCCCCCCTACTTACTTTTCCTCTCAATAACTCAATTTTCTTTTATTTTCAGTCCTGAATTCTCTTCCTCCCCAAAACCCTCTCAACTATTGGGAAGGCAAGAAAAACAAAACCGATTACAAATACGTAGAGTCATGCAAAATAAATTCCCACATTAGCTAAGTCCGAAAAAAGAAAGAAAAGAAAACATGTTTCAGTCAGCAGCACTGGAGTAGATTACTTCTCTATCTGAAGATCATCAGGAATTGTGGTGTTAGTCATTGTGTTGATCAGAGTGCCACAGTTTTTAAGTTATTTATCTTTACAATATTATTCCTGTAAATAAATTGTTTTCCTGATTTTGCATCAGTTCATAGAAGAATTTACAGGTTTTTCTGAAACCATCCTCTTCATCATATCTTGTAGCATGATAGTATTCTATCATATTCATATTCCCTAATTTGTTTCCCAGTTGTTGGCATTGTGCCATTTTAAAAGACTCAAAGGAGTTAAATGATTTGTCTGGGGTCACACATCTGGTAAATGTCAATTGGAATTTGAATCCAATTCTTTCCACACAGTTTATTCATAAGAGGTAATGAATATTCAACAATGAAAGGTCATTGGAAATATGGATAAAAGAAAATTGTCTCAGAATTTTAAGTTGTTTTGTATAGCTATTGGGTTTTAGACCAACTTTGGCCAGTTCTCTAGGCTGAAGTATTAGGGCTTCTTAAGACCTTCAGAAAGATTAGAAGACTTGGGTTCATGTGTTGCCTTGGCCATTGATTAATGCTGTGAAAAGCTCTTCCTCCCTTCTCATCCATAGAGTAGATGATCTTTTTTTTTTACCAGATGATTTTTGAATTTGCCCTCTAGTATCTTCATAGGGCTATTTAAAAAAAAAATAATTCTATTATCATGGGCAGCTAAGTGGAGTAGTGGATAGAGCACCAGCCCTGAGGTCAGGAGGACCTGAGTGCAAATGTGGTCTCAGACACTTAACACTTCTTCTTAGCTGTGTGACCTTAGGCAGGTCACCTAATTTCAATTGCCTCGGGAAAAAAAAATTAATTCTATTATCAGCTAATTTTTAAGCTTTTATGAGAACATGATGGGGATTTGATGTTCTTCCTTTAAATGGGGGAAGGGGGGACAAGTCAAAAAAGAATATTTGTATATGGAAGTAGAGCTTCTCTGCTAAGCTACTCAGTTTTCTGGATCCTCTTAACTTTTTATCCTCCCAAATCAGAGGTATCTATTCTAACTCAAAGGTTATCCTCCCCTTTTCTTACAGGAGTGTACTTTTTTTTTTTTTTTTAAAACAGAAGGACAAATTCTGTGTGTATGAGGAATATTGCAGTAATCATGAGAAGGCTTTGAGACTCCTCATGGAACTGAACAAGATACCTGCCATCCGAGCCTTTCTGTTGGTATGTATGCTTTACTCCATTTCTCTCACTTGAATGGGGACTCCTTGATCCTCTCAGGGTATCATAAAGGGGACTATAAGTTCCCTGAGAGCAACTAGCACTTTATCTTTGTACCACTAGTTCCTCATACAATATGTGGCACACAAGAAATAATGAATAAATGCTCTTGATTAATCGAATGATTGACTGCACTGATGATAGCTCCCTTCAAATATTTGAAGCATCTTCACATAATAGAATAATTAAATGTGTTCTACTTGGCCCCACAAGGCAGAACTCAGACTTTTGTAGAAGATTTAATTTAATATTAGGAAGAATGAATAATTACAGCTGTTCAGCAGTGGAATTGCTAACCTTGAGAAATTGAGCTTTTCATCACTAGCAGTATTAAAACAGAAATTGTTTGTTCACATAAGGATGTTTGTAGAAAGGTTTCCTGCTCATAGAGGATTTTTTGTTTTTTGTTTCTCTGAATATTTTCCTTTTCTCTCCTTTTCTCCCATCTTTGGGAAGGATAGTAAAGCTTGAAAAAGTAATGAATTTTGAGGTGCTTTTCAAGAGTGGAATTGGGAAGGTCAATAGTGTCTTAGAGTTGGTCGTTTTTGGGTAGGTTATCCCTTCAGGCACCTAACCCATTTAGGCAAGAATAGAGTGAGATCCGCCTGATTTAAGAGCATTTATGGTCCAGCTTGGTTTAACTGCAGCCTGAAAGAACTCCTTTAATGGAGCAGCCCTTTGAAACGGGGGCCCCATGGGACAGCATGGGTCTGTTTTTCTTGTGTCCTTCTGCCAAGGGTCATGATTCTGTGAAGCACTATTGGCCCCCTTTTTTTCCCTTGGGAATCCGGATGTTAGTTGGGATCATGTCCATGGAGGAGGAGAACACTGCTAATTTCACAGCTCTCTTTACTTTGCCTCTCCCCTTGAGGCTCCCCTGCCAGTCCTCACTGCCATTTGCCAAGTGGCAGCTTGGGGGAGATGCCTGAAGGGGCAAAAGGGGGCATGTTGGGCATTCTCGAAGGGGAACCGAAGCCCATACCATCTGTTGAGTCCTCCTGGCTTTCCTGTCCCCTCTTCCCATAAATGAAAGAACACTGGATCTAGGTTGGAATCCTGGCTTTGCTGCTTTGAATGACCTTGGCTGACCTTCACCTGAAAACTATCTGATGGTTATGGTCCTTTCTGATCATTATAGCTTTAATGGCATAAAATGTTTGTACCTCAAAAGGCAAGGTGATTCTGTCTGGCTATTAGGATATGATTCTTTGAATTTCTCTAAGCTAGAGAGGTCCAGAATCTGCCCAGTTCCTATGTGGCTGCTGCAAAATCATCCCTGATTCTCCTGCCCCCTCCCTACCCTGCTTTGAGCTGGCGTCATAGGAGCCCTTTGGAACAAGTGTTGTCCCTCGAGCACAAAGCCCTTGCTGTCCAGCCAGGGTCTGCCCCAGCATTCCATAGCAGCTGTAATCTCAAGGGCAGGATGCCCTGGACCAGAGGGTCCTTATTGAGTGAGGTAATGTTGGATAGGAATTGATTCAAGTTCAAGGATAGGCTGGGTAGAATGGCTGAGTCCTATTTTGTTATAGAATCCTAGAGTATCAGATTTGGTGGGGGGACCTAATAGCAGCATATAGTTCAGTTCTGAATGAATTCTTCAAAAATAATTAGATACACGAACTGATACTGAATGAAGAGAACAGAACCAGGAGAACTTCATACACAGTAATAATAACATTGTATGAGAATCAATGAACTTAGTTCTTTTCAGCAATGCAATGATTCCAAGATAGTTCCAGGGAACTTGTGATGGAAAATGCTATCCACATACAGAGAAAGAAATCTTTGAAGCATAAATTTTTTTTCTTTCTTGTGGTTTTTTCCTGTTGAGTGTTAAAAACTGTCTTTACATGTAATTGAAAAAAAATTAAGTTAAAAAAAAGAAAATAAAAAGTCACAATGGGAAAGGAACACAGAATTGGAAGAGACCTTAGAATATATAGTATTCTAAGCTGTGTTCTAATTACCATAGAAAAATATTGTCTCTTGTGTGGTTGAAATCCCACTTTTGATGTTACTTATACTTTCCTCAGTTGTAAAAATGAAAGGGTTTGGTATTTTGGAGAGCAATTTGCAATTGTATATACTCTTTGACCCAGAAATAGCTCTACTAGGGCTGTGTCCCAAAGAGATGAAAGAAAAAGGAAAAGGATACATAAATAGGAAACAAAAATTTTATGGCTGCTCTTGTGTTGGCAAAGCATTGGAAATTACTGGGATTCAAGAATTGAAGGGATGCCTTACTTGGGGAATGGCTGATATATATAGTATGCTATAATATATATAAAATACTATATATATAATATAATATATTATAACATATATAATATATAATATACTATTATGCCATAAGAAATGACAAGCAGGATGATTTCAGAAAAACTCAGGAAGACTTACATGAACTTATGCCAGGATGTATGATCCTTTCAGAAAGAAAACTGGTGGAGTCAGAATTTCTTTCTTTTTTGTTTTGGTCTTTGTTTTCTTTTTCATGACTAATATAGCTTTAATGACATAAAAATAAAGCTATATGACTAATATGCAAATATGTTTTCCATGAATGCACAGGTATAATCTACATCAAAGTGCTTATCTTCTCAAGAAGAGGAACTCAAAAAAAAAGTTAAAAATTGTTTTTATCTGAAATCATGAAAGCATTCTTTAAAAAAATTAAAGAAATGGAAGATTTGGGCCTAGAGCTTCAAAAGTTCTTTCTATTTAATCTGTGATTCTTTCTAGAAGGGATCTTGGAACTTACAGCTGGGAAGAGTCTTAAAACAATGATTGTAAGAGCTAGAAAGGAATATTAGAATTTTAGAACATGTTGAGTATCCTTGAGGAAGAACTTGAGAACCTAGGATGTGACGTCTATCTTTTTATCTGGTTGCAGAGCTGTATGCTTTTAGGCGGCCGAAAGACTACAGATATCCCTTTGGAGGGCTACCTGCTGACGCCGATTCAGAGGATTTGCAAGTACCCTCTGCTCCTCAAGGTACCATTTAAATCTTTACTCTTCCCTTGTCTTGATTCACAGACCTTCTGCAGTCCTGGAGGACCATGGGAGCACTTGATTGTTAGATCACCATCCACATGGTTAGGGGTGGGGGGAGCAGACATGGCCATGGGAATTGGCTCTTGAAGAGCAATCAGGTCATAGGTATCCCTTTGACTCAGCATCTCTTTGTTTGATGGTCTACGGATAGGGGAGTGGATCTTGCTATTCCTCCATTCCTGCAATAAATTTCTTTTCCACCTCTTGAAAGCCTTAGTTTTTCCTTCAAAGCTGCTGCAGTCCTGCTTCAGGGAGGGCTTTCCCCACTCTCCCAGCCCCTGTTCTCTTGCATATGTGGGAGTGTTTTGGAGCCATCTTGTATTGGCTATCAAGAGATGATGGATTTGGAAATGCTGCAGATCAGAGCCCGATTTATTAGTGTTTTTTGGTTGTTTGCTGAGAAAGTGATGGAGAAGTGTGAATAGTATAGATTGAACTCTTGGCAAATTCTTCTTTTTCATAAAGCTTGTTGTTAAACATTTGCCGGTGCAGCCCTGGTGTTTGCCTTAATGGAGTGTGTAAGCTCCTTGTGGGCAGCCTATCCCTGACATTGCTCCCAATAGGTGCTTTTTAAGCCACTATTGACTGATGGATTGATGATGCACAGGGGGTTCCTATTCAGGTAGGACTCGGAGGTCCCTTTCAACCCTGCCGTTCTGCTATTCTGAGTGATGGTGAGAGCCTGAGAACGGCCCGGCAGGAGGATTGGGCAAACAGCCCACAGGAAGCAGCGATTAAGCCGAGGGGTCGGTTTGCATTCTTGACAAAGAGCCTCCTCGATTTTTATAGAGTCCGGCTTCCCCTCAGTTGCTGCTTCCTTGATTTCTCAGCCTCCAACTGTGTTTATTGAAGACCTTAAAGACTCGGGCAGTGTGCCCTGGAAGCCAGGGAAAACCTCGGGGAGACGTGGCGTTCTCTCCGGATGGATCTGCTCAGGGAGCCCCTGCTTCTGGCTCTCCTATGCAGAGCTGTGGCACGAGAGAACTGTTGGCACTGTGGGGGACTTGATCCTTTTATCCAATTTTCCAGTTGTGCGTTAAAGGCCGTCCTTCACCCTGGATCAGCAGAGCCCACAGTATGTTTATGATGTGGTTGGAGTTGGAGAAACCTAGGTGTACCCTCCCCTACCAATAAAATAAATAAATTAAATATTTAAATGAATAAATATTTTAAATAAAATAAAATATTCACTAGCAGTATGACCTTTGGGGAAGTTGGTTTTCTGCTCTGGGCCTTTCCTCCTTTGTAAATTGAGGAAGTTGGATTTTGAAATGTTGTTCTAGCCCTAACATCCTCTGATTCTTTCACCTATTCCCCCTACCTATTCCTTCCAATGGATTGCTAGTGTGATTCTGCTTCTCTGGGTCTCAATTTATTTATCTGTACAATTGGGCCTCACTTCCCATTAAATAAAAAAATCAGAGGCAGAGGTTAGGGGGAGCAGATCCCAGACAATGACACCTTCCTCCTTCCAGCTCTCTCTCTTAGGCTCTTCATTTTTGGCCCTTTTTGTCAGGCAGCCGAGGTTGAGAGTGGGTGGCTGAGAGGGAACCAACAAAGCAAAAAATGGAGAAATGACAGCCTTTTGGGAAAAAGCCAGAAAGTCTTAACTTTAATATTGCCCAAGAATAGACTTTGTGGTCTATTTTGGCTGGATAATCCAGGGTTTCCATAATAGGGAATTAGTATTTTCTCACTCTTTTTCAAATAAAATTCTTCATTTTAGGTGTTTTATTTGTCTATTTCCATAGTCGGACATAGTAGTCAGTACTAACTTAGGCAGATCATTCAGTTGACTATTAGAGCTGAAAGGGACCTCAGTGTATAGAGTTAGGCCTTAAGGGAACCTTAAGACAAGGATCACAGAATATTAGAGTTGGAAGAGACCTTGGAACACACAGTCTTAGAGCTGAATGGAAACTTTTAATTTAGAATGTCTGGAATGAAAGAATCTCTAGAACAAATAACACAGCATGTTAGAGCTGGAAGGGACCTTTGACCACAGAATGTTAGAGCTAAATAAGTTGAAGAGGCAGCTTAGGTATAGTGAACAGAGTCAAGAAGAAGCGAATTCAAATCTTTTTTCAGATACTTAATAGCTGTGATGAATGAAAAGACAATCATTTCAAACTTTTCTACCTCTAATTCCACATCTGTAAAATGGGAATTAATAACAGCACCTTCCTCTTAGGGATGACATAATGATAAAATGTAAATTACCTTGAAAATCCCAAAATTTTATATAGATAAAAAAGTTCAGATAACAACAAATATATATAATGCATATTACATATATATATTTGTTATCTGAATAGACTTTAGAACAGAACAGAGGCATTAAACAGAATTGCTTAGAGACAACTAGATTATTCGTTTGAAACCCTGACAATAGTAAACAATAGACAATAGTAAATAATAGTTTAATCTTCATAGTTTCCTCAGTCTGTGAAGTAGCACCTATCCCACAAGTTGTTTGTGAAGTCAAATGCGATAAGACTTGTGAAGTCTTTAGCATATATAGATGTTGTTTCTTACTTTCCTGTGTGATTCTTATTTCTTTCTTCAGATCTTTCTTCAGAATGTCAAGTGAGCCAGAGGCCTAACTTTTTCTTTTATAATATACCTGTATGACACATAGGTTGTTGACTCCTTAGATTCATTAGATTGTGAACAGAGACAATAAAAAATTTCTTTGTATTCTTATTTCCAACACAATGCCTCGCTTATAGTAGATACTTGATAAATGCTTGTTGACATATTACTTTCTATACTTGATTGACCCATCTCCTTGATCCATTGTATGTATTTCCCCCTACTTTTCATACTTACACTTAACCTGGTAATATATTTTGCTTGCATACTTTTCCCACAAGTCTTTCTATTGCTCTTGGATCTCCTGAAGTTTATATTCTTCTGAGACTGTGGTATTTTATGATTTGAACCAAATAACATACTGTTGGAATATTGGAGTTCAAGAAATAAATCAAATCTTTCCTGATATCATCTTCCTCCTGAATTCTGTCTTCATTTCACTGGTCATCAGCAGACCCTACCCAAAATATGCATGCTGAAAGATTAGGCTTTCCTTTTGATGGAATCTGCATTTTTTATTTCTTCAGTGTGATTGCCTGAATGATCTAGAATTTTACTAAAAAATTGTAGTGTTTTGGTACAGTGTTTATATATAGTATCAGAGTGTCTATTTTATTGTGTTTTTCTTCAAAGATACCAATGATGAGTTCAGAAGAACTAATAGTGATGAGAAAGCACACATATGTAGTTATTAATATCTTTTCATTTGCCATAAATTTGCTAATATTGTTGTTTATTCAAAAGTACAAAGTGTTGTATGTATCTTCGCCAGATAGCAGTTCATCTGAAAAAGATCTGGAATTTTATTATACTGAAATTTGAACGAGATGTAATACAGTAATCAGAAAAGCTAAACAGGCCATGTATTAAGAGAAAGTGGTCATATTCTCCCTTAATATGGGACTTGGCAATGGCTTGATAACTGCCTGTTGAATAACTGACTGACCAAGGAGATGTTAGTACAAAATTGTACTTGTTCTCATTATTTGGGTTATTATGTTCAATTCTGGGGACCACATTTTAGGAAGGGCATTTATAAGCTGGAAAGTGTACAGAAAAGGGTGAATTCCATAAAAGGATCTGTTAAAAGAATTGGAGAGATTTGGTTTGGAGTGGGTGACATGAAAGTTGACTTCATGAATTTGAAGGACTGCCATGTGGGAAAAAGATTAGACTTGTTTTGCTTGGATTTAAAGGGTATATCTTAAATCACTGTGGAGGCAAATGAAAGCTTGATATTTAATATAAAAACAAAAAACAAATTTCTTTAAAATTAAAAAAAATAAAGCTATCCAAAAAGTGAAATGAGTTAGATTAGATTGAAATTATAATCCCCTTTATTGTAAGTTTTGTAATAGAAGCTGAATTTTGGATTTGTTTGAAAGGGATGTGGCTTAAATCTTTTTTTTCTTGATATTTTCTTTTCTTTTTTTTGACTCTTTCAGGGCTATTTTATAGATTTAGGTTTAGATTTTAGATTTAGTTAGGTCCAGCTACTTTTATTGCATTTCTTTTGTTAATTGCCGCTGTTACAATATCATTTAGTACATTGGGAATGGTGTTGGTTCATTCTAAATGTTCATTGACTTCATTGATCAGAACAGATGACTGTAAAGCCATCAGCAGGTCTGTTTCATTTCACAGTTATTTGTTTTCTTCCTACTCATTTCATGATTATCCGACTTTCTGCAAATTCCCTATAGTCTCGACAACTTTATTATTCCATGATATTTATTTATACCCAATATAAATATTGCTTTTGGCTGCTATGTTTCCCCTCTTGTCAAAGATATCAAGCATATTTATTTTTATGATTTAGTCTTGAGGACTGAGTCATTTAACTGTGAATCACAAAAATTAGAATAGAAGCCCTCTTTGAACTTAGTTTAGAGATTCTCTTTCTGTCTCTGTCTTTCATTTGAGGGGCTAAGAGACAGAGACAGAGAGAGACAGTTGGAGTTGCTTTTCCACATGGGTTTCATGTATTCTCCTTAGGAACTTCTTTATGTAGAACCTATTGTTCAAAAAGAGGTCCTGAGCTGAACTCCAGCTTCAATTTCAGCCTTCCATTCTGTGTTCTGTGCTACTCTTCAACTTTGAGACTCTTAAGATTCTTTGACTTCCTTCTTGTTTATTTGTAGGGTGCACAGGAAGTCTCTGACTTCTGTAACCTTATTTTTGTTGTCCCCAGGATAGTCCGGCCACTCCCTCTCTTGTCTCCCTTTCCCCTTCCTCCCCCTGCCAACCACAGCATCTTGCCTCTCTGCCTTGAGAGAGGTGTTTTGTTTCTTAACATCCTGCCCATTGCCATTGTATTAGGTTGGTTGGATCACACCATCTGTTTGTCTTTGGTAAGCAGGTGAGAGGTTAATGACAGGACTGTGAAGTAACTCATCTCAACTAAGTGAGAACGTGATGGAGATGATGATTAAAAGTTTTTAAAATAAAATTTTAAAATACATTGAAAGTCTACCATGTTCAAGGTATTGGTTGAGGAAGGAGTTTGCAAGAGATACATATATAGTATATTATATATACTGTAGTATAGCATATATATATATATATATATATACTATATATGTATGTATGTGTGTGTGTATATACATATATATATTATCAGAATGTTAGAGTTACAATGTGAATTGACTGTAGATCACAGAATTTTATATTCAGATTGGATCTTAACACATATCCTTATGCATGGTGGGCAGAAAAGGGAATCTTATTAACAAATTACCTTTATTAACCCCAACTGTGTGCTTGAAATTGTGCCAAAACGATTTTGTATTTGCAAAAAATGCTTATTTCATTTGATTATACAACAACCTTTCAAGGTAGGTGTTACTATTTTCTCCATTTTTCAGATGTAGCCATGAGAGGTTAAGTGACTTTTAGGGTCATATAATGTGAGAAGCTGCATTTTAATCTAGTACTTCCTGAACTTAGGCCCTTTATATACTGTATCACCACCTTCCTCTAAAAAAGAATTAAAATAGGATATTAGAGTTGTAAGGTGACCTTAGAATGCAGACATAAGAATACTGTGATCCAGGTAACCCTAAGTATTTATCATTGAGATTTGAGGGAGTTTGCTAAGTCAAAAATATTTTCATAATCTTTTAATTTTGATTTTTAATTAGTTTATTTAATTCAAAATATTTTAATTTCTAATATAGTAAACTTAGTTATAATTCACATAAACAGTGCGGGTGGGTGGTCTTCAGTAATGTGTTAAAGGGCTCTTGAAACCAAAAAGTTTGAGAACTATTTGACTAAGTGATCTCTTAAATGTCTTTCTACCTCTAAATTCTGTGGTATTGTCATTTGTCAAATTGGAAATTAAACTTGGAAATGGGAAATTACTCAGACTCTAAACAAGGTATGATTCTGTTTCTCCTTGGCTCATGAAAATGACTAATCTTAGGATTTTTGCCTTTTGTATCCAGAAGAATGAAATAGCCAAGAGAGCCATTAAATCATCTACATATGATCTGCTTGTAATTTCTATAACATGGATCTATTCCTAGACAGTTTGCTTTTTGGCAGATTTCAAGTATGGCATTGTTTCATTTCTCCTAGAAGTGGATGATTCCTGGGGTTTCTTTGGGTGGAGGGTATGAGTGGGGAGGGGGAGAGTGTTTTCTTATCTCATCTTCACCAACATATTCTCCTGATTTAGACACTGTCAGGACAAACTCACAGATCTGATGGATAGGGAACACCACAAGAAGGAGCAGCAGTAGGCTTGGTTCAGTTCAGCTTGTAGTAACATTGAGAAGTAACAACCTCTCTGAGACTTAGTTTCTTCATCCAGAAACGAATTAATACTCCTTTAATTTGCTCCAGGGGGTTGTTATGAGTATCACACATGAATATTTATAATTTTAAAGTTCTTTATTCACTGTAGACAATAAGGATGGTAACAATAGCCAAATTTAGAACCTAGCACTAGATTTTACTGGTGTTCCCAGGAGATAAATGGGGAGACCCATAGGGCAAGGCTTCTGTCCTCATCGGAATAGCTACAGCTCTTTCCAAGCTGATTGGACAACAGTATAGAGCACTGAGCCTTGAGCCTGCTCTGCTCTGTCTCCCTCAGGGAAAAGTGAATAGGGAATAGGACTTGGTCCCATTGTCTTTCTTTCCTTTTTCTTCTCTAAACTCTTCTCTTTCCTTTCCTCTGCCTCTTCTCCTTTTTTGGTATTGCTCCCCTTTGTTTTTGTTCTCCCTTGTTCCTTATGCTTTTTTCCTTTCTTCCATTTCTTCCTCTGGTCATTGTATTGGAGAGGGAAAAATTAATCAGAAAATCCCTCTTAGTTTTTTTTTTTTTTTTGTTTGTTTTTTTTTTTTTTTGCTTTTTTTTTTTTTTTTTTTTGCTTCTGAAATAAGGTCTTGGCTGAATGTGTCCTGGAATGCCTAGCTTGATCTTAATTTCTTATAAACGTAGACCTCTTAGTTGGGGAATCCATCTTTGGAGAATTCTAAGACCAAGTTCAGGCTGGGTATTTTCTTTGTAAATATTATTGGAGGACAGATAAGCCATCTTGCCCACAAGCCCAGCTCAATTGGTGTAACATCCTCTGCAGTGAGGGTACATCCTCTCTTCTTAGAAACCCTAATATTTAGCCACGCTGTAAAACCACAGAAACTAGTGAGTCCGTTTGAAACAGCAGTAGATCTTAGTATCAAGAGATCCAGTTTCTGATCTCAACCCTGCCAATGAAGACCTCTAGAGCTTTGGACAAGCCACTCTCCCTTTCTTGATCCTCATTTTTCTCTCTCTAAAATGGATTGAGACTCGATAACCTGACATTCTTCCCAGCTCTAAGATATTGTATTCTATGATTGCATTGGAAATATATTCTAGTGTTTAATTAATGCCACTTTGGGTTTTTTCATATAGTTGACTTAAAGCTTTCCTACTTCTGATGGAGCCCAGTTCTCCATTTTTTCTGCCCTAGTTGGAGCTGTGGAACAGTTGGCCACTTCCTTCTGTTTATTTTCTAAAATTAGGGACGCTACTTCCATTCAGAAATCTTTTGTCTGGCTCCATCAGGAGCCTAGCCAGGATGTGGGTGGTGGGATTTCAGGAGTTGTATGTACTGCTTTTCAAATAGCATTCTGAAGCAGGAAATGGGTGGACTTGAGGGGACTTGACTGTCGGGGTATTTTGGTTCTATTTTTTGCTTGAATTTATTGTGTGTCTTTGAACAAATCACCTAACCTTTTAAAAACTAATGGTTATCAGCCTCTTGGGCCTTAATGAAAAAAAAAATCAGGGTATGGGACAGAGTCAGGTTGTTGTCCTTGGTACTGGGAGGTGGAGTTAGGTCTGGTTTGGTCTGGTTTGAAGAGAAGAAAAGATTCTAGACAGTTTTCCCAACTGTTTAGATCAGCGTCAGTGGACTTGGAAATCAG
Source organism: Antechinus flavipes (assembly GCF_016432865.1). Lineage (NCBI taxonomy): Eukaryota > Metazoa > Chordata > Mammalia > Dasyuromorphia > Dasyuridae > Antechinus > Antechinus flavipes. Next base: position 234,741,371 of record NC_067399.1, on the reverse strand, counting down.
AAAACCTGGGAAGAGGGAAAAGGCTCACAGAAGTGAGGAAAGCACTTAATAATTGAAAAGCATTCTAGAAATGTACCTTTTTCCTCAAAGGATGATAAGGTGGAAAGGGGTAGTGGGTTTTACTTTGTTACTTCCTTGTCTACTAAGAGAATCACTTACTAGTCTTAGGCTGGTTTCCCCATCTGTAATATGAAGGAGTTGAATTCAATGATTTCTAAGGCACTTTCCAGGTCTATATCAATGATTACCTTTTTTCCCCATCATCAGACAGTTTAACTTGGCTTTGGAAATTCTTGCTCTCTGTTTCCACCTACTGGCTACTTGGTACATGATCTGTGTGTAGTGGTCTGATTGTAAGCAGCTTTTGAAAAGCTTCTCTTTAAGGTGATGATGAATAGAAACTGAACAAAGAAATTCAGGACAGATGCATCCTTCTAGAGTACCTTAGAATTAAGAGCTTCATGGGGCTTCTGAAATAGCACACTCTCACATGTTATTGAGGACTTGTAACAAAGATGGAACTTACTGAGGTTGGCACATTTTTTAATAATATAGGAATTGGAATGAAGGTCTTCAAAACTTCAAATCAGACACCTTTCTATTACTCAGTGTTTGACCTAGATCATGATACTCCTCTCCTTCTTCCAAGAAGACTATCTTGATTATCCTAGTGACCCCTTTGTTGAACTCAGAACTGTATTTTCATTTTTGACTCTGTATCTAGAATTTAGACTATTTGTCTAAATTGTGGACACAGAATAAATAATAAACTAAGTTGTGTAAGAGGAGAATCTGGGACAGATTTCCAAATGGGACTTTGAGGATTTGTAACTAACTATATGATTCTGGGACTGAGTCATCCATTAGCTATCCATCCTAAGTCATCCTTTAGCTTACTGAAGCTAGAAAGTTTGGATCAGACAGTGGAGGTTCCTAAGTATTCTTGGGTCTCAAATTTCTTCTCAGTAAAATGTAGCTTCCTCCTGAGTTATTTATGTTTCAGTGTGTGATGCCAAATAAAAATTATCTCCTCTCACTTAGCAGCCATCCATTATGCTATTCTATTTATGCTATTTCATTTCTGGTTGAACCCAGAGCCCATTGCTTTAGAAGGATCCTAGAAGAAAGATACAGTTTTATCTGATTTTGGTGGCAAGAATTCTGGTCCAGTAAGTTGGAATCAGTCTTTGGAAAACTTTCAATCCAATTCTTGACCTAGTGGAAGTTTGATGTAGGAAAATAACATCTTGGAGTCAAGAAACCTGGGTTACTAGCTGAATATCAAAAGACAAATCATTTCATTGTTTTCTCTGAGCTTTAATTTCTTCATTAGGAAACTGAATGTAAGAATATTTAGCCAATTTCCTTTCATTTGATCTGGAGAGTCTCATCTTCTGTGGCAGACAGATTAATGGTACTAGGTGTGAAGTATCCCCAGTACCTAACATGATGCTTAGATGTTTATCCTAATGCTTATTGACTGAGATTTAAGGAGAGGAGAGAGAACCTGATAGTGAGTTCCTGCTCTGCTACTTTCTGCCTGGGTAAAGTTGAGTAAATAACTTCCTCTTTCTGTATGATTTCTCTTCTCCCATATTAGTATTTATAGGCAATGAACTCTCAAGGTTCCTCTGTATTTAAGAACTCTTCTGTTTTTCTGTGAACTTGGTGGGGGGGGCATAATGATATCACACTTTTATCAATGGCTATTTTTTATTTCTGTTTTAATTTTATTTTTTTCTTTTCTTTTCTTTTCTTTTTTTCTTTTTTGCTAAGGCAATTGGGGTTAAGTGACTTGCCCAGGGTCACCCAGCTAGGAAGTCTGAGACCAGATTTGAACTCAGGACCTCCTGACTAAAGGGCTGGTGCTCTATCCACTGTATCACCTAGCTGTCCCTAATTTTACTTTTTAAAAAAATTATTTTTTATTTAATCGCTTAAAAGACTAATCTCACTTCCCATGCTTGAATTACTGTTTTTGTTTTCAACCCATGAAGAGCAGATCTCTGGAGACCACATTCAATTTCACTTCCTTGTCCTCCATCTTGATTCTTCTTGACTTGATTGCAGCATTTGACACCTTTTTTTTTTTTTTTTTTTTTTTTTTTTTCTGCGCTCCCTCTCTTCCTCCAATATTCTTTCCTCTCCAGGTTTTGTGACAGTCTGACTTAGGCAGCATAAAACAAATCAAATATCCATAGTCACTCCAGAACCATTTAGCTCTTTATCATTAGTCCTTTGGAATATTGCTTAGGATTTGTTTTTTTTTACAGTATAAATTGTTCTTCTGCTTCCGCCAACTTCATTCAGCATTAGTGCATTCAAATCTTCCATGTTCCAGGTCCTCTTCTCTTGCCCCTTCTCACATAGCCACAACTCTTGTCAGAACCTTAAAACCCCAAGCATAGATTATTGAAATAATAACTGGTTTTCTGACATCAAATCTGGCCCCCATCCAACCCATCTCCCCCTTACCTACTAGGATGAATTTTCTAAACAGCTGGTTACTTCCATGGTTCAGTGAACTTTGATGGTCTCCTGTTATTTCCAGGATCAAATATAAAAGGCTCTCTGTTGAGTATTTAAAGCTCTTTATAACCTAGCCCATTCTTATTAAAACTTCTGGTCTTCTTAAATTTTATTTCCCTTTATCCTTGATCTATTATCCTGCTACATTGGCCTGTTTGTAGTTCAAGGAACTACATGCATTTGCATAGTTTCTTGTATAAACTAAAGTAAGTCATGATACTGTGTTGAGTTTACTGTTGATATTGGAAAAACAATTGTTTTCCATTTTTTGGTCTATTTTTATCTTCTCAGTTATTTGACTTTCTTTTCCCCTTCTTGGCAAGGAACTCAAGTGCTTGCTGGCTGATGTAGTATCTAGACTCTTTTGGGTCTTCTTTATTCTGGTGTATTGGGTTAATTTCCCTCGGAAATGATTGTAATCTGCGTTGATATCTGTTCTTTTATCTATTTCCCATTTTTCTGCTTCTTACTGGTCAGATTGGAGCTGTTTCAATTTAATCAAAGCATATGATAATTTAATTTGAAAGGTTTTATCAAGTAGAAATTTTCTACCCATTCATCTTTGCCAACAGTTGTCCTCTGTGAGCTGCGTGGTGCTATTTTTGCAAATGCTCCTCAGCACTGCAGTATGAGCTAACCACATACCCCATGAAATAATTTTTTCTTGTTGTCTTTGAATTCATGATAAAACCAACTCCACCAACTGTATCCCAATATTAGGAGAACCTAATTGGTTACCTGTCTTTCAGGACAACCTGTCTTTTAGATTCCCTATTAGGAGAATCTAATTGGTTACTTTCCCCAATTCCCAATATTAGGAGAACTAATTGGTTATCTTTTTGTTCAAGTATCTGAAGTCTTTCAAAATTGTTTTTGTGAATCCACTCATGTTACAGATAAAGAAACTAATCCTTAGATTACATACATAGTAAATATCAGAGGTGAGATTTCAACTCAAATCTTCCATTGTTCATTTATTAAAAATCAAGATTGACTGACTGTCTTGGGCTCCTTATTCTGGATAACAGCATACTTTCTGGCTGTTATCGGTATTACTTTTGCCTAGAAACTATCTCTCTGCCCTTTGATGAACTTATTCTTAGAATCTGATGTGACCATTTAGCACTTGATTCTCCATAGTCCTATGTTGTTCTTTAGCTGTTTCATGGGTGTGTCCTAAGGGTCCTTCCAGGGATTCAGTTTTCTTCAGCATAGGTCTACTCACATACTCTATTATATTCAGTAAATGCGTCTTGTTGGGACTTGTTATGGTTTCATAGTTTCTGGCTAAACACCACTGGAAATATTCAAAGCAAAATTGAAGTAAAATGTGGCCTTCAGATGTGGTCATAAAGCTTCAGGCTGGGCAAAATTAGAGGGAGTTTGAGTCTTCCAAAGCAAAATATTTTGGAGTTGTTTTGATGGAGGGAATCATAAGACCAATAGATCATTGTGATGAATCAAATGAAGTATCTAACTTAACCTTTTCTGTGTCACGGATCCTTTTGGCGATTGGGTAAAGCTATGGATCTCTTTTCAGGATAATGTTTTTAAATGCATCAAATAAAATATATATGATTACAAAAATTCTAATTATAAAAATATTCATAGACTAACTTAAACCTCACCTTTGGTGACGTGCAGTCTTGGTCTTAGCATTTTTTGAGTGTTGCCAAGGAAGGTCTGATTGCAAAGTTGTTTAGCTAATCATCTTCAAAGTCTCCTAATTTAAGTATTATTGGAATAATATAATCTTGTTTGGGCACCTCCCTTACTCTGGATGATATTATCAACAGCAGCAACAACAACAGCAATAATATTGGAGGGATGTGTGTATGTGCCAGGTATTGTGCTGAAGCACTTTACAAATTTGATTCTTAAAATAACCTTGGGGGTGCTATTGCTAATTCCATTTTACAGTTGGGGAAAATGCAGCTCTGTGTGCTGTTCAGTTTATACAGCTAAGAAGTGTCTGTGGCCAGATTAGAACTTAGTTCTTCCTGTCTGGACCCAGTGCTCTATTTTTGGGATCACCTACCCGTCTCTGGGAGCACTTTGCTCCTTCACCCAGAGGTGTTTTCTTTGTGACTTTATGGAGTGCACCTGTTGTTCAGAGGTGTGCTGAACCATATCTAACTATGGGAGTTTACCATGTAATCAGTAACTCCTCTCTACCCCTAGGCAATTGGGGTTAAATGACTTGCCCAAGGTCACACAGCTAGGACATGTTAAGTATCTGAGACCAAATTTGAGCTCAAATCCTCTGACTTCAGGGCAGTTACGGTATCCACTGTTCCAACTAGCTGCCCCAATCAGTAACTTTTGAAAAAGCTAATGGGTAATTTGGATCATCTTTTTCTCTGCCTCAGGAACTGGCAAAGAGGACTCCAGGAAAGCACCCTGACCATCCTGCCGTTCAGAGTGCCTTGCAGGCCATGAAGACTGTCTGCACCAATATCAATGAGACCAAGAGGCAGATGGAGAAATTGGAGGCCCTGGAACAGCTGCAGTCGCACATTGAAGGATGGGAGGTAAGAAAGCATTGCCCACCTCGGGGCTGGAGAGAGGACCCTGGAACTTGGGTGGGAAAGTTTTGAGCTTATTTTTGCTTCATGAGTAAATCCAGTCGGGTGTGGGAGTTAGGGATGAGAATAATTAAGGTCAGTCCCTTGCTAGCCTCAAAAGCTATTTCCGTTGAGGAAGCAGTTTTTTAAAAATCAATTTTTTTTCAATTTTCCAGGCAGTATTTTTTCACCTTTAAATGTTTAAATGTTTCCTGCTTTAAGTGTTTACTGGCTCCCCATTACCTTTAGGAAAAATTCACCAGTTTGGCATTTAAAGCTCCTTAAAGTCCAGCTCTAAGCATCCTCCTTTTGGGAGCCTGTTTACATCTCTTGCTTTCATACCTTCCAGATTACTTCTTCTATGTCAGGAAAATGTTTCCTTTTCATCTCTAAAAACCCCTTGAAAACCTTTAGTTTATTTCAAGACTGCTTTCTCTCCATTGTTGGTGCTCTTTCTTTTTCTTCTATCGAGCTTCTTGTGGGCAGGCACTAAAAAGGGACCATGAATTTGTTAGAACTATAACGAGAAAAAATTAGGGTTCTTTGTCTGGAGGGAGCTCTCACCCCACTACATCCTTTTCACACAGCTGGGAGTTCATCAGTTTGGAATCTCACTTCCAACCAATGCCTTTTAAGTACCTGAGCTACATGAATCCCTGGGGTCTTGGGGTCCTCTGGCGGTTTGTCCCCTATATTGCTAATACTAATTTCCTCTCTGATTGTAGACCAAACAATGGGATCTTCCAGCTTTGTAGCTTTAGTCTCAGCTGATAGCGTCAGCTTCAAAAACTATTTGAGGGCAGGGAATGAGGAAGCTATGGCATTCATCAGGGCATGAGGAATGTCACAAGCTCTCTTTCCAGCCTCTGAGTTTTGTTTGCTAGATTGTTAAAGTCATGGCCAAAGAAAATAAATCTCTCTGTCCAGTCTTGGGATGGGAGCAGGACCTGAGGGAAAAAGTCACACATAGGATCCTAAGGGATCTTAGGCCATTAGTCTAACCTCATCTCCAGGACACAGGGAGAAGTCGGGTAATTATCAGAAGCAGGATTTGAATCTCATTTGACTTCAGAATTGAATGATTTTTACACTGTGCCTCAAGGTTTATCATGAGATCTTAGAATCTCTCTGAGCCAGAAGGAGATGAGAGATGATCTAATCTGACTCTTTGTACTGCCCAGAGATCAAGGCAGAACCCCAAAAGAGGAAGGACTCTTCTCAGTTTTATTTCAGAACTTTTTGCATTGCATTATTATCTGCTGTCAACAAATTTATTAAGTTTTTACTGGTTCATTTGCAAGATTTGTGCTGGGTTCTGGAAGACAAACAAAAGGGAGAACCTTTACGAGAGGTAAAAGTGGGGAAAAAGTGAATATAGAAGGTGTTGATTTGCATTCAGTCTCTACAATTCTCTCTCTGGATGCAGTTTTCTAGTCAAAGTTTATTGGGATTGCCTTGGATCACTGAACCAAGACTTAATAGCACAATCTTGCTGTTACTGTGTACAATGTATTCCTGGTTCTCCTTATTCAGTTCATCTTTTCACATCAGCTTGTTTTTGATTTTTTAATAGAACAGTAATTTTCCATTACTGTCCTATACCATAACTTATTCAGTCATTCCCCAGTTGATGGGCATCTACTACTAGGTCATATGAGAGAATCAGTATTGGATAGTTTTGTTTTTGCCCATTTCCAAGATCTCTTATAGTGTTAGGGTTTAGTTCAGTTCCATTGTGTCTCGTGAAGGAATGTGAGCAACATTTGAGGGAATAAGATTGGAAAAGTTGTAAAAATGGACGTTCTACATTTTTCTATCAACTTTCTTCAGTTAATCATTGGGTATAATAGTGGAAAGGGAAGGCCATCTGAAAATCTGAGGGCTAATCCTGTCAGAACAACTCTCAGAGTGATTTTGGATGAGTTAATTCCTCTTTTTAAGGTTTCTGCTTTCTTATCTGTAAAATAGGAGAGTGCTCAGTGGTAGGGGTGGGATCTTAGAATATAGTGTACTGGGTGGGACAGTGGAGGCAGTGAAGGGATGGAAATGAAGGCTATTTAAAAATATACGTACACATATTTTTAGCACAGAAGAATCTGCTCTCCATGGCCTTTAGAAGGAAGGAGGATAAACATATTTAGAATTGGGAGCCATTTTAGAGGTAGTCTAGGTCAAGTCCTTCATTTTACAGATAAAGAAACTGAGGTCCATGAAGGAGGATTAATTTGTCCGAAGCTATACAGATAAGAATTTGTAATTTGAATTGGCTAGTATTCTTTTCACTTTCTCTTACAGTCAAGACCTCAAAGCCTACATGTTCTCTGTCCTCACAGAACTTACAATTCTATTAGGGGAGAAATAAGATAAAAGCCATGATCAGGAGGGGCAGATGATGCTATGGAATTATACCTGTCCAGTAGTAACAACCCTCCACCCATCCATCCAATTCCAGGGTATTTGGCTATTTTAATGGGCCTCCAGAGTTCTAAAGGGATCCCCTAGGGACCAAAGAAGCTGACTGTGAGAGCAGAGGAGTTCAGGAACTGCTGGCCAGTGAAGGTTGTTTGTTGCCCTTGGTGATGATGGTGGTGGTGGTATTTTGGATTTAATTCTATGATTCTCTGACTCTGTAATGAAGTTGTCTCTAATGGGAAGTTCTCCAGCCCTTGGCCAGCAATAACTGAAATTCAGCTGAGGGTGTGATTTCTTGCCTTCAAAATTAGTTCTCTTTTTCTAGGAATAGTCAAATCAGCAGGTCACATTGGTAGAGGGACTTCCTTTTAAGTTATGTAAACAGTTGGTGAGGGAGGGAGAAAGACCGCAGACAACTTTCCTCTCCCTCTTCCAACCACCCCCCTACCCCCCCGCCGCTCCCTTTTTCAAAGGAAGAACACATTGTGTCTCTTTCCCTCTCCGTCCATCCTGTACAGACTGTCAGATTAATTGGTTTCAGATAACTTCTTTCCTCACGTTATTTCTTCTGGTCAAAAAATCTAAAATGACTGCTTTTGCACAGCTTTTTAGTTTGGCATTCACAGCCCTCACAGTCTGGTCCTAGCTTACCTTTCTAGCCTGAACACTCAGCAGGCAAACTGACTCACTTCCAGGGAGGTTGTTCTCCTTGTTCCTTTTTGCTCATATTCTTCCAGCCCTTACTTGGAAAGCTTTCTTTATTCCTCTGTACTTATAATAATAATGATAATAATAGTGAACATTTATATAATGCTTATTTTGTGCCAAGCACTATGCTAAGCACTTTACAATTTGATCATTCGATCCTCAGAACAATCCTGGAAGGGAGGTTAGTGCTATTATTATCCTAACTGAGGCACAGAAATTTTGTCCAAGGTCACACAGCTGCTGCACCCCCTGAGTGCTATTCACCCTTTGAGGCCTAATTTACCAGGATGTCCTACCCAGGTGTGCATTGAAATATAGGCGGTCCCTTGATGACCCAGAGCTTTCCAGAGGACATGACCAGAACAGGGAGGAATATTGAAACTGTGCCATCCAAGGATTGGATGAGAGAATGAAGGGTGTTTAGTCTGGAGAAAAGGAAACTTTGTGGGGGATGTAATAGTCATCGAGTTTTTCAAGAGTTGTCATGTTGAAGAATTTCTGGTTTACTCTGTGGAGTAGACCCAGTACAGATTTTCATTCAGTACCTAGGTGGTAAAGGTACCCTCCTTCACTACTTCCCCTCTTTCTTTCTTATCTCCCTCCCATCAGAAACTAGTCTTGTGTGTTATTGATTCCTGAGCTTGGGACTTGAGAAAATCTAGGTTTGAGTCCTGACTGTGATACTTAACAAAAGTGTGACTCAATCTTTTGTCTCAATTTCCTCATCTGTAAAATGATGAGATGTTATACTCTTCTTATTTATATTATCTCCCCTGATGATAGGGAAGTAGCAGGGATTTCATTTTTCTCTTTTTATCCCCAGCATCTTGCACAATGCTTGTCATATAACTTGCTGATTAATTGATCTTCAGTGATTTCTTGAATGAAGGGTTGTGGAATACTGACTTCTGTGAATTCCCAACTCTAGTTGTATGACTTAGAAAAATAAGTTTTTAAAATGAGGAAAATATTTGCATTCCCTACTTCACAAGGTAGTTGTGTGTGTGTGTTTTTTTTTTAGCTTAAAAGCACTATGGAAATGTGTTTTCCTCCTATGAACCTTACTTTATCCTTTTATAAAACAGGAATTTTTCTTACAATACTTTTCTTGTGAGAATTCAGTGAAATTACCCATTCAACAATCTGTCCATCCATCCACCATGCATTTATTAAGCACTTAGTATGTTCTAAGACTCCAAAGCAAAAAATCTTTGTCTTCAATCAAACAGCTTACATTCATAGTTACACTAGTTACACTAGTTGCACAGAAGCACAGCCTCACATAATAGTGAATTTTATCATTTATTAAACATCTTGGTAAATTTTTGTGATAGATGGGGAAGTATATATTTTTTTGTTTTTGTTTTTGTTTTTTATTTTATTTTTTTTATTACTAAGCTTTTTATTTACAAGATATATGCATAGGTAATTTTTCAGCATTGACAGTTGCAAATCCTTTTGTTCCAACTTTTTCCCTCCTTCCCCTCACCCCAACCCTTCCCCCCAGATGGGATGTTGACCAATACATGTTAAATATGTTAAGGTATAAGTTAAATACAATATATGTATACATGGCCAAATGGTTATTTTGCTATATCAAAGGAGTTGGACTTTGAAATAGTGTACAATTAGCCTGTGAAGGAAATAAAAAATGCAGGTGGACAAAAATATAGGGATTGGGAATTCTATGTAGTGGTTCGTAGTCATCCCCTGGAGTTCTTTCCCTGGGTGTAGCTGGTTCAGTTCATTACTGCTCTATTGGAACTGATTTGATTCATCTCATTGTTGAAGATGGCCACGTCCATTAGAATTGATCATCATATAGTATTGTTGTTGAAGTATATAACGATCTCCTGGTTTTGCTCATTTCACTCAGCATCAGTTCATGTAAGTCTCTCCAGGCCTCTCTTAAATCATCCTGCTGGTCATTTATTACAGAACAATAATATTCCATAACATTCATGTATCATAACTTATTCAACCATTCTTCAATTGATGGACATCCACTCAGTTTCCAGTTTCTGGCCACTACAAAGAGGGCTGCTACAAACATTCTTGCACATACAGATCCCTTTTGATGGGGAAGTATTTTATCATCCATATCTTTTCTTCAAACTCTTGGGATATGTTCCATGCCATGGATAGGGGCCTACCACCAGAGGCTATGAGTTCTCATAAAATGAACCCACCTTGAAGATCATTCACCTAAAATGTCCCTTTCTTTCTTTCCCATCCAGGGCTCTAATCTCACAGACATCTGCACCCAACTCCTCCTTCAGGGAACCTTGTTAAAAATCTCTGCCGGCAATATCCAGGAGCGAGCCTTTTTCCTGTTTGACAACCTTCTGGTCTACTGCAAGAGGAAATCCAGGTAAGCCCCATGAAACACTGTGATCAGAAGAGACTCACTTGTGGTGAAAGTGTTAGTTCGGGAGTTTAGGGGCTATGTTATGGAAGCAATATTATTCTGGAAAAGGACCTCAGTAGAGAAGTGGAGGTTAAGAGATTCAGTTCTGTTCTATAACTAACTCATTGTGCAACACTGGCCAACACTTTCCCCTTTCTGTTCCTTGATTTTCTTGAATGTAAAAAAGTTTTCTTTCTGGATCTATGATTCTTTTACACTGAAATTCTATGAATCTTTCAGTCTAAAACAAGGGGATTTTGAGAAACTCAAAGAACTACCATTAATTTCTGTTGAGAATAGGGAGAATATGTATGTTGTCTTCAATTTTCCTTCTTTGTGGTGCTGAACAATAGGATTGCATTAAATAGTTTTTTAATGGGTTAAAGAATAGATAGCACAGGGGAACTGGCAGTAGAAACAGATATGGAATCTTTTGTCTCTATCCTTCTCCATCTCCTGGTACCCAGCTCAATCCTAGGGATTCTGGTCAATCCTGTTCTCATGAGTTTGGGTCTTCAAAGGAGATGTCAAGAGAGTTGACACTACTAAACTAAACTCTACCTTCAACAAGAAGCCTTTGCCAATTCATCTTCCTGTTTCCTATTCGTCCTGTATACTTGCTTTGTCTGTATTTCTTTGCTTGTTGGCTCCCCATTAGATTGTCCTTTGCCTTTTTTAGTATTCCCAGCTCATAGAGTAATGCCTGGCACATGGGTCTTTATAAGTGTAATGATTGATACATACATAGAAAGGCTTTATATTATGGCCCAGTAGGGGACTGTGTCTTTCATCCATGTCTTGGATGAAAGGCTTTTCACCAGAAGCTTGACCATATGCTGATTTTTCTTATTTTGGACTTTGCTGTTCCAAAAGACTATTCATGGAGTATGGAGGGACTGACATCTCGTAACAATCTTTTCTTGAGTGGCAGGGTGGTGATAGAGCTGGATCTGATTTGGAGTTGGAAAAATCAGATCTTAAGACATAGTGTGCAATTCTGAGTAAGATATTTCACCTCTCTGGACCTCAGTTCACATCCTGTAAATATTGGACTTCTAACTAAAACTCTGAACTCTGAAATTTTTGAAGGAAATGAAATAGCCTGAGCATTTCTTCCATTTTTGTCGGGGAGAACCTGAGGGATTGCAGTCCAAATGCTCTGCCTTCACTCCTTTTCCATCCTGTATCCCCCTTTCCTACCTCTTGGCTGGACTAGACACTTTTCCCGGAACACCAAAGTCTCCAAAACAGAATGTTCTGCCGACTGATCGAAACCTCTCTGTTTTGACTGGACAGCTCCTCCCCAGTCTGTCTGGCCCCTGGCTGGGAATCAACAGAGTGTCTGGCTGGTGTACCTGCACTGGGTGGTTGTTGGGGATGGAAGGCTCGGCTGTAGCAGGCAAAGCCTATCCTTTACATTTCTCTGCCCTCTGCACATGGCTGTGCACTGTGGGAAGGAAAAATGAACATCTGTCTGCTGGAGGCTGACAGACTGGTTCCAGCCTAGGAGCCAGAGGAGCTGGGCTTAGGAACGTCAGGGAGTGGTGATGATGGATCTAGATGTGGAGCTCATGGCAACGTGGCCCTGGGAAGTGCCAGGATTTTAAAATCTTCCTGGCTTTTATTTTCATCTCTGCCCAGAGCTTCTCCTTTCCTGGAGTCTGTGTGGTTGTGCCTACGGGATAAAGCAATGTAGAAAGTGTACAAAATTTGAACTCAGAAGACCTGGATTAAAATTCAGCCCTTCCACTTACTACTCATGAGACTTTGAATAGGTATATTCCCTATCTTCTTCTGTAAAATGACCTCTTTCTCTTCTAAATCTGTAAAGCTTTGTGTTTTTGACTTGGTGTAGAATGTATACTTTTAGAGCCAGAAGGAACATTGATCATTACTAATTTTTCAGAGGCCCAAGAGATAAATGGTGAGCCATATGTTACCTACTACTAGCCTAATTCAAACATAATTCAACTACTGTTTTCTCAACTGCTAGTATATGCAGAACTCTATGTTGGGTGCTACGAGACAAAGCCAGAAAATATTAGCGTTTGCTCACAGCGTGATGGATTGGACCAAGGTTTATTTAAATCAAGAATTAAATCTTGATTCCATTCTCAGTGTGAACATCACTAAAATGAAGGCATTAATATTAGCCCCTTTCCACCTAGCAACCTTGTTATAAGAAAAGGAGGGAGAAAGTGCTACTATGTATCAAGTACTGTACTAAGCACTTTGGTGGTTTTGTTCCCCATTTGTAATTGAAATTAAGTCCTGGGTTATCCAGGAAAATGAAGCCTGATTTTAATACAAGTCTTGCTGACTCTAGACAGGGTTACTTTTTTGATTTCTTTGCAGCTTGCTGAAACCTGTGAACCCCTTGTTATATTTTATATTTTCATATTTATTGTCATTTATTTAATATTTTTAAATGCATAAAATAAGCACATAGGGTTATAACATTCATTTTGGTAAGATTTTGTTTTCCAGACTTTTCTCCTTCTCTCTACCATTCCAAAGACAGAAAACAATCTGATATGTTAAATATGTACAATGAATATTAAACCAATTACACTGAACTGTAGTTATCACATTATTTAAAAAAATTTCATGGACCCCAAGTTAAGAGTCTCTGCTTTGTCTTCCATATTCACATGGATTCTCGATGGCTGCCTTTCCTATATAACCTCATCCAAGTCCTTTCAGCAGTTTACCACAGGGAACCAATCCACCCAGTTTGTTGGAGACCTTCCATCCTTACCTTCTCCTGACATGTGCATACCAAACCAGCATCCTGGCTGGTGACCCTTCATCCATCCTTCCTGTGTTCCTCTGAACTTACATTATTTACCAGGATGACTGTCATGTGCATAGAATGCAAGGTAGAATGTGATGACTGGAGGCAGGAGTGGGGAATCTCAGGGCAAACCAGCTTAGAAATATGGCAAATAAAAGTGGGAGACCTGGGGTCAAGAAAGCCTGAGTTCAACTTCAGCCTCAGATATTATTAGCTGGGTGATCCTAAGCAAATCTCTTAACCTCTCTTTGTCTCAATTTTCTTAAAATGGGAATAACAATAGCATCTATCTCTCAGGATTATTGTGAGGATTAAAGCAAGCAGAATTGCTGCTTCCAAATTAAATTTGTAAAATGCTTTGCTTGTCCTAAATCATAACTAAATTCTATTCCTGCATATTATATAAATATTATATATTATTATAATTTTATTCTATATAATATAAGCATGTTATATAATATAATAATATATATAAATGCTAGGTATTATTATTCATAGAGTCCTAGATTCCTTGAATTCAAACTAGTCTCAGACACTAGCTGTATAACCCTGGGCAGGTCTGTTTCTTCTGTAAAAGGAGCTGGAGAAGGAAATGGCAAAACCTCCAGTATCTTTGACAAGACAACCCCAAATGGGGTCATGAGGAATTGGATAGGGCTGAAAAACAGCAAACAATACCACTAACATTATTATTCATTGAGGAGAGGGTACCTGAGTTGGGCTTTAAGGAAGAAAAGGTTTTCTGTAGTCAGAGATGAATGTGAGCACTCTTTCTCTGCTCCATATACTTCTCTAGCTCCTAGTTCCCCAGCTTCGAGACCAGAATACTTTCAAAAAATGCTTGTTGGTTGGGTCATTCATTCAGTGCAAGGTTATCTCTTGTTTGCTTGTGATCTGGGTCAAGATTTACTTAATCTCTCTGAAACTTAGCCTCCTTAAGGATGTGGTCAGGAAAATAGAGCACAGTGTGGGTTACTCACTGCCTCCTACATTATAAAAACCTTCTGGTGGTTGTGTTTTCATGGAAATGGCTTTTGCCTCTAGGAAAGACCTCACTACCTGGAGAAGGAGCTCAGCCCTTGAATCTGCTGTTCATCTAGGGACTATTTTGATTCTGGTCTAATAACTGCTTAGTCTGGGACACTGCTAATAAATATAACATCTAATTGCTATTAAATATATCATCTTAACTTTTTTGATTTTTGCAGTCCAAGATATCAGTGAGCCTGGTACCTATCATGCTCTGTGAGCTTCAGATCACTTCCTCTTCATAGTCTTGGAGATCCAAGATTGAAGAGATGAGAACTTTGTAATTGCTTGGAGTCATCTTGATGTCATGAAAAGACAATTGAATTGGGAGTTGGAAGTAAATAGTTTTCAAATACTGGTACCAACACATAATGGTTCTTGCATTCTGGTTAAGTCAGCAGTAAAATAGGGAGAATGATAAGTAAACTACCTCCCTCAGAGGGTTATTATGAGGAAAAAACTTTATAAATCTGAGCTGTTAATCTCAGACTAAATCAGTTTGTTAAGTGATACAGACCATTTGATTCAATAAGCATTATTGAGAATCTCCTCAATCTGTGTTTCATGATGGGGATCCATAGCTAATTCCTTAATTCTTGCTCTCAAGGAATTCAGTCAAATGGGCAGAAAATTTATTATAAAAGTAAATGTAAGAGGGAAAAAGGAGAGATCAAATTTGTCTAGCTACATTTGAGGAAGAAAAGATACTTAGCTTGTCGGTGGTAAGTATATTTGGCCATTGTCCAGTTAAGATTTTCCAGTGTGAGGTGGGAGGGCTCTGCCCTACTTTTTTTTGAGGGAGTCCCCTCCACTAAAATCAGTGCTTTATTGGCATTCTTATACAATTGTGGCCAGAACATGCTTTCACATGCAGTCTGTTACAGTGGACCTGGAAGGTCTTATTTTGGATTGGTCCTGTGATTTCAATTCCCAGTGGGTAAATTTTCCTACAAAAATCAGCTTCTTTCAAGTGTAGTTCTAGAATTGTATGGGGTCTTGGGAGTGCCTTGTGTCAGAGGTGAGACTTAAGCCTTCCTCATTTTGAGATCCCTTCTTTATTCCCAATTGCCACACAACTTCTTAGTCTGCAGAGTGAGAATTATTATGGCTAAATTACCCATGAAAAAACCTAGCAAAATGAAAAATATCAACTCCTAATCTGTAATGTTTAAGGTTGAGGTTACACAGGCAATTTTGAACCCATCTCCATTTTATCATCTATATATAATATATAATATCATTTATCATCTATCTGTTTATCATATCTATCTATCTTCTGTCTCAGAGTTGAGTGACACGCACCTACCTTAGGCTTTTTTTTTGTCTTTATTGGATGTCCTCTCAAACCTCTGGACCCAGGGGGATTCAGCTGGTAGTCAAGGTTCCCTGGAGCATTTGATCCCCAAGTGGTACTCAACACATCAGACCTGAGCCATTCAAGTATGTTAGAACCTCAGTGAAAGCAAGAATCCTATGGTTCCCCTGAGAGACTTGGGGATGTGAATAGAGGTATTTTGTTTGCCTCCTGTTGGTCAGGAATCAGCATGATTTGTATGGATTTTATCTTCACTTAAATGCTACCTATCTTTGTAACCTTGGCTGAAGTCTTTTCCTCCCTGAGTAGAGGGTTAATACTGTTTCCCTCACAGAGTTGTGGTTGTATAAACCTTAAGGCTATAAAATTGTGAATTGTTATCAACTCAATTCAGTTTGACCCCCTTTTCAAGCCTTCTTCCTTTCAGTCTCTCCTCTCCACCTACAGCTTCCCCTACCCTTGACATCATTAAAAGGTAGATATGGAGGCAGAGGAAGATTTTTTGCTCAAAAAATAGGTAGTGTAATTACAGTTAACCAAACCTTTGCCTTTGCTTGTAGTTGGAACTCGTAGAGGGTCCTTCCCCAAAATTGGCTTTAGATGGTCAGTGACAAAACCGCAAGAAATCTTTTTATGTTAGTGGGCTCTTCCAGGGCCATCCAGTATGATACCTGGTCTCTGCCAGTCTAGGAAATGCGGTGATCTCCAAATCTATGGGAAAACAAAACACCTGTCTCCTCCTGGGTGAGGACTGCAATACAGTAGTTTACACTTAAGAAATCTTCAGTGACTTGGTATTGTCCTGTGGGCAAAATGAAAAATATCAACTCCTAATCTGTACTGTTTAAGGAAGGTTTTTCCTAAAATGACGTCACAATCTCTTTTCAATCTTGTTACCCATTGCTTCCTTTTGTGTGTATTTTATTTACTCCAGCTAGATTGATTGTATACCTTCTATTTCCCTATCCCTCACCCTAACCTGTGATTTATTGGCTTTCTACATATGTGTATGTATATACATATTTGTGTGTGCATATGTTTTTGCATGAGTATATTTGTGTGTGACTATGCATATATTGATAAATAGATAGATAGTCTATACCAGAAGCATGCTAATGTGCCTCTTCTCCCATAGCTCCTCCAAAAGTCATATTCTTTTTTTTTTTTAAGTCTTTTCCAATTTGATGAATGTGAAAACTCTGTCTCTATTTCTCTTCTTTCTTTTCCCATTGGTGCTAGAGTTGTAGAAACTTCAGGTTTTCCCTAGGTTCCTTTTTCCTAATCTTGTAATCCATTTTCTCCCTAAGCAGACAGTCCTGTAGACGTCAGACTGGCAAAATAGCTGTTCTCTTGAAGTAAATTATTGGTTGGAGAGTATGGGAGGAAAGAGCTGTGGGCCATGAGCCAGGTAAAATGCTAGATCTAGGAGTTAGCGAACATGATGCTGCAAAAGGAGAATGGGGGAAAAGTCACTTTTAAGAGTTGATAGAATCTCCAACACATAAAGGACTGCTTGCCATCTAGGGGAGGGGGTGGAGGGAGGGAGGGGGAAAAAAAATCGGAAAAGAAACGAGTGCAAGGAATAATGTTGTCATTATAAAGTAATCATTAAAAAAAAAAAAAAGAGTTGATAGAATCAAGAGCTGGAAGGGGCCATAAAGAAAATATTATCCCAATCCCCTTATTTGAAAAAACCAGTGAACCAAAATCCAGAGTGGTTAACTAATAGAGCACTCTTTCTTCTGTTTCTTACAAGTTAGCTATAAATTACATACTTTCTTTTTAAATTAAATTTAATTATTTTATTTTATTTTAATTTTTAGTTTTTTGCTGAGGCCATTGGGGTTAAGTGACTTGCCCAGGGTCACACAGCTAGGAAGAATTACATATTTTCTATAGTTCAAATATGACTTTTATGCTTGGGTGCCCAGTCAGTCAGCCAGCAGGTCTTTATTCAATGCTTATTTTGTGTTCAGCACGTGAGTTCCAAAGAAAGGCAAAAGGAGATGATTTGTAAATAATAACTGAGAGGGTGTCTTTTGCAGCTTTCTCTGAAGCTCACAATGGCCTGTCTCATACTCAGGGAATATTTACTCCTTGAATGGTGGGTGTAGATTTGGGAAGCAGCTGCTTGGAGATTAGAGAGGCTTTTTTGTAGGTTCTCCATCAAACAGAGGCTTTGTGACCACTTATGAGGGTATGTTGTTGTGAGACTCGCTTCTGGGTATGAATTGGGTTTGGTGGCTGATGTTCTTTGCAACCCAAAATCCTATGAAGCATTTGTAGAGCAATTTGTAAAAACATTTTTTCATTTGATCCTCATGATTACACTTTGATATATCCTTTTTTCAAATTTTCATAAAGCTCTCCTCTGCTTTTTTTCCCCACCTCTCATCATATTTTATTTTTGATCATTCTTATTGTCATACATTATCATTAACTCCCCATCTTTTAGTCTGTCAGTTCTTTGGAGCCCAGGGATTGTGTTGCTTTTGATCTTTGAACACAAGGTTTCAGACACTGTAAAACATTTAAGATTTTGTTGTGAATTGAATTGGGTTAGGTGTAGCCCATATTGTGGAAGAAGGAAAGTAGAATTTAGACCCAGAAGCCAGGAACTCAAATTCTGACTCTTATTACCTTTGTGATTTTGAACTTATTATTTAACCTTTAGGCTTTATGTGTAAAATAAAGGGTTTGTCAAATTTAAGGTCTGTTCCATTTTAAATTCCATATCCCTCAAGTTTTATAGATTCCTTGTTTAGAAAGCTGAAGATCACAGAGATGAATAACATTGTCCATGGTCACACTGCCATTTTTAATCCATCATTTAGTGAAGGTTAAGAATAGTTTATTATGATCTCTAGGATGCACTTTTCCCCATTTCAAATACCACCTCCCATCTGTACGACTTTACCTTTTTAGAAATGCTTCTGTTCATTGCTTGCTCTGATCTGCACCAGAACTTTGTGAACTAGAAAGGGCAGTAATTATTTTATCCCCATTTTCCTCAGGTGATAGACTTATTTCATCTTGTTTTCACTCTGAAAGGGTCACTGGGGGAAAGAAGTCAACCAAGAGGACCAAGTCCATCAATGGATCCCTCTATATCTTCAGAGGTCGGATCAACACTGAAGTCATGGAGGTGGAGAATGTGGAAGATGGTACAGGTAACTGCAATTATTCTGCCAGTTGTGTGTTGCCGTGTTCTTTCCCACATTAAAATGTGCCCAGTATGTGATCTCACTGGCCTTTAGGAGATGGCCCAAAGCCTGCTCAGGCCTTCAATTATTCTTCCTCAAAATATTTTTTAATTTTAAAATTATTTTTTATTAATTTTTTATTTTTGTTATTTTAATTTATTATTATTATTTTTTATTAAAGCTTTTTATTTTTCAAAACATATGCATGGATAATTCTTCAATATTAGCCTTGCAAAACCTTATGTTCCAGTGGCTCCCCGCTCCTCCCACTCCCTTCCCCAAGATGGCAAGCAGTCTAATATATGTTAAACATGGTAGAATTATATAATACATAGTATCTTGAGGCAGTTCTTCAGAATGAGACTGGCCAAACTCTTTGTGTTGGGTTGCCTGGGGCTTGGGTTTAACTGTTCCAGCTAACTTGGGACCAATAATTGGATAGGGGAAGGGAATAAGGAAAGATCTAAATTAACTTAGATTTCTGGAATGAGTGAAGACTAGTGGAGTCAGTCATATTTTTGGACTAGGTGAGCTTGCAGCCATTGTATATCCTGTGATTCTGGTACTAGTAGACTGAGGAAGGGCTTGCAGAACCCCCCAACTGCCAGTCTCTAGCATAGCAGTGGGAGAAAAGGCAGGTTTTTTTTTGCAGACAGATTCCTTCCTCACCAGACGATATTTTTCTCCATCTTTTCCTAGCGGATTACCATAGCAATGGCTACACTGTCACAAATGGCTGGAAGATCCATAACACCGCCAAAAACAAATGGTTTGTTTGCATGGCAAAAACAGCAGAGGACAAACAGAAATGGCTGGATGCCATCATCAAGGAGAGGGAGCAGAGGGAGAGTGAGTATCTTGGGATTCCCTTTCCAGTATGTTTTCTCTGGTCCCTGGGAACAGTCTGAGGAGATTGGATAAATGCATGGAAGAAACACATTTATTAAGGGTTCACTATATGCTAAGCCCCTTGCTAAGGGCTAATGATAGAAATATAAACATTCTCTTGTAGTGAATGGGGTGTCCAGGGACCTGTGCTGTGTTCTCAGGGATGATGAGTGGAGACATAGGGGAGTCTTCTCCAGCTGCAGTGAGAGTCTTGATTTGATTAAGGTTCCTGAACTGGAAAATGGACTATGTGTCTAGTGGCTGGCAGGAAGATGGCTGGGGTGTTCATGAGGTATATCTGTGGCTAGAGACTGATCAATGGAAGGCAATTACAAATTAGGAAGGTGAAAGTCATAGCATGATGTCTGGTCCAGAGCAGGAGAGGGAGGCAAGCCAGAAGAAGAATAAAGTGGGGTGTATGGTTTGTTCTTCTGAATTGATAGAAATGTGGGAACCAGATATATGAGGAAGGAAGAGAGGAGTTTTGATGAATTTGGTCTACTTATAGTAGCACTGAATTAGAAAGCAAAAGAGGTGCATTCAAAGTGACTTTTTTATGGGTCTGTCTCATTTGGAGCTGATGGTTAAGGGCTGGTAGGAGATGTGAAGAAGGAATACACCCCAGGAAGAATTGAGTTGAGCCTCTTTCCTTCTGAATTAGATTATTATCTGTAAAATGGAGATAGTCTGAGAGGGTCTCTAATAGTTTATCTAGTCTATATTCAAAGTCATTGTGAAAAAGAAAGAAGGTTAATTGAGAGATGTGCATTTTAATCCTGCTTCTGATACTTAGACAATCTAGTTATTAACTTCTCTAGCCTCACTTTTCTCATCTATAAAGGGGGATAATGATAGCACCCATTTTATTGAGGATTATGGATGTTTTCCAGATGTTAAATTGCTTTATCAATATACAAAGAGTAGGAGTAGCAGCAGTAATTGTAGCTGTAGTAGTTACAACTCTAAATCTTGTGATCTCATTAGCCTAGGGAAATTAGACTTTGCTTTCCCCCTATGCCTCCAGCAGCACAGACCCCATTTCCTTATTCTTTGGTTGAGCATAGTGAGGATTTAATGATTTAGTCCAATGGTGTCAAACTCAAATAGAAATGGAGTTCCTGCAGGTCACATATTGAAATAGAAAATGACATAGGAATGTCATCTATTTTGTATTGTATTTTTATTTATTTTGTTTCTTTTTTCTGGTAAATTTCTTTTTAATATGCATTATTTTATGAATCATGTTGGTAGAGAAAAATCAAAGCAAAAGAGAAAAACCATGGGAGAGATTAAAAAAAAAACAGAAAAAAAAAAAAAGAACATAGCATGTGTTGATTTACATTCAGTCTCCTTAATTCTTTTTCTGAATGCAGATGGCATTTTCTGTCCAAAATCTATTGGGATTGCTTTGGATCCCTGAATCACCGAGAAGAACCAAGTCTTTCATAGTATTTCATAGTACATTCTTGCTTTTATCATGCGCAATTTATTCCTGGTTCTGTTTCTTTTGCTCAGCATCAGTTCATGTAAACCTTTCCAGGCCTTTCTAAAATCAGCTTGTTCATCATTTTTTATAGAATAGTAACACTCTATTATTTTCATATACCACAATTTGTTCAGCCATTCCCCAATAGATGGGCATCTACTCATTTTCCAATTCTTTGCTACCACAAAAAGAGCTGCTACTAACATTTTTGCACATGTGAATACGTTTCCCTCCTTTATGATTTCCTTGGGATACAGACTGAGTAGTGGGTACTGGTGGGTTAAAAGGTATGCACAGTTTGATAGCTCTTTGGGCAATGAACAGCAGTGTATTAGTGTTTCAATTTTCCCCATATCCCCTCCAACATTTATCATTATCTTTTCCTGTCGTCTTTGCCAATCTGAGAGGTGTGAGGTGGTACCTCAAGAGTTGTTTTAATTTGCACTTCTCTAATCAAGAGTGATTTACAGAATTTTTTCATATATATATATATATATATATATATATATATATGTGTGTGTGTGTGTGTGTGTGTGTGTGTGTGTGTATGTCAATTATAGATGACTCTAATTTCATCATCTGAAAATTGCTCACATTCTTTGGACATTTTTCAATTGGGGAGTGATTTATATTCTTATAAATTTGACCCTATTCTTTACATATTTTATAAATAAGACCTTTATCGGAAACACTGGCTGATTTTTTTCTCCAGTTTTGTACTTTTAATCTTGTTTCTATTGGTTTTGTTTGTGCAAAGACATTTTAATTTAATGTAATTCAAGTTGTCCATTTTGCCTTTCATAATGTTCTCTACTTCTTTTTTGGCCATAAATTTGTTCCTTCTCTAAAGATCTGGTAGGTAAATTATCCCTTGCTTTCCTAATTTGTTTATGGCGATATCCTTTATGTCCAAATCATATACCCATACCTTATTTTGGTATGGGATGTGAGATGTATGTTAATGCCAAGTTACTGACATATTATTTTCCAGTTTTCCCAGCAATTTTTGTCATAGTGAACTCTTATTCCAGAAACTTGAGTTTGGGAGTTTGTCAACTACTAGATTACTACAGCTCTTGATTATTGTGTAATTTGTATTTAGTCTGACCTACCACTCTATTTCTTAGCCAGTACCAAATGGTTTTGATGACTGCTGCTTTATAATATAATCTTAGGTTTGATACTGCTAACCACAATCCTTTGTAATTTTTTTCCTTAATTCCCTTGGTATTTTTGACCTTTTATTCTTCCAGATGAATTTTGTTATTTTTCCTAGTTCTATAAAATAATTTTTTGGAAATTTGATTGGTATGGCAGATCAATTTTGGCAGAATTGTCATTTTTAAAATATTGCTCCGCCTACCTATGAACAATTGCTATTTTTCCAATTGTTTACATCTGACTTTATTTGTGTGATAAGTGTTTTGTAATTGTGTTTATATGGTTCTTGGGTTTGTCTTGGTAGGTAACCTCCAGGTATTTTATTTTGTCTATAGTAATTTTAAATGGAATTTCTCTTTGAGCATCTCTTGCTGATAGGCTTTCTCAGTAATACATAGAAATGTTGATTTATTTTGTTTCCCAATTTCATTTTAATCTGTAGCCTCCAGACTGTGTTTGACACCTGATTAAGGAATAATATAGTGCTATAATATAGTAATCAGGAAGGCTTAATTCAAATCACAACTCTAGTATGTGTGCACGTCACTTACCTTCTCAGTATCTCAGTTTTTTCATCCATAAAAGTGAAGGTGGTTAGACTCTTGTGTCCTCTGAAGTCCACTTGAGTTTTATATTTATAATCCTATGACTCTTTGGTCATAATAAACCACACCATTAGCCATTCTTCCCTCTTCTTTTCTATTCTTTTTAGTTTTTTACTTGAGAGGTATAATTCTTAACCTGGAATTTTCAGGGCATTGGTGAACTTGTCTCCCTAGTTCCCCACTCAGATTTATTTTTTAGTAATTTAGTAATTCTTTCGTAATTCCATGTATTTTATTTTATGGATTCAAAAACATTTTCCAAAGGAGTCCTATAGAAACCTATGGTTTCATTATCTTGCCAAATGGGTTAGTGAGGAAATAAAGGGTTAAGCATTCCTGCTTTGGAGAGTGGTAGTCTTTGACCGCTCCTCCTATAGAGTTTGAGTTACCTATAGCTGCTTAAACTAGCTACATTCCTCCCTCCCACCAGCCCATACATCTTACATCACGTGCCCTTTTCCCAAGCAGCTTGTGGAAATATGGGGGAAGGAAATATCTCATGCAGAGTATGGCCTCCATATGGATTTTATTGTTAAATTATAATCTGATGAGCACTTTCCAAAGTTTAAAAATGTTAGGTTCCAAGAACTTCAGAGCTGGGAGGGATCTTGGCTCTGCCATTTGCTATCTGTGTGATTTGGGGGTGTAATTTAGCTTCTAGGGGTTCAGTTCTCATTTGTAAAATGAGAATGTTGACTTGATGTTGAAGGTGCCCTTCAGCTTTAAATCCTGTGACTTGTGAATTCTGACCTATCTCTAGCTCAACCTCCTTGTTTTTTAGGAAAGTGAGAGCCACAGAAGAGAATAGACTTGTTCGTATTGTTATTGTGTTAAAGCTCTGTTCATAGTTTCATTATGGTGTGGATGTAACTGTAGGTTCTCTAATGTTCTGTTTTGAGCATTCCAGCTCTCCAAGGAAAAAAGGCTTTATTTGTAGACCCCCTTGATTTAAGCTAGAATAATTGTGGCTAGGGGTGACATAGCAAACTCACGAAACTTTTGAGGGGCTGTGACCCCAATCAATAGAAAGACTTCCTGTGTGCCTGGATATTTTGATTATTAATATTATTTTTTGCCTGAATGAGTTAGAATTTTGGTATAATGTAATCTCTCTCTTTCTTCTTTAGCATCCTAGAACTGGCCCATTGAAGGCAGATAGTCACATGGGCTTTTTGTCAATCAGATCGAGCCTATGGACCCCTTCGCAGAATTATAAAGGAAACCATTGATGTTTCTGAAATAATTATCAAAAGAACCCACCAAAATGTCTGTGGACTATATGTGTGGTGAAGGGGTTAGGTGGGTTTGGAGGGCTTGCTTGCTTGACTGGAAGGATGGTACTTCAGATAAGAACAGAAAATAGTGAGCTAGTGATGGTTTAAAACTACACTTGAGTGTAAGTGGCTGCTAAGTTTCTTGCTAGGAGAGATTTTCTGTCCATGGCCCCTTCTGCTGGCTGGTTCTTGATTTCATTTGCCATGATCCTAAAGAAGAGATATGGATGAGGAATAACTTTACTAACCCTTATAAATGGATACTTAAAGAAAAAAAGTGGAAAGAGCTTTTGATGGGGAAGAACTGATTTGTGATTTTAGTTCACAAATTAGACCAGATGGTTCCAACTGATCTTTTTGCCTCAAGTTTCTTCCCAAAGCTTAATTTAAGCTTAATTTATTTAATAGACTTTTCTCTCCTCTCTAGAACAAAAAACTCCTGCTTAGTTTTTAAATCCCTTCCCAATCTGTCCCCAACCATTCATTTTGGCGTTGTACAATAATCTTCCTTCCACATTGCATCCTCTGTTCTGGCCCAGGACTTCTCTTCATGGAGAAATGCCATGCTTCCCCCCCATATCTGGTATTTATTCCTTCAATATCACATCATTTTTCTCCTTTTCTATGTAGGTTTTACTAGTTGCAATTGCTGGTTTATCATATATAATGTTCTTTTTTGTCTGCCCATTAGAATTTAAGCTTCTTTTAAGTAGGGGTTGTTTTCTTTATTGATATACTATATAGGTCTTTTACTTGATTTAAAAAAAAAATTACTGGCATGATTTGCTTGTGTTGGGATATGATTATGTTCATTATATATATGTCACATACACACATATATATGTATATATCCATGTCATAAGGATATATACATATATATGTGTATCATATATCTTGATTTTCAGAGTTCTTTTGCACTTACTCCCATAATATTAAGTATAGGAGTGAGACCAGTGGTTCCATATTACTCTAAATCATGTCATTATAAATTAGGTAACCAGGTGTAATGCAAAAGACTCTGGACTCTGGAGTTATGAAAACTGGGTATGAAAACTAGTTTCTGTGTGTTCTTCACTTTTTTGACCCTCTGTTTCTTCTGCAAAATGGGAAGACTGTACTTTGTACTGCTTTTTGCAGGATTGTTATGAAAAAAAGCATTTTTATATTTTTATGGAAATGGGAAATGATTTTTTCAGTCCTCAGTGCCAAATCATAAAGTTGAGGAGTGAGAGAAGATAAGAGCCCAAGCCCTAGGCTCAGCTACCCTTCATTGGAAATCATGGCTAGTCCTCCCATTTTTATTGGTCACTTTATTTTATTTAATTTTTTTTTTCAGTATAGCTCAAGCATGTTAACTCATGAAAGCATTACAAGCTCTGACAAAGGAGTACAGCAGAGACATTGTGTGGTTACCATTAGTATTGTAGCCATTGTTCTTTTAGAATATAGAGGGTTCTCTTGATAATGGTATGGGAACCTTTTACTCAGGTATATCAAAATGCTTCTTTTCTAAAGAGAGAAATCTCCTGGTGAATATGACAATCTTCTAAAAGCATTACATAAATAGGATTGCTGCTACTGCAGTATTTTCTTGATTAACAGAACTCTGCTACTCAAAAATCTCCTTTTAATGGATTTTTAAAAGACAAATATTCTCCTTCCAGGAAAAAAAAAGGGTCTATCACAGGAAAAGCTGCTGTCAGCAATTTATATTAAAAACAATACAAAACAAAACAAAAGAAATGAAATCAACCAGGGAATTGAAAAACCCTACAATCTGAACCTCAAATCAGATGTTAGAAACAGAGGCTTTTAGAAGGAATCCAACCATCTCATTTTACAGAAAAAGAAGAGAAGCAATTCCAGGTGTGAAGCATTGAGTTAATGGCAGAGCTTGGTCTAGAATTCAGATGTCATACCAGTACTCTCCTTGCCACATTCATCCTTATCCAACCTCATCTCATCCACCTTCTCCACTCTTCTCACCCAGTCATTGTGTATTAAGTGATAGGGATATAGTCAAAGAACTTTATTGCAAGCATATTATTTTTTTTGAGTTCTCTATCCCTCTATCCCTTCGTCCCTGAGATGGTAAGCAATCAGATATAGGTTATATATGTACAATTATGTAAAACATTTCAAATATTTGGGTCTTTTGGCCCTCCTCCTCTTTTTCCCTTCCTATTTCCATCAGATTTTTGTATTTCATTTCAATTCAGTGTCCGCTACGTTCAATACCTTCTACTTCACGATTATTCTCTTAGAATATGGAGTATGAAGACAATGGGAAAAGGGAATAGTCATTCAGTTCTGGGGGTGCTACTTGGTTTGGGATCTTGTGTAGGGATCATAGGCTTTCTTAAGAATCTACAATTTTTAGGACTTTAGAGATCACTTAATCAACAAGCATTTATTAAATTTTTACTATGTAAAATTAGTCCTGGGATAGTCCCTGTAGGTCCAAAGACAGAAAATGAAATAATTCTTATTCTGTGGGGCTTATTTTTTCTCTTAGGATACATCAGAAACATAAACATGCAGAAAAAAATACATGCAGAGAGTTGCTAGGGAGGTAAGGCAGTAGGTATTTAGGAGCATTGGCAGAAGCATTATGTTTTAAAGAAAATTAAGGATTTCTAACAGGGGAAATGAAAGATTGCATTGTAGGCCTGGTGGATGGTTATGGGATTTGGGAGACATGCTATGTATGAAGTACAGAGAGCTTTCAGGAGTGACATGATTAGCTTTCCTTACCTGTGGTAGTGGATGTAGTGGATTAGAATGGAGAAGGAAGCAGAGAGATCAGTTAGGAGACCATTGCATTAATTTCTGTGAGAGATGATGAGGTCCTGAGTTGACAAATGATTGGCTGTATGATTGTAGGAAATGGTGTTACCTACATTGAGGTAGCCTAGCTCCTCATGTTATTCATGAGAAAATCGAGGTACAAGTTGCTCAAGGTCATAAAAAAATGGGCATCAAGTCATTCCCTCTCTTGGCCTGGCTCCTCATCTGGAGAAAGGGGAATAATCATATCTGACCTACCTCACTTATAGACCTCCTTATAGAATGAAATTATTTAGAGTTCTAATCCCTATCCTTTGTTTCCTATTAGTATGTGATGGTGTATTAAAGACAAGTTAGACTGTGTAATCCAACTGTGGGTATTCCTACCTAAGGACCATATCTTTGCTAGGATTATAATCATAAATGATGTAAACTGATATAGTCTATCAGTCAGCAGGCATTTATTTATTGTAGTGTTTCAGTGAATTATTATATAGAAGACACTTTAGAGATCATGCAAGTCCAGCCCCCTCATTTTACACATGAATACGGCTGTACATTTTTAGTAAGTTTCCTAGGGAACAGAAGATTAACCTAACTTCTCCTAGGGATAGAGCAGCCTTCTGTTTCTTCTTTTGGATCTTTATGGTCCACTCTTATTTTTGAGAGTATCCTAGTGTCTAGTAGAGGTGGTAGAGATCCAGAGAAAACCATTACAGGGAGGTATTCTTTGGCCTTCCTGGTCCTCTCTGCCTTCTTAGAAGCTGAAAGAACCTTTGGAGATCATGTAGTCCTTATTTCATAGAGAAATAAGAATGGCTTGGAGACTCAATGAAGTGTCCAGTATGTGGATGACAGAACCTAGAACTAAATTGTAGCCTCACACTCCTACTCCCATCCCCATCTTGATACTCTTTCTTTATCACAAAAGCCCAAATGGTAGTCTCGGGTTCTGGCTAGAACCAAGGGAATAGTATGAACATGGTTAGAATTGCTTGGTAATTTAGAGATATGTGTGTGTGTGTGTGTGTGTGTGTGTAAAATTGAGAAGGTAAATAGTAATGGTAGGAGCTATGATGGAGTGGTGAAAGGATTAGGGATGTGAATGGTTGAAAATTGTTAAGTATTGGATCAATGTGTCTCTGTGCAAATTCATAAATATCTATATCTATACATAGATATATCTATATATACACATACACATATGTTTATATATACACACATGTACACAAACACATACACATATATACATACAGATTTGCTGGTGATGTTGAGAGAGAATAAGCTTCTTTATTTCTTTATTTATTTTTTCAATTACAGCTTTTTATTGACAGAACATATGCCTGGGTAAATTTTTTTTTTTTTTTTACAACATTGTCTCTTACATGCACTTCTGTTCCAACTTTTCCCTTCCTTCTTTCCACCCTCTCCCCTAGATAGCAGGCAATCTCATACATGTTAAACATGTTAAAGCATATCTTAGATACAATATATGTGTGCAGATCCCTACAATTCTCTTGTTGCACAAGAAAAATTGGATTCAGAAGGTAAAAATAACCTGAGAAGATAAACAAAAATACAAGTAGTCCACATTCATTTCCCAGTGTTCTTTCTCTGGGTGTAGCTGATTCTGTCCATCGTTGATCAATTGGAACTGAATTAGATCTTCTCTTTGTCTAAGATATCCACTTCCATCAGAATTGATCATCATATAGTATTATTGTTGAAGTGTATAAAGATCTCCTGGTTCTGCTCATTTCACTTAGCATCAGTTCGTGTAAGTCTTTTTTTTTTTTTTTTTATTCATTAAATAACTTTTTATTGACAGAACCCATGCCAGGGTAATTTTTTACAGCATTATCCCGTGTACTCACTTCTGTTCTGATTTTTCCCCTCTCTCCCTCCACCCCCTCCCCCAGATGGCAAGCAGTCCTATACATGTTAAATAGGTTACAGTATATCCTAGATATATGGGTGCAGAACTGAACAGTTCTCTTGTTGCACAGGGAGAATTGGATTCAGAAGGTATAAATAACCCAGGAAGAAAAACAAAAATGCAAGCAGTTTATATTCATTTCCCAGTGTTCTTTCTTTGGATGTAGCTGCTTCTGTTCATCCTTGATCAATTGAAACTGAATTAGCTCTCTTTCTCGAAGAGATCCACTTCCATCAGAATACATCCTCAAACAGTATCATTGTTGAGATATATAATGATCTCCTGGTTCTGCTCATTTCACTTAGCATCAGTTCATCTAAGTCTCGCCAGTCCTCTCTGTATTCATCCTACTGGTCATTTCTTATAGAACAATAATATTCCATAATGTTCATATACCACAATTTACTCAACCATTCTCCAATTGATGGGCATCCATTCAGTTTCCAGTTTCTAGGCACTACAAACAGGGCTGCCACAAACACTTTGGCACATACAGGTCCCTTTCCCTTCTTTAGTATCTCTTTGGGGTATAAGCCCAGTAGTAACACTGCTGGGTCAAAGGGTATGCACAGTTTGATAACTTTTTGAGCATAGTTCCAAATACTTCTCCAGAATGGTTGGATTGATTCGTTCACAACTCCACCAACAAGGCATCAATGTCCCAGTTTTCCCGCATCCCCTGCAATATTCATCATTATTTTTTCCTGGCATTTTAGCCAATCTGACAGGCGTGTAGTGGTTTCTCAGAGTTGTCTTACTTTGCATTTCTCTTATCAATAGTGATTTGGAACACTCTTTCATATGACTAGAAATAGTGTAAATTTCATCATCTGAAAATTGTCTTTTCATATCCTTTGACCATTTATCAATTGGAAAATAGCTTGATTTCTTATAAATTAGAGTCAATTCTCTAGATATTTTGGAAATGAGGCCTTTATCAGAACCTTTAACTGTAAAAATGTTTTCCCAGTTTATTGCTTCTCTTCTAATCTTGTTTGCATTAGTTTTGTTTGTACAAAAACTTTTTAACTTAATATAATCAAAATTTTCTATTTTGTGATCAGTAATGATCTCTAGTTCTTCTTTGGTCAAAAATTCCTTCCTCCTTCACAAGTCTGAGAGATAAACTCTCCTATGTTCGTCTGATTTATTTATAATCTCCGTCTTTATGCCTAAATCGTGGACCCACTTTGATCTTATCTTGGTGTATGGTGTATCATTGTGCAAATGAGGAAACCAAAGTTCAAAGAGATTAGGTAAATTTCCTGAGGAAATAAGGCAAGTTAAGATTTAAGATATGCTTAAAAATGGACAACAATCATTGCTAAGGGGTCAGGTTGAAATGGAGAAGTCAGCATTCAGTGTATGTTTAGGGTTGTGAATAGTTAATAGTAGAGTTTATGGTCTTGATTTCGGAGCTATTCATTACGTTCAGGTGAAGAATCAATCATCAATAGATACTTATTAAATACTTACATATAATATAATATATGTGTGTAATATGTATATATATATATGTGTACACACACACACACACACACACACACACTCATACACATACGCTCTAATATGGTAGTACAAATACAAAATGAGCCCTTGTTCTCTAGGACCTTATATTCTATTGGAAGGTTCACATTTGGGGGTGTGGTATGGCCAGATAGTACATAACTGTAATTGGGTGGTGAATGGCCAGTATTGGAACCTGTGTTCTTGACTTAAGAACTTTTTTATCAAGTTTGGAGTTAAAAAATGCTTTAGCAGTACAATGGAAGGAGAGCATGTCCACTGATGGCTGTGATCTTGATGATCATGCATCAAGCATGGAAGCATGATTGAGGGTTATATTTTGGGAGCCTGATCTGTGGCTAAAGGGGTTGGAACTGAGGGGAATTTGATTTTTTCTTTCCATTCAGATCTTCCATGAATATTTTCTGTCCTTATATGTCATGCTTTATGCTTTTTAAATTTTAATATCACTTATTTTCTAAATTTCATCTTATTTGTTCTAAATTTCTTTGCTCCTTATCTGTTTAGCTGCCAAGTCTTGTTTTTTCTACCTTCACAATATCTCTTGTATGTGACCCTGTTCTCTCTGATGTTACCTTCACCCTGGTCCAAGCTCATCTCATTGCAGGGTCCCATGCCCAATGCATTCTGTTATCTATTA
Source organism: Antechinus flavipes (assembly GCF_016432865.1). Lineage (NCBI taxonomy): Eukaryota > Metazoa > Chordata > Mammalia > Dasyuromorphia > Dasyuridae > Antechinus > Antechinus flavipes. The sequence continues at coordinate 234,710,106 of NC_067399.1, read as the reverse complement.
ATTATTATATTGTTAATTACCTATTTTAATTTGATCTTTCATCCTGACCATGTCATGGTTTGAATTCAACCAACTCTCTCCCACAGCTCCAGCTAAAAGCTCTTTGTGACCTGGCCTCCAACTGTTCCCCCACTAGAACTGTGTTCTAATACTGCTCTCCTCTTCTTGCTTCTGGCACTCAATACTGCCTGAGCATCTCGGGGCATTTTCCTTCCTTTTGCCTGGGATTCTCTGCTCACTCATCTCTGCTTCTTAGCTTCCTTCTGCACCTTCCACAAGAACTCTGTGTGCAATCCTGCTCACGAGCTCCTTGGGAGCAGGGATTATCTTCATATTCTTTGTATCCCCATCACTTTGCATAGTATTTGGTACACAGTAGGTGCTCTATAAATGCTTGTGGACTGACTGATTGACTTTGTGCCAGGTCTCAAGCTGGGAATGGAGCGGGATGCTTATGTCATGATTGCTGAGAAGGGAGAGAAGCTTTACCACATGATGATGAGTAAGAAGGTTAACCTCATCAAGGACCGGAGGAGGAAGCTGAGCACTGTCCCCAAGTGCTTCCTTGGCAAGTAAGTCCCCTGCCCCCTGCCTTGTCTCTCCTGACCCTGTGCTCTTATAATCTTCTTCGCTCTGGCAAGTATGTCCCTTAAAGAGCTGGCATCCTCATAGAGCTTTCTCCAGATGATTTTTCCTTTAGGATTTAGGACAGACATAATCTGGTCTTGTCCAAAGTCAAGGGGGCAATTAATGGTAGAATCCATATTCAAACCTTGTAACACATTTAATGCTTTTTCTTCTGTATCATGCTTCCATTCATGAAACATGTTCACCCCTTCACATGCTGTGTCTAGGCAGGGGTTAGTGAAAGAAGTCTTGTGTTGAGAATGGAGAGACCTGGGTTGAGCTTTCTAAGACCCTAATGTTTTATGATTAAGTTAAAAGCTTTGCTAAGGCATATTAAGATAATGGTGTTTAGACAAGATGGTTGAAAATGTGATTTTTGTTTCCTAAGTACCTGCTGGGGTATTCCTCACAGGTTAACATGATCACCCGGGCCCTCTTCTTCCCCAAGAAAATTCTTAAAATGTCATGAAATAGCTTCAGAATCTCTTCTGAGACCTCAGAGGTCATTGAATCATTTTTCTGAGAAATGCTCTCTGCAGTGTTCCTAACAAGGGGTCATTTAGCCTTCCCTTAAGACCCCTTAGTTTGGCAGACTCCCTGCCTCACCAATAGTTCATTCCACTTTGAGGAAGTTTTTCCTTATTCATCACTTGACTCATCAAATAAACGCCTATTTCTGAGTCTGGGCTGAAGTGCTTGTCACAAGGTCAGACAGAAACATAGACCATGTGATGGACTGTCCAGTGCTGGGCTCATCCAGCCAGTGGTGGAGAAGTGCTCCCCTCCACCCTCCACTGGACCTGGAGCCTGGGAATGATCCCAGACCTTGGCAATGAATGGGGCAGTATGGGGGCAGCTGTCTCCGGTTCCCTTATGTGGGTGAGAAACATCTGTTGTTCTCCATAGCTGAATGCAAAAAAATCTCTCTTTCCCCTGTTTTCTTGGATTTTAATAAACTACTGGGGGCACGGAGGCTGGGCGTGGGCAGGAAACTCTAGAGCAGTTTGTGTCCCCCATGGGGCTCCTCCCCAGGAACAGAGTAATTTTTACTTTTCCTCCACTCTCCCCCCAAGGTCTAGTCTGTCCCTCAAACACACGCACCTACCTACAGATGGATGAGTCAGACGTTCTGCCTGAGCAAAACATCGAAAGGCTAAAAATATTTCCAGCCCCAGTGGAGGGAGCCTGGAATGCTGCTCTTGATAGGCAGCAAACCCTTTCTGATTTGGCAGCAGTGGCCAGACTTTATTGGACCCAGATTTTTTGGAGACTGTTCGGCTCTTAGCTATTCCTTTTGTTCTTGGTCCCAAGAGAAACACATTTCTGATGTAAGCCCTGAGTAAGCTCATAGACGGGTTGGGGCCTGGGGAGTCCTAGTAGGGGCCCCATCCCACCCGAAAGATTGACAGTAATTGTGGAGATGAAGCATCTCCTCAAGGAAATCATCTCTATTTCTTGGCTCAGCCAGCTCTTGGTCCTTCCTAGAATCATTCCCGTAGATTCAGTGCAAATCATTCTTTCTCTTCAACTAGTGATTTTGAGATTCTGAAATCTTGGAATTGGAGACTCATAGAATCCTAGACTCATTGAATTGTAGGCTTATACAGAGAAGTGTAGTATATCAAGTTTGGAGTTTGAATTTATGGTTTTAAATCCCCCCTCTGTGACCTCCAGTAAAACACTTAATCTCTGGATTTCAGTAAAATGAGGGAGTTGGATTGGATAGCCCTTTTAACTTTTGATTGATGTGATCTGTGATCTCCAAGTTTCTTTCCAGCTTTAAATCTCTGATCCTGTAACCATGACTTCAATATAAAATCTCAGTCTTTTAAATCCCCAGAGTCCTAGAATCTTAACAGTTAGGACCTTAGAAATAACCTTAGTCTAACCTTATCTCCAGGAATCCCTGCAAGACCCACCTTCTCTAGGAAGTCTTTCTGAATTAACCTGGCCTGTTACTCCTGCCGAGTTATACTTAATTTCATATTCTCTTACTCTTTTGCTAACTCATACCTACTTATATGTTATGTGTGAGTAAGTGAGTGTGTGTGTGCGTGTGTGTGTGTGTGTGTGTGTGTGAAATAAAAACATTTTAGGGACTTTGTCAACAAATCGGAAAGACAAATCCTGCCACAGACATTTAGTAGCCATTTGATCCTGGCAGGATCAAATATCTGTAAAACATTCATAATATTTTACATGATATTCATAGTATCTACTTTTCAAAGGTTTGTGGTGAGGATCAGATGACACAGTTTATAAAGTGTTTTGTTGTTCTTCAAATGCTAGTTCTTATTACTTTAGTACTTATTACTATTTCTCTTATGAGGTGTTGACTCATCATCATAGATAGAACGTGTTGGAGCAGAAAGGGATTTTAGAATGTAGGATGTCAGAGAAGAAAGGCACCCACAGTGAGGAATGTCCTTGGTCAGGGTCAGTCGGTGAGTCTGTGTAAGAGCTGAGACAAGCTCAGGACTACCGGGGGTAAGAAAAAAGCTCTTGGCCCATTAATGAATCAATGACTTGTATTAGTACTAAGCCCTTTTGAGTCCCAGCTCTGATGGCACAGCTCACGTAAAGAGGTGATAAGATGGGGACTAGGAAGACATTATGTTAAAGAAGGGATGGCGGCCCCGATGTGGCCTCCCCCCACCTCTTCCCATACACTCTCTGGGAATAGAAATTGTACATTTCTTGGCAGGGCAGACAGCAAGAATGTGGCCTTGACGATACAAATAGCAACTATGAATAGTTAGCACCTATGTATTGCAAATAACAAATATAACCAAAAATGGTATACATATTATCTTATTTTGTTCTCATGTAAACTCTCTTAGGTAGGTGCTATTATGACCCCCATTTTATAGGAGAGGGAAATGAGGCAGAAAGATTAAGTGACTGGCCCAGACTCACACAGCCAGTAAGTGTCTGAGGCCGGATTTGAACTCGGGAGTTTCCTTACTGTTAGCCGGGGTGGAGTTAGATGTGAATCATGGTATGGATTCTGGGCCTGTTTGTACTTGTGCTGTCTGAGTTAATCAGGAAAGCAGCCGTGTCCCCAAGGTGTAGTTTTAAGAGCTCTGTGGGCCTTGGGGTGTTGGGATAGGGTGACTAGCAAAGGGTTGGTTCTGGGATGTGGCTCTATTGTGCATTTCCTCTTAGGCAGTAGGAGACCTCCTTTACCTCTGAGGTAAAGACCTCCTTTACCTGGTGTATCAGATGGTAGTAGGTGACCCTTATACATGTATGTGTGTGTGTATATATATATATATATATATATATGCACACACACTCACACACCCCTTCCCTTATATTTGTCCTGAAGTCCTGAGTGCACGGATAATTGATTCAACAGATCTTTCTCCATCTTGCAGTGAATTTGTTTCTTGGCTCATTGAGATTGGAGAAATAAGCAAAACAGAAGAAGGGGTCAACTTGGGCCAAGCCCTGCTGGAGAATGGAATCATCCATCATGGTGAGTAGATGGGGCACACTGGAACTTCTGTTAGTCTCTAGCCAGGCTTGAAGCTTGATTCCCATCGACCCTTCTGTTCTACAGTTCTGAGGGGCACGCCTTCCCCCTTCCCCCTTCTGTACACTAACTGGTCATCTTCCAAGAAATGATGGAAGTCTCCCAGGTAGTAGGGCAAGGGAACGAGAGCAGCGCAGACATAAACCATTCCCATATGTGTAGAAAGCCTCTGTAGCACAGGTTATGCTTTGGGTATGTCGGAAGGCCCCTCTTCCTATAGGATCTTTGTGGTTCTTCGATTCCTCTTCAAGGAGTATGGGGAAATGATGGAGATGGGAGAGATAAAGGAGACTCCCAGAGCCATGAGTCTTTCAAGTCTCTTTCAAGAGAATGATTTATTGTGTAAAACTAAACACATTATATATCAGTTATTCTGATTCTGATTCTTATTTCTTCTTCTCCACATGATAAGTGGAGCCAAGGCTTACCCTATAGAATATGTGAATGGATTAGACAGTTTTTAAAGATTGAATAGTATTTTATTTTTCCAGTTATATGTAGTATGAGATATGATGTATATATATGTGTATATATGTCGTATAATATAATTTTAACATTTATTTTATAAGATTTTGAGTTCCAAATTTTTTTCTCCTTCCCTCCCTCAACTCCTCTCTCCTCAAGACAGCAAGTAGTTTAATATAGTTTATAAGTACTTGTACAATCATTTTTAGCAGATTTCTATATGAGTCACATTGATAAAGAAAAATCATAACAAAATGGAAAAAACATAAGAAAGAAAAAAAGAAAAAGCAAACCAAAAAACCCCCCAAAATGTGAAATTAGTATGCATCTATCTACATTCAGTTTCCATAGTTCTTTCTCTGAATGGAGATGCATTTTCTGTCCCACGTCTATTGGAATTCAGCACAGTTTTTAATGCAGCATTTTGATTCTCCCTCTTGGGAAGAGGCTCACAGTAGGTATTTCTGGTCCTCTGCTCTGTGGCAAGGACTCTTAACCTTTTCTGTGTCACAGATGTCTTTGGCAGTCTGGTGAAGTCTGTGGACCTTTCTCAAAATAACATTTTTAGTAGCATAAAATTAAATAAATGATTGTAAAGGAAGCCAATTATATAGAAATATAGTTATCAAGATGCTTTTAAAAAGGTTTGCAGAATTCTTATTCTAGAATGCCTTTGTTTTTCTTTGTTTCTCTCTCCCTCCCCCTTCCCTCTCTCTATCTCTCTTTCCTTCCTTATTTTTTCAAATAGTATTTTGTATTTCCAAATATATGTATACATAGTTTTGTTTTTATAAAACTCTGTGGTTCAAATTTTTCTCCCTATCTATTATTTCCCCTTCCCCAAGACAGGAAGCAATATGATATAGGTTAAATATGTGCAATTCTTTCTGTGAAGGTATGGTTATCAGAAAGAAGCTTGGTTTGAGACTGTTACTACCTGGGTCACTTTGGGCAAGTCACAAATCTCTGGCCCTCATTTTCCTTCTCTGTAAAATGGATAGGACTAAATGACCTTCTTATGTCTCTTCCAGCCCCTTGGGGATCAAACTTGTCTACTTGTGAAGAGGTGACTTTGTTGGCCTTGAAATTCTATAGAAATATGAGTTATTACTACTAGACTCTTAGAACTTTAGAATCACAAAATCATAAATGTCCCTCTCTATACTCTTTCTGGCTGAAACCTTTCCATCATCATTAAAGGAAGCCTTGTTTCTCACATAGCCTTGATCTTTAATTAAGATGCAAGGAAACTCTGCTGAGTGCTAATGTTATGAGGCTTAATGTTGGGAGAATGTTTCTCTATCATTACTTGTTCTTATTAATTCCTTCTCAAATTTATTTTGCATATATTTTGTATTTATATCTCTGAAAAATGACAACATGCCTTGGTAAGGGCAGAAACTGATTGGCTTTTTCTGCATCCCAAGTATCAGTACAATGTTTGGCAAATAGTAAATGTTTAATAAATTGCATTTGTGGAGCCAGGGGCCTCTCCATGTCAAAATATAGGTTGTGGTTGTTGGGTCATTTTTCAGTCATGTCTAACTCTTCATGACCTTATTTGGGGCTTTTTAGGCAAAGACAAAGGTTGCCAATTCCTTCTCCAGCTCATTTTATGGATGAGAAAATGGAGTTAAGTGACTTGCCCAGGATTATATAGCCCATGAGTCTGTGAGACCAGATTCAATTTAGAGGCCAGTTCTCTATCCACTGGTTCACTTAGCTGCCCCTGTCCAATGCAATTGTCATTTACAAGTACAGTTATAGTTGTGCATATTTACATACATGTGTTGATTCGACTTAGTCTAGAATGTCTAAAAGAGACTTTTAAAACATAGCCCATAGACCATAGGGACAGCTAGGATCTGAGTTCAAATCCAGCCTCAGACACTTAATACTTTCTGGCTGTGTGACTGGGCAACTTACCCCCATTTGTCTCAACCAAAAAAAAAGTCATAGACCATAATCTCAAAGATGGAAGGTACTATAGCATAGGGTGTCACAACTTGAAAGGACTTGAAAAGATAGGACACTGCTAGAAATGGATCTGACAGAGTGATGTCAAAATCAACTTAAAAGGGGGCCACTAAGCCATATATTATGATCCTTGAAGAATACGTATTGACTTATCAAACAACACATTTATATATTTCTTTTAATAGTATACCAACACATTAAAAGCAGCTCTGTGACTCACAAGATGCTAATACTTCTCTTTTAGAAGTAATCTAGTTCAGCTCTCTTACATGATAAAGGAAGAAATCAAGGTTCGTTGAGGTAATCTTGTACCCTACGGTCATATAAATAGTTGGTGGGTAGCAGATTATGAGACTATAAAAAACCTTGACCTTCTGACTCTGTCCTGGGCTCTTTTCACCATCCCAGTCTGTCTTAATGTTGGAGGAAGTTCCCTTTTTGGTCTCAGTTAGCTATGTGATGTTCCAGAGCTTCCTTTATGTAAGTTGTCACACTTGTACAACAACTTGTACACTGTCCCATCATGTATCCAGAACTAGTCTTTGAAAATCCATGATGGATGGCGTGTAGTGGGTTGAGTCCAGTCTGCTTTGACTGTTTCCTGCTTCCATCTTCCCAGGGTTCTTGTTAGTGGCAAGATGATTGTCTTATCCTAGGATGATTGTTTTCTGCTTAGTTGTTTGGCATTTTAAAATATGGGTTATGGCTTTATTTCACTGGTCATATGGTTTATGTTCCTCTTTCACTGCATTGAAGAGTCTGTTTTTTGATGGCAGAATGAGGAGCAGGAGCAGGCTGGGGAAATGCTATAATTCCTCCTGGGATTCTGGGAGTATCAGGGACTGGTTTGGGTTTTTCACCTCATTAGTGTTTTGTGTTCTAGTTTCAGACAAGCATCAGTTTAAGAATGAACAGGTGATGTACAGGTTCCGGTATGACGATGGGACGTACAAACCGAGAAGTGAGCTGGAGGACATCATGTCTAAGGTACCAGCTCAGCAAAATGGGCTCCTTTGCATGTTTCTTTGAGTGGGATGCTTCTTTCCAGCTCTCCTGGGTCCTCATGCTCCCTTCCAACAAGTCACAAGGCCAACCTTTTTTCCTAATCAGAGACTGGATAGAAGACAGGCTTTTAAATTACCCTTAAATCAAAATTTTTTTCTTTCCTTCCTGCAGTGCTTTGCAGATTGCCACTAATATAACTGTTTTGGGCTCAAGCCCCTATGGCGTCTTTTCCTGGACATCTGTGAAACTTGACTGTAGTATTGCTAATTCCCCTCCCCGAGACCATAATGCATTTCCATAGAGATCTCCCATCTCAAATCACACAAAGCCTGATGACCTTTCCAGGACAGTATTCTGAGCCCTGGCCTTTACTTTCTTTCCCTTTTCTTAATCCAGACTTGTTTGTCTCATTTCTCAGGGACTGTCTCTCAGCCATTTGAGTCAAGCCTTTAGCCCCACAAGTATTTCATCCAACTTTCATTAGGTTTTCATTATGGACAGACAGTAAACTGTATTTGTGGACTAAAGAGCTCAGTGCCCTTATGGAGTTCAGTAAAGAGAAAAAAAATAAAGGTACAACTAAGGGTAAGAAAGATGAGCATGGCAAATATATATAAGAAAGGGGCAAAATGATGGGAAGCAAATGTTCCATCTCAGACTGACTTCCCACTGCAATGGCATAACCCCTTTCGGCTCCCACACCATTATTCGGCATGTGCTCACTGGTGCCAGACTTATTTCAATATTCACTGAACAGAAGAGAGAGAAAAATAATCAGATTTAATTCCCAAGGCAAGCATAATGAGTTGTAGAATGACTTAATGTTTTGAATGATCTCTATCCTTCGCTAGCGGCCCCTAGCTTATCCACTCCCTCTCCAAAACCACTCATTTACTGAGAAAAATAGAAATTGGATGATGTTTTGAGAAATTTCTGTTTTCTGGATGTTGGTTACTAAAGCACCCTGATAGCATAATATATAGTGTTTTTTACTGGCTAGCTGTATGACACTGGAAAAATCACTCAACATTTGCTTCAGTTTCTATAAAATGGGAGTCATAATAGCCCCTACCTCACAGGTCTTGTAAGGATCAAATAAGATTTTAAAAAGGCATTAGCACAGAGACTAAGCACTTAATGAACTCCTGTTCCCTTTCTTCCCTTAGGGTGTGAGACTTTACTGCCGGCTGCATAGCCTTTTCACTCCGGTGATCAAGTAAGTCTGGCTTGGTATTCCTTCTCTTTGGACCCATCTTCTGCTTTCTTACTTGAGCTCCCTTCCCTAATTGTGATTCTCATCATCTCTTCTGTGGTCTGACTCACCTTCTTTTCCAGCTTCCCCAGGCCTGTGTCTCCTCTCTAAGTTACTAAGTTACTAAGTCTCTAGTTACTAAGACTACTGTTGCTATCCAGGCTGGAGATTTTAGGGCTGTAGAGAACTCCTGGTATGGAGATGCCCTCTACCTACCAATGTTCAGTCTGCAACAGTCTGCAATCCATGGTGTCTGAGACACTTCACTTAGGCAGTCTGTGTCAGGACCTGAGGCCAGACTAAAAGCCAGGTTTTCTTGACTTTAAGTTTAGTTCTGGATGCACTACACAACACTACTCGTTTTCCTATTGTTGCAGAATGCTTTTACCATCTCATTTGGTTCCCTCAGCAGTAATACTGATGAGTACTTATTGTGTAAGATAGGTAATTATAGTTATTATCATCCCTATTTTGTGGATGAGAGAGTTTAAATAACTTATATGTCACAGAACTAGCAAGTGTTAAGGGTGAGATTTGAACCCAGATATGTCCAGATCTGACACTTCTTCTGGTATGCTATGTTTGCTCTTCCATAGAACATGTAAATGGCAAGTAAGGATATTGGAATTGGAGCTGAAAGGTATTGAATATATAATATGGCAGGAAGTGGCCTTATGTTGTAGGAGATAGAATATTAAGAATTGGACAAATATTAGAGAGCACCTGGTATAATCTCCTTTATAGAAGAATAAATTGAGGTCCTGAAAGTGGAAACAATTTGTTGGTCATTTATGGAAGTTCATAGATGAAAGAATTGAGATTAGGATTAATTTCTAATTGGGATTAGAATTAATTTAGAGTTATACAAACAAGTAATTCTTAACTCCTCTCTGCTACTATTAAACCTAAATGTCTCCTCTTTTTCTTTTTGAGTAGATAAATAGCCTGGTATGCTACACAATGTGAGTCGAATGTGTTTAATTCTCAGTCAGCACTGAAAGATTTCTCTGCTCATGTTAATATGTAATTCTGTACCCTTTCCTTTTTTTACTATCAACGGGAAGGTCAGCTTTGAAGTTCCATTCTCGCTTAGGAGCTATTCCTTGCCCAACTCTGCTCTACCTTGGATGAGCTAGGAATGAACCGAGAAGCCCTAGCAAGAGAAACAGAGACAGAGAGATGGGGAGAGACCGAGAGAGAAAGAAGAAAGAGAAAAGAAAAAAGAGAGAGGGAGGATGGGGGAAGAGGGAGAGAGAAAAGAGGCGGGATTAGGGAGAGGGAGGAGAAGGAGAGAGAGGAGAAGGAAGGGGAGGGAGCAAGGAAAATAAAGGGAAAATGTTTGGGCAGGTTGTTCAATGAGATTTTCTAAAAAAGAGAGAGGGAGATAGACAGACAGACAGACACTAATAGGTTATAGAGATGCTTGGCAGATGTTTTCCAGTGAAGGGGAAGCTCCTGGCTCAGTCCTTTCCATCTTAACATGCATCACTGAGTCTCAGAGAGGCTGGAGGGAAGAGGCAACCTTCTCCCTCTCTGAGGAGGGGTAGTGCCCATATTATTTCACTCCATGAAAATCATCAGGTATATTCAGAGGACAAAACTAAGCAGCTTCCATAGTGTAGAGCCTTTCTTAGGATCTGTCATGTTTTTCCTGAGATCCTTCCATGGATCTGCTTTTATTCTCAGAAAAAAAATGACACACTATGAGTAGAGATTTCCTTTCCTTAGGATGCTTAGTATAGTTGGAGAAATGCAGATCATTTTCCTTTCTGAGCCTCATTTCCCTCACCTGTGAAAGGATTACTAAGTATCTTTTGCATTCTGTGTTCTAGTAACCCTTTAGCTTTGACATTCTGTATTCTTTATTAAAAAATCTCTCCCAGCTTAGATTTTTTCCTGGATCTAATATTCTAAGGTCCCTGCTAGTTTTGACATTTTGCATTCTCTGTATCAATATCATAAGAAGCAATGTCCAGGGCATATCTTCATTTCCTGGATACAGGGAAATATGCCCATTATATTTAAGGCATTTAATTGAGGGGAGTTTGAACTTAATTCCTCGGCCTCCTGGAATAATCAGGAAAGTTCACTATCTCCAGCATCTCAAAGGCTTGAGTCTGGGTGCATGCCAGGAGTGTTTCCTTGGGGCGAGCAGGTGCTGTTCTGGGCACACTGCCCTGGTATTCCTTTTCCTATGATTCCTGCTCCTGCCCCTGTCATTGGAAGTTTGACAGTGGGCTAAAAAGAGAAGGAATTTCCTGCTAACTGATTTCCCCCCAAAGATTCAGGCTAAGGTGGGAGTGAGAATTGGGATGCGGGGGGAGGAGGCAGTTTTACAAATCATCAGTATTAGTTGCCAAGCGGCAGATTTTGGCCTTATGTGAGACAGGATTTCCTTACTAATTAGGGCTGCCTGAGGATATCAGAGGCTCCTCAGTCGAAGGTGGATCTTTTGTTTAAAGGTTGGTCAGCCATATGTTAGGGAGATTGCAGAGGGAGAATCCTCTAGGTGGTACAGTGGGTAGAGCACCTGGCTTGGAGTCAGAAAACCTGGGTCTGGCCTCAGATACTTACTAGCTTTGTGACCCTGGATCACTTAACTCTGTTTGCTTCCAGCTCATTTTACAGAAGAGGAAGTTGCCTGTCACAAAAAAGGAAATGTTTGATATTATTTGTAAAGAGAAAGATTTGGATTCGATTGCATCTGCAGTCCCCTCTAGCCTCGATGTTGCATCCTATGTAGTGTAGAGTGCTTTTTCTTGAAGGAGGATCCTATTCAGACTTTTTACTTAACCTCACTATGGTCAATTCATTTGTAAAAATCCATGGCCTCTGACTCTTATTTAATTCTGTGAAAACAAAACAAAACAAAACAAAATACCTTTCAGGGCTGCTGATTTACTTCTTGAACATGAAGCCAAAAAGTCCTATTTAGATTCCTCTTATAGGCACTGGCTGGACACCTGTGAATAGCCAAAAGACTCTCCTTGAGCCTTAGTTTCTTCAACTATAAGAATAATAATAGACCCTTTGGCAGGACATTGCTTTCTAAGATGTCAAATGTTATAGAAATGGGAACTAGACTTATCTGTCTATCTGTCCATCTTTCTATCTATCCATGTATCCATCCATCATCTTCCTTAATCATTCCCCTCCTATTGTTTACTTATTTATTTTTATTTATTTTTTAATGCAGAGATAGAGACTATCACTTGAAGACCTACAAATCTGTGATTCCTGGGAGTAAACTGGTGGACTGGTTGCTTGCTCAGGTAGGCTTATGCTTGGCAATGGTAATTGCTGCTTGCTCACCCTGACGGAGGTTCTAAATCTCTTGAAAAGCTTCCTACTTCCACACGGTTTGCTTAACTGCCACAGAAGCATCATTTTGTCTCTATTGAAGGAGAGGACGGGAGCCTCTGCATTTAGTAGGCACTTAATAAATAATAGATGAATTATTACATCATTAACTCATAATTTGAAAGCTAGGGAGGGCCCTTAGGATATCTGTGTTATAAGGTAGCTTAGAACCTAATGTTTTAACACGAAGGGACCTGAGGCCTGAAAGAGAGAGAGCCTTTTTTTTTTTTTTTTTTTTTTTTTTTGCTGTAAGCAAACTGGGTAGGAGAGAGATGAATTGGGACAAAAGCAATCCATGGAAATGAGAAATAGCATTATTATTATTGTTATCAAGACAAAGAGGAGTATGTTCAAGGAGCAGCAAATGGTATCATTTGGCTGAATCATAGATGTGACAAATCCTACCTTGGTTTACATAGCACCTTATCATTTGCAGAATTCTTCCATGTGCCTTCTCTTTGAAGTTGGTAGGGCAACAATTATCATTTTTATTTTTAGATGTGGAAATGGAGGCTTAGAGACTGCAACCTCAATTACAGTCAGCTAGGCAGCAATCATTTATTAAGATCCTTCTCTGAATTGGTCACTGTCTCCAGGAACTGGTGTCTGAATGACCCAAACAAAGCAGTTGCTGCTCACAATGTCCTGGCTGTTAAATTTGGGTCTTGGAGAGTCAAAGTTATGTAGGAGGTGGATGGTTGATCCTGAGTCATGAGACTTGTGTTAGAATTCTCCCTCAGGTACTTACTATTAGAACCAGGGGCTTGTTACTGATTACCATGAGAGAAGATGAGATATAACACTCAGGAAGCTCTGGGTTCAAGTCCTGCCACTAATACCCCTACCTGCTCCAAGTACCTCTCTTCAGGCTGAGCTGTAGAACTGCATGTGATCTCTCCCTGCAAAGTTGCCTGTACCAGTGAATCACTAATTCCTCCCTCCCAGAAAGAGATGGAGATAATAATCCATGTTACCTATCTGACAAGTTCTTTTGTGGAAAAAGCTTTGCTAACTTGAAATGGAGTGTTATTGTGGGATGGTATTATTTTTATTATTGAAGTCCAGTATCACTTCACCTGTTGAGGGGAGTGATGAGGGGAGCTCCTGGGCTCTGAGTATATGCTGTTCCTTTGTGTCTCTCTGCCTGTCTGTCTCTCTCACACACATATGGTTTAGACTTGATTATTAGAGCAGCAGATTCTCTTGTATATAACTCTATCACCTTGGCTCAGTCAAGCACTTATTATTATACTTATGGCAGGAATGTGGAGAGAAACATGGTGAATGAAGCAATCTCTCTTTACAAGAATCTTGCTTTCTGATAGGGCAGAGAGCAAAGATACAAACATACAGATAGACAGTAATATCCCTACTTTACAGATGCAAAAACTTTGTTCAAAAAGATGTTTTGAGGAGGTTCTTATATGTGCTGTTATCAACCTCAAAACTTTGATCACCATGCTATTATCAGACCTAAGATTGATTGCCTTAGGGGCATCAAAAAAATAAGAGGGAGAATGAAAATGAAAATAACAATTTTAAATATTGAAAAATAAAATAAAAATATAAAATCATATTATATAAAATATATTTATTATGTGTAACATTGTTATGTCATTGTACATATATGTATTATATATTATGCTATATTACTTATAATGTATTAATATGTATAAATATGCAAAAATAAAATATTTAAAAATTATCAATACCAGTACTTTGTTGATATATTTTTTGAGTAAAGTAGGTGACACAATGAAGAAATCACTGGGACTGAAAGACCTGATTTCAAATCCAGGCTTCAGACACTTATAATATGTGATGTATTTATATGTCAATATGTTTATGCTTAGTTTTGTAATACTTATATCTAGATCTGTATATATTTATCTCTCTGTATCTTCTGCGTTCCATAATATTTGTAAAGTACTTAGTATAGCATCTTAGTAGGTGCTATGTAAATATTGTTTGTTGCTATATTATTGTCATTATTATTACACTATTTTACTTTTATTTCCCAGTGCATTTCCCATAGAGCAGTCCTATGTAACAAAGACTATAAAAGAAAAAATTAAGCAAAATTAAGCAATCCATAAATCAAATACAACATTGTGAGAAAGAAAAGAAGAGGAAGAATTAAGGAAAGAAGGAATCCCGGGATGTTTTTGTTGGATATGACCTCAAGTCTTCCAGGTTGACACTCTCCCTGGTCTTAGACTGAAGGGTGAATCTGAGACCTATTCCCTATTCCCTATTGAGTAGTAGAGTGAATAGGCCAGAGTAACTAAATGGAAAGGAGAAATATAGAAAAACTAGCCTGAGATTGTAGTTGACATTTTTTTTTCAGTAATGACTTTAAAGTCCTGCCTTTATAATCCTGTGGCACAGTGCCAAGTATCCCATGTTGTGAGGGATAGGGGGACCTCCCTTCCCCCCTCAGCCAGTCCCAATAGGGAGGGTTGGGGGGGCAGCACGAGTGCGTAATTAGAGCTGAGGCAGCAGAATGGCTTCCATGTGGCTGTTTTTAACAGCAGCTGGAGATGAGATCTGAGTTGGAGGCAGGATGGAGGGTGGGGAGCCTGGGACTAGGGCTGGGAAAAGATGGGGATGACTTAGTTCTCTGTGTGGCTTGGATTTTAAATTACTTCCAGACTTGTTGTCAGAGTAGAAACTGATGAGGAAGAATACCGTCCCACAATAGCAGAATGTTCCACACATAACACATTCATTCAGTAAGCATTTATTAACATTCTGCTGTGTACCAACCCTTCTTCTAAGTTCTGGGAATGCAAAACAAACAAACAAACATCATTCGTGCATTTTTTTAGGAATGGGGTGGGGGAGGATATATATATATATATATATATGTGTGTGTGTGTGTGTGTGTCAAAAAGAAAATACGTAGAACATAGTAATTTCTGGGGATTAGGGGGTAAGGAGCTAGGAGAGAATAGGTATGAGGATCAGAAAAACATCCTTCTGTAGGAGGTGGCAAAACTGATATTTGGAGTAACATTTTGAAAATGGGGGGACATCTTTTGAAAAGACATGGAGGTCTTAATGAATGTGGTGTATGTGAGACCACATGTAGGACAGTATACAAAGGGAAAAATAAGGAATTGGCCTGGAAAAATAAGCTGGAGCCAGATGAAGAAAGGTTTAAAATGATAGAGGGAATATAAGAAGCCAGGGGAGCTTGCGTCTTTATGGTAAAGAAGCAAGTCTAGGGTCTTCCTGTAGGGAGAATAAGCTCTTGGCTAATCCAACCAATTTGATGAAAGAATTTGAATAGAGAATTAGCAATTGACTTAACTGACAAAAAATGTGTCTCCATGTCAATTATATACCAAATTTCTCCAGCCCTAAATACCTTCATCTTCCTATCATTAAGGTTCATCTAAAGAAAGTTGATCAGCAGCAGGTGTTCTCCCCCTCCACCCCCACCACACTGAAGCATGATGGGTTCTGATCAGTGTTGGCAGAAAGAATACCTACACCAATGAAATCACAGAGTCTTTATATATTTTAGAGTAATCCTTCTCCAACATTGGTGATTGTGCTATCAGTATCCATTCATTGAGAAATACCATAATGATTAAAAAGTACTGCAAATTCAGTACATTTATCCTTTTCACATTGTAGGGATTAAAGGTATAGCAATCTGGAAAATTTTTTGGCCTTCCCTTTGTACCAGAGAAGAAGCATGAATTTTTCTTTTGCTTTTATGAGTTGTTTACAGTAATTTTTGGTGAAATTTGAGTTAAGTATTTGCTATATGTAGGTAATGTTGAGTTAAAATAATGTATGAAAAACTTTTCCTGTGGTGTTTGTATGTCAGTTGTAGTTTCTGCAAAATTCTCTCTCCAAAATTCCCATTTAATTTCTTATGTTGATCCATGATATTGAAACTACAATGGGGAAAGTCATGGTGTAGAAGGAATAACTAGTGATTTTAAATGAATTGGTATTGTATCAGTCACAGCAGTGACTAGATATATTTGAAAAATAATAATACATATGTAGATTTTAAGAAATTTTAAAATTTTTTACTTAGATCTTGACAAACACCAATAAAAAGAAAAGATTTGTGAAATTATATTTTATATATAGCTTATATTTTTAAAAGTATATAATCCAATGCTTTTATTTTCAAGCTGTCCTGCTTTCTCTATTCTGAATTTTTTTCTGTTGTCAATACATTAAAAAAAAAGGTTCAATAACCATCACTAGTCATTATACTTGTCCCAAATTAAAAACAATGAATAGTAAAATAAAAGTGATTTTCACATGGGCCTTGTTGAAAAAATATCTCATTCTGCACCTTGACTAAATCATCTTTCTGTCAATATGCTATAGATTCTTAACTCATCTATGGAAAGTTCATTACAATTTACTGAAGCTTTTTGTCAAGTAATCCCATAAAGCAGATAATGCCCATTTTATGGAGGAAATTACTCTTAGTTATTAACTCAGATGAATTATTTTCTATAGCCATACATGGCTAGTAAGTAATAGGCCTTGAACCAGTCTCTTATAATTGTGAGTGTGGTCACCTCTTAAGTCTGTGAGTTTTGACAGCCACAATCCAGGTTTCTTTTTTGGGATCCCATGGAGCCTTCTGAAGTTCCTGTGTTTGGGTTCCTTTCCTCTCTGTAGTGGTGAATGGAATAACTCCAACTTCAGCAGACTGGAACACACAATTGGCTGTGTGTATTTCTATATGTACTTGTTTCTCCCACGAGAAAGTGATTTCTTTGTTAGTTTGGATTCCATTTTTCAGGACCTAGGACAGCACCTAGGTGCTTAAAAAATTTCTGTTTATTGATCAGTTGATTAAATGGTTAAAGAAAGAGGTTGTTTAGTTTGGCTTTTTGCTTGCTCTCATTGCCTTTCTCTTGATGCCCTTTGACTCCTTTTGCCAATAGTATCATACCATATGTTCCAAGCCTGCCCAGTCTAGCATGTAGGATGGGAGAACTCTGCCCAAGCAGGTTTCTGCAATTAGTCTGAGGAAGGGAACAAAGGAACTTTCCTTGGGAAAGAAAGAGGCCATGATGTAAATCCAGCAAAGACAGGAAGAATCTAATAGAATCAGGGATTGAAGCAATATCATTTGTTTTTATTTTAACATCTCTTTTCATAATAATATTTTAATATCTCATTTTATAATGATTCATATTTTAATTTTCTACTTATGTATATTTATTGATGATAGCTTTTTATTTTCAAAATACATGTTCTAAAATTTTTTTCCTCCCTTCTCCTCACCCCTTCTCCTAGATAGTAGATCCAGTATATCCAATATATTATATTAACGTCTCTTTTCATGTAACATATTAATTTCCAAATCCACTTTCCCCTGCCTAGAAAAGTCATCCTCTAACATAAAATGAGAGGAAAAAAGGCTTGGTCAACAAAACTGATCAATACATTCACACACACACACTCACACACAGAGTATACAGTTTTTACTGAATCCATAGTACACTATCTCTGTGAAAAAGGACTTTGAGCAAGATACTTTACAATTCATGAATGACCAATGAAGGTTTTGATGGCAAACCCAATTCAATTCCTGATTCTCCTGCCAAATATTCCAAAACTGTTTTTTAAAAATATATATTTATTGGATATATACAATGTTCTTTCCATTAGAATATTAGCTCCTTGTGAATAAGGATTGTTTCATTCATTTTCTTTGCATCACTAGTGTCTAGCACAGTGCCTAGTTCATTAGTAGGCACTTAATGCTTTTTGACTGGTTTCACCAGAAGCCCTCATCTAACAAGATGAATTTAATAGACATAAAAATAAAGTCTTACTCTATTTTTTTTAATAAAGAAAAGCAACTGTGTATGTATTGAATGTGAGAGTAGTAGCTCATTTGAAAAGCACGTGGGATTTTTAGGGGAGTTAAAAGCTTATTATTAGTCAGTGATACAAAACTCCGGTGTAATTTTTAGTCCAAATTGTGCTTGGGCATTTCCTCTACTGATGCATGTCTCAACTTTGATGCATTTTAGTGGAAGGTTTTCATGTGGATATCCTTGTGATGAAGAGTCTTTCAGAAATGGTCCTCCAATAATCATCTGTTTTTCATTGAGAGAAGCTTTTCCATCTTAGTTGGGAGAACTGTCTTGTTGTACTTGGTCTCAAAAGGAGTAGAAGTTGGAAAGAACCCAGAGCAGGGAAGTTACCTTCTAGTTGGCATAATTGATGTAGTGCTGGGTCTGGAATCAGAAAAGCTTGAATTCAAATTTGGCCTCAGATACTGGCTATATGATTGCAAGTCACTTAACCCTATTTGCCTCAGTTTCCTCCTTTGTAAAATGAATTGGAAAAGGAAATGGCAAACCACTCCAGGATCTCTGCCAAGAAAACTCCAAATGGAGTCATGATGGAAATTACTGAACAAGAAGAAAAATTACAAACGAGGCAATCAAAACTGTCCTGAAGTGTAATGGACTATTTAGGGTACTCTAGTGGGGTTTGTGTCCCTGAAAAATTTCGAGCAGAATCTGGGTCAGTACAGATTAGATTACATACTTCCTGAGTCCCTTCCAACTGAGAACATCTATGATTTTGTGACATAATGAGGGAGTGAGATTTTTCCATAGTTCTGTATTAGGCTGGATCTTTGCAGTTAGAAATATCCATCTTTACTGGCAGGAAAAAATTCCCATCAGAACTAACCAAAAATAGGATAGAAATATCTTGAAAGGTAGTAAGTTTCCAGTCACGGTGGTGGTGTTCAAGAAGAAGCTAGGTGACCTATTCTCAGGACTGCTGATCCCCAGCTCAAAAGTCTGATAGATTCCTCTTGACAGCACATGCAGCAAACAAATTAGCTAAGCCTTGATTAAGCAGCAACTCCTTGCAGGACATGGTGTACTGCCAGGGACATGAGAAAAATTTTAAGTTTACAGTGTCTGCCTTCAGTGAACTCCCAGACTAGTTTGGAAGATATGGTTTGTATATACATACATACATACATACATACATACACACACACACTCACACACACACACACACACAACACATACACACAAACACACATCCTAAAACCCTGCAAGGGGGAATGGGAGTTTCCTTCAGTGTAGGTAGGGAATTTCCTTTTCTTTAGGTGGTGATTTCTGAGTCATTTTTTCACTTTTAGACATCTCTGCCCTGCCTTGAGAATCTAATGGCCTATTTTTAACTCACTTTCTCTTTTCTTGCCTGGCCTTCCTGGGGCCCCTTGGCAAAGACTTAGATTAGGAGCCTTTTCCACAGGCTTTCCAGAGGGCCAGGTGTCCTGCAGACTTCTTGGCTTCCTCAGGCTTAGATCACTTGGCTGTCTGCCCACTCCCTCCACCCCCCCATTTTCCTTTTCTGCTTCCTCCATGGATCAGGATGACAGCACTTCATCACTGGTCAGTTGTTTCACAGCTGGACTAGGGGAAGTGGGAGGGAGGATTGAGGTGAGTTTGCAAGTCCCAGGATAAAGGCTGCTTCCCCTGGAAGAAGCTGAGGCTGAAGGCACACACTTGTGAGGGTGCTGCCTCTGAGGAGAGATTTGTCAGGAGGGGTCAGCTGTGGAACAAGTGTGGCCCAGTGTTTACACAAAGCATCTCCCTCTCCAAGTGCAGCTTGTGATCCCCGACCATCTTGTTTTGGCTGTGAATACCAGTTGTCATTTGGGGGGCAGAGAGCCTGTCAGAGGAAAAAACACAGCTTTCTCACCCAGTGGGAGCTGGGGGAGGATGGAATGGAAGCTTTTTTCCTTCCTTTCCCTAGAAGTCCTTTTCTTTGCAGAACTTTAAAAAGAGCTCATCAGGCTGTATGGTGTAGAGAAAGAGAATTTAGTCTAAGGCCAGAAATCTTGGTTTTGACACTTACTAAGCTGTGTGATCTCCTGACATTTGGGTTCCCTTCTCTGTCAAATGGGTCATTGGACTACAAAGTCAGTTCTGAGATCCTTGCGTCTATTCCTTTCATCCTTACAAACAGCACTTCTGTATCATTTGTGTGGCACTTCCTAGCTGGGTGACCTTGAACAAGTCAGTATTCTGCGGATTAGATTTCCTTTGTTATCTGTAAAATGAGGGAGTTTGAAGAAGTGAACTCTGTGATGTCTTCCATTCCTAACATCCTCTGGATGTCTTTATCACTTGTATGGCCTTGGGGAAGCCATTCCTAGCCTGGGGACTAATTCCAAGGACTCAGATTTCTCAGTGATGTATCCATGTATCCCAGCACTCCCATGGGGCTTGTGGTCTCTCACCAAGGTGTTCTTAATTCAAAAATAAAGGTACCACCCATATTTTAATTCAAGGAGGGCTGCTCCCAGCTCATGCTCTGTGGTAGGAGACTGGTCCAAGTCACAGTGGGAATTCCCTGATCTGCAGGGAGCAGAATTAAGGACAGGGTAGCAGAAATGACAGATACTTCTCTTCTCTCCCCAACCCCTTCCCTCAGCCCTTAATACCTAAATTTGAGAAGTGGATGTTTTGGGTGATCCACCTGGTCATCTGAGAGGAAATCTCAAACTTTGGGGCATTTCAGTCCTTGCTAAAAAATCTTTCTAAAATGATCATACCCACAATTCCTGAGGCACTTGCATTTATTGAGTAGGAAGTAATCTTTGTTTGCATTTCCACAAATAAGTGCTGCCTTTTAGGTTTGTTATAATTTTTGTTTAATAGTTTTTCTTATGTTTCTGAGATGGTACCTTCCTATTCACTAAGCCCTGTGTCTGATTTTGGGAGTACAGAGATTAGAAAATAACTGTTGCAGTTTATAAGGCATTTTTAATAAGGGAAACTCTTTGGGTGATTTTTATTCCTCCCTTCTTTTATCTAATCTATTGCCAAGCCTTGACCATCCCAACTCTACCTCTCCTTTTCTCACTGTTCTTACTCTGGGACATTGATCACCCACTGGGGCTGACTCCCTCTTGCCTCTAACCCATTGTGCTGCTGCCAGAATGTTTATTATTTTTAACCATATACTGTATTTATTTACTTGTGAATATCTTTTTGCTCTCCTGTTAAATGTAATCTCTTTAATGGAGTGGCTAATTTGCTTTTGTATTTGTAGCTTCAGCTTAGCACAATGCTAATGTTTAATAAATGCTCTTAGATTAATTGAGTGATCAGTTAGTTGGCAAGCAAGTTGTCACTTCTCTCACATTTATTCTCTTCTGTTTTCTACATCTTGCCACTACTATAGTTTAAATCCTTATTATGTCTAATTACAGCTTCTTAAGTGGCCTCCTGCTTTCCCACCCTGCTTCTTCTTGAAGCTCTCTTATTCATAGATGTTGAAATAATCTTCCTAAAGCACAGAACTGATTGGTCATGTCTTTGCTTGGAAACTTTCAGTGGCTCCTTATTACATCTAGGATAAGGCACAAACTTCTCACAATTTGGCCCTCATTTACCAATGTCCATTGCTCCTCTACATTCAGCCAAAAGGATCTCCCTGCTACAGAATGGTCATTCTTCTGTGTAGATCTCATCATGTCTCTTTTCTGTTCAGAAACCATTAGTGACTTCTCATTTTCTCTCTCTCTCTTTTAAAGTTTTTTGTTTTCAAAATATATGCATGGATAATTTTTCAACATTGACCCTTGCAAAACCTTGTGTTCCAAATTTTCCCCCCTTGTCCCCACCTTGTCACCTAGAAATGGCAAGTAATCCATTATATGTTAAACATGTTAAAATATGTCAAATCCAACATATGTATACTTATGTATACAATTATTGTGCTACACAAAAAAAATCAGATTAAAAAGGAAAAAAATGAGAAAGAAAACAAAATACAAGCAAACCACAACAAAAAGAGTGAAAATGCTATATTGTGATCCATACTCAGTTCTCACAATCTTCTCTCTGGATGTAGATGGCTTTCATCATCACAAAATCATTGGAACTGACCTCAGTCATCTCATTGATGATTGAAAAGAGCCACATTCAACAGAATTGTTCTTCGAATAATCTTCTTGTTTCTCCATTTTCTCTTGAATAAAGTTCAGACTTCTCTTTAGAATTCAAGGACATCTTTGTTTTGATACTACCTTTAACTTTGTGTCTTTATCTCTTGTTTTACTCCCTTCTACTCCTGCTTCAACTAATCTGAACTTCTCTCTGCCTCCTGAATTTGCCATTTATTCTCTCTCTCCATGCATGAGCTAACGCTGAATCCCCAAATCTAGAATGCTATCCTCTCAGATCTAACTCGGATGCCACCAGTACTATGAAACCTTTCCTGATTTCCTTGTCATCATCCTCAGTTCAATTCAGTTCATTTCCACAAACATCTGTCAAGGCCCATTTAGATGCATTAGCTCTTTTCTACAAGCTGAGGGAGTAGTGCAGATGAAAAATGAGTGCCCTCAAGGAGCTTAGAAGATACAGTGCACTTGGTTTGATTATTATGGATTATTTATTATGGATTATTTGCTAAGTAATTCTGGGTAGATCTGGGTAATTCTGGGTAAATCTCTCAGATTGTAAGTTTCAGGGAAGGTGTCAACTTGAATTGCTAGAGGGAGCTTCTTCATCCAAGAGATCCTTGTAACAGTGAAGTCACAGATATAATTGCTTTTTCCTGTTCTCTTGTATTGTTGTGGACAGTAACAATCCATCCTTTTTGACTGCTAGATCCAGAAAAATGAAAGATTGTCTTTTAAACTTCATTTCCTCTAATGCTCAACTATACACAGTACACACTTAATGAAAGTTTTGGAAATAATTGTATGTATAATGTATGTTGCCATGTAAGTATAACCTGCTGTTGTCATTATTATTGGTATTAATGCTGTTCTCTTCTCTCTAGGGAGACTGCCAGACAAGGGAGGAAGCTGTGGCTCTGGGTGTGGGACTCTGTAACAATGGCTTCATGCACCACGGTAATTCTCCTGCTCTTTCTCCTGCCCCGACTCCATTGACTTCAGTGAGGTTCTGGGTTCCACTGCTGGAATAGGCTTCTCAAAGGCTAGTGAGGCATTTTGTTCCATTCCTTCACCTTGGAGTATGTCCCTATCAGACCAGGCTATTGAACCCATCACCCCAAAAAACAGTCAGATTGCAGAATAAAATTAGCAAATTACTTGATGGAGTTCTGGATCTATTTCTTAGGTTCATCGTCCAACAAAGTCCACTTCTAGAATAAAAATATTCTTTCTGAATGTTGCATTTTAGGAGGGACAGGGAGAGTGAGTCTGGAGTAGGACAGACTGCTGGAGGGTTGCCCATGACCATGACATATGGAGAATGATTGAAGGAACTTAGGCATGGATACCCTAAAAAAAAGATGCAAACTTGGGAGAGAGGATGACCATTTGTCTGGTATATTGTAGACAGAAGTTCTCAAGTAGATTTAGGTTAAATGACTTCTGAGGATCTTTCCAGTGCTGAGATTTTGCATTTATATGGTTAGACAGTAGGGTAGTGAGGTAGTGAGGTGGATTTGGCCCTATTTGACACTCAGATATTATGTATATAAGGGATGCAACAAATTCTGGGTTTATGATGACAGCAAGTTTTCTTTTACCGACTTCAGACGAATATAATGAAATGAGTCAGAAGATTTAAATTCGGCTTTGGCTCTGACCTTTATATGCTATGTGACCATGGGTAGGCAAATCACTTCCTCAGCCTGGGGCTCTCTTGCCTCATTCTGTGAAAGGAGAAGCTAATCTCCAGTGCCTTTTTTCCTCTCACATTGCATTAAGGTTCCTTCAAGTGTTTCTATTATTCTATGCTGGTCTTTCTAGTGTTTGCTATTCTAAGAGCCCTTCTATTTCTGGGACTCCATGTATTTGTTTATAGGTATTAAATACAAGGCAGGTCCCCTTGGGAAGCAGACATAGCCATGCAAAGCTAGAGTCTGATTTCAGAATGTGTATAACATGGTCCCAGAAAGGAGAAGGAAGCCACTGATGCCATGGGTGGCCAGTTCCTGTTCTTCCCAGGCTCTACCCTATGTTTTGAGGTTGGGCCGCGCCCTTCAGTTTGGGCTTCAGCTTGATCATTTTAGGGTGTATTTGTGGCCTTGGGGACAGCCTGCATGAGACATACATCCAGCCATTGCATCCCTTCTGCTCCCCAGGGATCATCAGGGTGCATTCTCTGGGACCCACCCCCTCAGAATGTCCTCAGCCCTAAGGCATCCCCGAAATAACCACTCAGAACAGACCTATAATTTTTCTGGTCGCCACATCCATAGGGAGCATGGCTCTGATTGGCGGAAGGTCCAAGCTTTGGGCAGAGCTGTCAGGAATTGTGTCCCAGATCAAAGTGGGGTCTAGGAATGTCTCCCTGTGGGTGCTATTTGGACTGAGGGGTGTATTTGAGACTCTGCCACATAGAGCATTTCCCTGAACTAGCCTGACGTTCTCAGCCTTTGACTAGGTGGTCTTGATGTTCCTTTGACACACAGACTGTGAGAGATGGAAGGGACCTTGGAATGGAAGTCACTAATTATTTATTAAGCATCCAGTGTGTTTCAGGCGCTCTGCTAAGTGCTGGAGGTACAAAGAAAAGCATGAGACAGAATGTCCCCAGGGAATGCAGAATCTCAGAAAGGACACGTTAAAAGAGCTGAGGGGAAGCGAGCATTTATACTGCTATTGCAGCATACATAGAGCTTAGAATGTCAGAGAAAAACAGAGAACAGTCTCATTGAAATGACTCCCTCCTGCTTTGATTGCATCAGGAAAGCTGTGAAATTCCCATCTCTTGTCTTATTACTCTGAAATAGCTCATTTGCCTTCTTAAAGAGTAGGTCACTAATGTCTCTGGGCTTTGGGAGGATAGCTAGGGAGGCTGGAGAGCATTTTTTTCTTTTTTGGGGGGACAGCACGGCTCAATCTGGGGATATTAAATTGCACTGTTAAGTCAGAACAGTGTTGGTCTGCAAAGCATTTTTCTGGGCCCCTAGAGGCTTCAAACACATGCCTAACTGTATTCTTTCCTTGTGTGTGTGTTCATTTGGGCCCAGTCCTAGAGAAGAGTGAGTTCAAAGATGAGTCCCAGTACTTCCGCTTTCATGCTGATGAGGAGATGGAAGGGACAAGCTCCAAGAACAAGCTGCTTCGCAATGACTTCAAGCTGGTGGAGAACATCCTGGCCAGGAACCTTCTGGTAGGAGCTCTGCTGCCGAGCGGAGGTTCTCATTCTGATCCCAGGCTTACCCTCGGTCTGCACCCCCACTGTTAAAATAAAAGCTCTTTTTCGTTTTCCTTCAGAGCTGAGCTAGTGGATGCCCCTAAATTTTTCTTTCATTCTTTTTCTTTGTTTTCTGAAGCCTTTACTGAATGGCTGCTCTCGCTGGCCTGGTTCTAGAGACCACCACATACACAATTCTAGATAGCATCATGTAGATGAAAAAATTCTAGGTGCCCAAAACTTAGGTGCTAGTTTATTGCACGGCCCGATTCTACACACTGCTGTGTGCACAGGATGATGGAGAATGCCGTCACATACACAGAACAGTTCTAGGTTCCTTCATGTTCGTGGAATCTTCTTGTTTTCATCATGTTTGACTCTCCATCTTCTCATAAGTAGTTCGCCATTCCCTTCTTCAGCTCATTTTACAGATGAGGAAACTGAGGCAAACAGGGCTCAGTGTTATACATCTAGTAATGTCTGAGGCCAGATTTGTACTTCCATGGCACCCCCCCAGCTGCCTACATATATAGTACAAATGTATATGTACACATGCATATGTAGAACCATGTCACATGCATGTATAGTAAATATGTACGCACTATAGAGGTTAAGTGACTTGTCCAGAGTCACACAGCCAGGAAGTGTTAAGTGTCTGAGACCAGATTTGAATATATATATATATATATATATATATATATATATATATATATATACATATGTATGTATATAAGCACATACACATATATATAGTGTGTGTATATGATAAAGTTCAGGGTTATATGTCTTTATATCATGGTCCTACATGCTACTATGTCAGTAGTATGATCCTAGTACATTGCCATTATATAAATTGTTGCTTCTACACATTGCCGAACCTGTAACAAGTCTGCTGGTTTTTATTCTATAAGTTACATGCTATTGTCATGCAAATGCTGGCAGCTATTCTGGAAACTAAATAAGCTGGTCTATGTCTTGAAGCAACTTCTCATTAAAGTAAGGGAAAGGAAAGGTGAACTCATAGCTAATTCTGGCACTAATGAATCCATAATAAATGGTTTGAATGTAAATGAATGACTGATTAACATATACTCTTAGCGGGTAGATTAGGGAGGCCTTAGTGGAGTGATAATACGAAGCTCTGGAAGATGAGTTTCTAAGAAGGGAAAGGAAATAATTTGACTGGATGTAAAGTTCATTCATAGTGGAGAATGTGGTGAGGTTGTTCTCGTTTCTTTTTGTCATCACAAGTAGTGATTTTCTGATTGCTTTTATTCCAATTTTATTCGGAAAACATTTATTTTTATTTTTTAGATAGTTACATTTTTAATAGCTTTTTATTTTTCCAAAGACATGCAAAGATAATTTTCAGCATTCACTTTTGCAAAATCTTGTGTTCCAGATTTTTTCCCCTTTTTATCCTTACCCTTTCCTATGGATGGCAAGCAATCCAACAGAGATTAAACATGTTCAATTCTTATAAATACATTCTCATATTCATCATGCTGCACAAGGAAAATCAAATCAAAAGGTAGAAGAAAAAAATGAAAAAAACAAACAACAACAACAAGCGAAAATACCACGAACATTCAGTCTCCATAGCTCCATAGACCTCTCTGTGGATGTAAATGGCACTTTCCTTCCCAAGTCTATTGAAATTGCCTTCAATGACCTTATTGCTGAAAAAATCCAAATCCAGCACAATTGATCATCACATACTCTTGTACTGTGTACTTATATATATTGTATATGTATACAGAGTTAAAAGCCTACCTTCTTCAGGAAATTTTTCCCAATCTCTCGATTCTAGTGCCTCCCCTTTGTTTATTATATCCTGTTTATCCTGTATATGGCTTGTTTGGATGAAATAATCAACCTAGCTTGCTTTTCTATAGCTGTCTTCTCCCGCTTTATATATATATACACACATATTTATTTATTTATATATAGAGAGGGAATAAGATGGATTCTACAATGAAATGTTTAGAATTCCTTAGGGGCAAGATGGAATCAACTCCCTATACAGTAAGATCCCCAGAAAGGGATAAAGGATAAAAACCTTATTTATTAATATAGCTGTGACTATATATATGTTTTATTACAAAGCAATAGCAATTCATTTATATTTCTCAGAATGAGGAAGAATAGCATTTGGAGTTAAAATTCCAATAAGAAAAATAATAATTTTATAATATAATTTTGATCATATATTAAATATGCCTATATGTGCATATGTATACACATATAGAAGTATGAAACTGCAGAGAAATTATGGAAAGCATCGCAGAAGTCAGAGCTTTCTTGGCCCTGCCACAAAGTCAGAAGTGAGGAGGGAGTGCATTCCTGTTATGGGGAAATGGACCGCAGAAATATTTTGAGAGTTTTGGGAACAGTTAGTAGCATGGAAGAAGTGGTTTATTATGAAATAAAACGAGGTTGGAGCCAGATTGGAGAAGACTTTCAATATTAGTCTGTATTTAAATATGAAAAATAAAAATGAAATTGAATAAATAATAAATTTAATAAGAAATAAAAAGTAGGTTGGAACAAGATTGAAGAGCATTTTCAATACCAGTCTGAATTTCATCTTAGAAGTAAAAAAAAAAAAGTCTCTGAAGGTTTTTTGAGCCAAGAGAGAAACATGATATCACCAAAAAGATGATCTAAGACAGTGACTGCTCTGGTTTCCTTTCTCAGATCCTTGGGCTTAGGAGATGCTTCCTGGGTGTTGTGGTGTCAGGGCCAGTGATAAATTAATCACCTTGTTAATTTGACTGCTTTTTTTTTTTATTTCCCAGATATTACCTCAAGAGGATGATTATGGCTTTGACATAGAAGAAAAGAACAAGGTGATCATGGTGAAGTCGGTTCAGCGAGGTTCATTGGCCGAGGTGAGATATTCCAGGGTGGATGCAAAGAACTTGCTCACTCCAGTAATGAGCCAAGGAAAACAACTTCCAATGTGATCATAAAAGGAAAAGGGGAAGGCTGTGTAGAGTAATGGAAAGAACACTGTCAGCTCTGTCACTGACTCATTAGTGATCCTTTCATGGAATCATAAGGTCATAAAGATGGAAGGTGTCTTAAGAGTATTCTGATCTCATTTAAACAGAAAGAAACTGAGTTCCATGGAAAAGACTTAACGTAGTATACAAATATTATAAAAAGGAGTTGAAATTAAGCCTCCTCAATCCTTATTCAATGTCCACAGGTACATTTTTGTGATGATGGGAAGTAATGGGAGAGTTGCGGATGATTGGCTGATTGGCTGTATTTTTGGACTTTGGTTTTCTTATCTGTAGAGTGAAGACATGACAGCCACTCATTCTTTACCTCAGAAGACTGTTTTAGTAGATTTGAATTTTTGATATGTAAATAGATTTTAGTTATGAAGATAAATGGACACAGAATCACTGAATCCCCAAACCTCAGAAATTGTATAAGATTTCTTAGAAGGCATATAGTCCAAAATAGTCCTGCTTGTAGCTCCTCAAGAACTTCCTTCTGTGCATTCTAAGAAATGTTTCGGGGCAGCTAGGTGGATAGTGGATAGAGCACCAGCCCTGAAGTCAGGAGGACTTGAGTTCAAATCTGGTCTCAGACCTGGTTGTGTGACCTTGGGCAAGTCACTTAACCCCAATTGCTTCCCCCCCCCCCCCCAAAAAAAAAAAAAAAAAAGCTTCATTGGCAATCATTTTTGGCATTGCCATCTCTAGGGTGAACCCCCTCACCCCCTCCCGCTACAAATTTCCTTTCTCTTCTCCCAAAATCTTCTCTTGTAAGCAAAGTTAAGCCAAACATATCCAGGGGGGGAAAAAAAGTAAAATTTTTGGATTCTGTACCTTTTGTTCAGAAGTATGTTTCATTCTTTGATTCTGTAGAATTGTAGTTTGTAATTACATTCCTCAGAACTTTCAAGTTTTTGTTTTCCCTTACCATGTTGTAGTCATTATATGTTTTTCCCCCCTGGTTCTGCTCATTTCATTCTTCACTGATTAATAAAATTCTTTCTGGGTTTCCTCAAAAATCTATTCCTTTCCTCATTTTCTTATGTGATATAATATATGTCATTAAATTTATATACTTTAATTTGTTCAACCATTCATCCTCAATTTGATGGAGACTTCCTTAATTTCCAGATTTTGTTTCAACAAAAAGCTCATAAATTCTTAGAGGTCTGTTTTTTTCTCTTGTTCTCTAAATAAGAGTATTGCTGGGGTTGAACAGTATGTATGATTTGGTGCTACTTTGTTTTCTATGGCCATGGACCACAGAGATGACTAGATTGGTTCACAGCTCCACCAAGGGTGCATTCCTTCTACCTTCCCTTCAACAGTTCCCTTCAATAATTCCATTTTTATTTTGCCAATGTGATAGATGAAATCTCAAAAATGTTTTAATTTGCTTCTTTTATTAATAATTTGGAGCATTTTTATAATATTTGTGTATATATATATATATATATATACATGTGATATGTTGTATTATGTTATATCAATATTATACATTTTTATAGGGTTGTGTAGTTTTCTTTAATAAACAACTTGGGTTATATATTTTGATAATTTATATTTCAGGGAATGCTTCTTCTTATATATTTGAATCACATCCCTATATATCATAGAACTTAATCAGCAAAATCTGTAAAAAAAATTGCATTTCTAATTTTGGATTTATGAAATTTTATAAAAACATTTCAGTTTTAGGGTAATGATAAAGTATGGACCTGTGATTGTTCTTTTATATAAAGAACTCCTAGAACTTTCAGTACAGGGATGATGCCTTTTTTGCAAAGAATTCCCTTTTTGCAATTGTATCTAATTCTCAAATTAGAAATGGACTCTTACATTCCACATATTAATCTGCTTCATGCCATATTTTTAGCCTGTTTAATATCCGGCCTGTGGCACAGAGATATTAAGCAATTTTCCTAGGTTCATACAGTTCACATGTCAGGGGCAAGCTCAGCTTTGAGAACAATTCTCTCTATGCCATTCTCTCTTTTCAATTTGATGTCATTAAAATGTTTATTTTATCTCCTATCAACTCTGTCCCTTATTTGGGTTAACTCTTTGCCTGACCACGGTAGCAATTTTCTTGTTCCTAGTCTGATTAGGATATAACCTTTTGTATCTGTCATGAATCCATGGAGTTTATTGTTCTACAAGGTGTAAGATCTTGTTTAAACCTAATTTCTGCCAGACTCCTTTCCAGTTTTCCCAGCAGTAATCTGTAACATATTATTTTAGTGTTGACCACTCTGTGGTATAGTTTGCAATCGTGTTTGCTACTTCCTTATTTTCCAATTTTTTTATTCCACCATTTCTTGACCTTTTGTTTTCCCTACATTCTGAGCAAGCTCTGAATCAGATTGAACTGGACTTCTGGGAAACGCTTTCTGCTATTTTCTTGGAGAAAGCTGGGATTGCAGAAATCTGCTAACAAAGCGGGCCGTATTGCGGAAGTAGGTCACCATGGCCATCTCCGCTTCGTCCCTGACTGTTCCTTTGTTTCCTTTTTACTGGTACCCTTTTTACCCTCCAGCCTAGTCTGACGTTAAAGGATACTAGACATTAAATCAGATACTCCAGTTCTTTCCCCATATCCCTAGGACTCTGGGCAAATCAGGTAGCTCATCTGTCTATGCTAAAAGGGTTTTTGTGAGGATCAAAGTGGGCATGATGTGGTGGAGAGAAGTGAATCTGACGTGGATCTGCTGCTCGCTACTTTTGTGGCCTCGAGCCCATCCCTTCTTTTCCCCGTAGTCTCACTTTTCTCTTCTGTAAAATAAAAGACCTGCTCTGGGTGTTCTGTGATCTTACTTCTGACCTCATTAACCTGTGAAGAGCAAAGCAGCAGCAGCATGGGGGAATGGAGCACAGAATATAGAATGAGAAGAAATGGATTCAAATGTTAGCTCTGTTGTTTATTTGGGAAAGAGTTCTTTTCTCTGACTCTTGGTTTTCCCACTTTTCCTACTACCTCTGTCACAGGGTTGTTGTGGAGCAAGTGCTTAAAACATTGCAGAGATCTGAGCGATGATAGCCATTTTTCATCATCAAGTGCCTTGGGAGTATCAAATAGTTGTCGGGTTGTAACTCCCTGTGTCCATTCTCCCCAGATGGCTGGCCTGCAGGTTGGGAGGAAGATCTATTCCATCAATGAGGACCTTGTATTTCTACGACCTTTCTCAGAGGTGGAAGCCATCCTCAACCAGTCATTCTGTTCTCGAAGGCCCCTACGCCTCCTTGTGGCCAGCAAGGCCAAAGAGTAAGTTCTCTGGGGGATGCTGGCTGCCATGGTGATGAAGCTCAGAGATCTGGGGGATGGGGATGGGGATGATGTCATATCATATCATGTGACATAATGTAATGTCACACACATACAATGTGCACAAGAGCATAACAGTATAATATATTTTAGGAAAGAAAGTCCCTCAGCTAAACATTTCTCACCTTTCTGCCTCAATAAACTGAATCTGTTCAATGTACTTGCTATTGCGACTAATGGAAATGGACACCAGGTGGGATTTCCAGAAGTCTTAGCTTTGCCTTTAATTGATTTGGGACAGATTACTTTCCCTCTCTGTGCCTCTCTTCAATTTTTAAAATAGTTGATCAGGAGGTTATCTGAAGTCTCCCGTAGCTTCTTAAAGTTCACCCACCACATGTACATGCATACATTCTTTCACAGATTTATCTGTCTGTCTGTCTGTCCTTCTCTCTTTGTCTCTGTCTTTTTGTCTGTCTCTCTTTGTCTCCTTTCTCTTTCTGTCTTTCTTTTTCTCTCTGCCTCTATCTCTTTCTCTCTGTTTCTCTCTCTGTCTCTATCTCTCTCTGTTTTTCTCTCTCTGCCTCTGTCTTTCTGTCTTTCTATCTCTTTCTCTGGTTATCTCTGTCTCTGTCTCTCTCTATCTCTGTCTATCTCTCTTTATGTCTTTTTTTCTCTGTCTTTTACTCTCTGCCTCTGTCTCTTTTGGTCTCTCTGTCTTTATCTCTTTCTCTGCCTCTGTCTCTGTCTCTGTCTCTCTGTCTCTGTCTCTGTCTCTCTCTTCCTCTGTCTCTCTCTTTTCTTCTCTCCTTCTCTTTCCCCCTGTCTCTCTGTCTCTGTCTGTCTATCTGTCTCTCTTTCTCTCTCTCTCTCTCCTCACACATGCACAGAAATATATATGCCAGAGCTTCTAGGATATTAAAATCATTGTTCTGAAATCCTTCCTAGGGCATAGGCTGGAGATGGAGGGCATGTAGAAGATGGGGTTGGATAGAGAGAGTTAAGATTGCTCCTTCTTTCCTACTTGTAGTATTTGTGAATTCAGGACAATAGTATGCTTGTAAATGCTTAACAACCAGCTCCTTGGAAAAAAATATAGTTATTTATTATATAACTTTTACTGATATAAAGGATGTGTAGCCCATAATTTGCAAATAACAGATGTTTTGTAAATCATTTTTTTGGTAAATTCCACATAACTGATTGAGTCTGATAAAATTCTTATGTTGATTTTTGTTGTACTTTTGTATCTTTGTAGCTAACCTATGGCTTTTCAGTGATGTGAGAAACTTCTTTATTGGATAATAGATTTCAGTTACTGGAAGACTATTTCCAAAAAAATATTTTTGTAGTATTCTCAATGTAATGGAACTGCTTTAAGTTTTATTTATCAGTATTATTAACTTTTTCTCCATCACTTTCTTAAGTCTAGACCAGAGGTTGG
Source organism: Antechinus flavipes (assembly GCF_016432865.1). Classification (NCBI taxonomy): domain Eukaryota; kingdom Metazoa; phylum Chordata; class Mammalia; order Dasyuromorphia; family Dasyuridae; genus Antechinus; species Antechinus flavipes. Next base: position 234,677,020 of record NC_067399.1, on the reverse strand, counting down.
CACATTGCTGCTGGGCTAAGAATGGTTTTTACATTTTAAAATAAAATTTTATTGCATTTAAAAATGGAAAAACCATTCTTAGCCCTTGGGCTGTATAGAAACAGGCAACTGCTGCTGTTTGACTTTGGGGCAGCAATTTTCTCACTTCTGGTCTAGACAGTGTACTCACCATAGTAGATTTCAAGCTATCAAAGTGACACTTTTCAACTGGGAGTTAGGAAAAGATAAATGACACTCTATAAGCTCTCTAATATACAGATACCATAGATATAAGCAATCATGACAGCATAGATAAAATGTTGTACAATAATTAGGAAGTCATGAGTTTTTAATATTTAGTACCTTTATTTCTAATATGTTTAATTTTAAGTTTATGTAATTTAATTTTCATAATGGTCATGTTTAATAGCTGGCTTGCAAAACTCCTGAAAATATAGCCATCTGGAAGCTGGCTTCAGGATGCCACTGCCCTGAAATATAATTTAACACTTTTTACCTCAGTTTCTTTCTCTGTAACATTTATGTGTGTGTTTGTGTATGTGGAGGGGGTGGGTGTTGAATGAGTTGATCTGTAAGCTTTTTTTCTCTGTGCTGCTTCTCCTTGCATAGAGCAGAAGATAGCAAAAATGAATTTGGTTAATTTGGGGTTTAAATTTATAAATATTTATTGCTTATCTATTACGTACTTTCTTCTAAGGGTGATGTGTTCTGAGTTGAGTTTCCAGTCTAGTAGGGAAGATTACATCACATAGTTAGATTATTATGGATTAATGTAAATTCTTAAACTAGGGCCAGGTTCAAAGGCCCACAAAAGAGGCAAAGTATCTTTGAGGTTTGACTGTAGGTGTTGGGTGGGTGACTTGCTCCTGTGATTAATGACTCCATTTTTTTCTCCTGCTCTTTCTCAGAATCATTAAAGTCCCTGATCATCCTGAAACCCTGTGCTTCCAGATTCGCGGAGCTTCCCCACCATATGTCCATGCTGTGGGCAGAGGTGAGCCAGGGAGAGGTGGAGAGCCTGAGTCCGCCTTACATGGAGGTAGTGCTGGTAGCCAGCAGCCAGGTGTGGGGGGTTTTGAGGAATTTAAGGGACTACCTTTGCCCAACATCTTCCTCCTTTGGAGTCAACTGGGTGCTGATAGAATCAAAGTTAGCTGTGTCCCATAATCAATATCTGCCTCAAGTTCCATTATAACATGGGGATAACAGTAGTAGCTGCTGACTCATGGGGTTGTTATGAAGCTCAGATGAGGTATTTGTAAAGTGTTTAGCATAGTCCTTGATACATAGGAGGCACTTGAGAAATGCTTGTTCCTTTGCCCCACCTCCCTCTTTGTTCTCTCTCTCTCCCCTAAGTTTTATCTTTTAGATTCCATTTTCTCTTTTTAGAAACTTTTTAGATTTTCCATATTTTCTAGGTTGATGAAAGGAATTATGGTTAGAAGACCTGGGGTGAAATCTATCTGGATTTTTTTTTTTTTAAATGAGAGGTTTCAACTTTGATTACCTCCTTTCTAGTTTAACTCTGAGATCCTTGTTGGGACCTCTCATCCCTCTAGCTGGCCCCCTTAGTCTTTTTTCCCTGGGTACCTGGTCTGCCTTACCCCTTACCCACTCCTCTCTCTTGCAGGCTCAGAGGCTGCTGCAGTAGGACTGAACGCTGGCCAGTGCATTTTGAAAGTCAATGGGAACAACATGACGAATGAGAGCTTTACAGAGGTGTTGGACCATTTCCTGGCCTATCGAAACCGGCAACAGGAGGCACTGGTGAGTGAACCTTAAGGATGCTGGGTCTTAGGGGGTACCACCTTCCCTTGGGTCCTATAATGCCTGGAGCAATAGCTGACCTGTTCTCCTATTCTCTAGGAAAATCAGAGTCAGGCTCCAAGCTGGAAAAGGAGTAAGCATTTAATGCAGAGCCAGGCTTGGTTTGTACCATCCTGCCAGAGGCACACTGAGATCCAAGGGCCAAGATAGGATGAAGGCTGCCAGAGAGAATTTCACAGAAGGGAAGCTCAAAAGTAGGAAGCCAGAATCACATATATTTGGAAGCTGACCATTTGTCCTCCCCAACCTGATGCTCCCAAATTGAAAATTTCATACCCTTAGCTGATGCTTTTGTGCTCAAATATCTGTGTCTCCCAGGTCTGCTTCCAATTCAATAGAATTTTCACAGAATTTCACAATCCCCATCTGAAAAAGAATTCCTTATGCTATATTTGAGATCAGTGGCCATCCAAACTTTGCTTTAAGATCTCCAAGGAGGCAGAAGTAGCTTCACTCCAGAAGTAGCCTATTCCACTTATATCTACATCTCAGTGGGAATTTCTTCCCCCCTTGTTATCAGGTCTGAATTTGTCTCTTTTCAGCCTTGTAGCTAGTTATGGGACTTGCAGCCAAACAGAATAAATTTAATTACCTCTTCTTTGCCTCCTCCCCAGCCTCTTTTTTCTAGGCTAGATAACCTTAATTCCTGTAGCTGATTTTTCTGGCCATGAATCTGAGGGCCACTGCTGTCTTGGTTATAATCCTTTTAACACTTTACAGCTTAATCTTTTCTAAAATGTGATGCCCCAAATGAACTCTACTCTCCATTGTTGTCTGGTCAGAGCAGAGCAGAGTGGATCTGTCTCTTTACTGGGAAGCTTTGCAATTGCAGATAATTGTATTGAGTTTTGACTGTTCATACTTTTACTCCGTGGAGCTTGAAGTCCAATAAAGTGTCAGGTCTTTTAGGCAAACTACTGTCTAGCTCCATGTCTCCTTCCTTTTATATTGTGGAACTGATTTCTAGGATGCAGAGACTTCACATTTGTCCTTATGAAATTACATTTCATCAGAATCTTCACCATTTTTTAGTTGGTCAAGATTTTTAAAAATCTGACAATCATCCAGCTTGTAACTTTGGTTCTTCTGCATACTGTTAAAATTATTGATAAAGACATTCCAAAGCCAGGATACTCCATTCCTCCCAATGTCACATCAAAGTATTAAATGATTTTTTTGGGAGGTCAAAATAGTTTTGAATTCAGTTAACTGTATGATTACCTCTTCAGCTTTTCAACAGGAATATCATAAAACTTTATTAAATGCTTTGCTAAAATAAGGATATATAATCTCTTTGCCACTGTTCAATCATTTTCATGACCTTAACTTGGAGTTTTCCTGGCAAAGATACTAGAATAGTTTGAATGAATGAATAAGAATAGTTAACACAGATTTCAAGTCAAAAGTTTGCAAAGCACTTTTTTATTTTATCCTTACAAGAACCTTAGAGGTAGGTGCTATCATTAGCTCCATTCTTGCTGTTCAGTTGTATTTTAAATCTTGGCACACATTTAGGGTTTTCTTGATAGAGATAGAAGAGTGGTTTCCTTTCTCCAGTTAATTTACAGATGAGAAAACTGAAGCAAACAAGGTGACTTGCCCAGGGTCACACAACTAAATGTCTTGAGTGCAGGTTTGAACTCAGGAAGAGTCCTGACTCCAGGCCCAGTGATCTATACAGTATACACTTTGCTGTCCCAAACTAATGATTGTAAACTCCTTAAATTGACTCTATAGGATTTACTTATAACTAGGAAGTGTCTGAGGCTAGATTTCAGCTCAGGAAGATGAGTTTTTCTGATTCCAGATTGGATACTTTATCCATTACTAGCCCTATTTAACCTATTTTTAAAACTTAATTTAATTTAATGTATAGAATCCTAACCCCATATGGGGTCTCATAACTGAATATGATTATTGTGAAATTATAATTTATTATCATTAAATGTTTGATTTGCATACCTACTTTATATACCTATATAAATGGGATCAGATAAAAATTTCTTGGTTGAAAAAAGGTCTCAAAGGAAAAAATATAAGAAACCCTGCATAGATTATAGGATTGTAGCTGTACCTAACTACCTCTACTTAATCTCTTGAGTTCTCCTAATAATCAGTTAAACAAACATATCAAAAAAGGAAATAATAAAATCTATATGGTATGTATAGTTCTTACAAGGTTATTCTGGCTCTTTTTGATCAGTGCTTTCTTTCCAAATTGTTCATTATTTTGCTCACAATTGTCATCAAGCTCCCTGACTTGGAGTTCTCAGATGCTTTTTTCTTCCCTCTTTTCAGAGTTGGAATAGCATTTGCCATTTTCTTGTCTTGTGACACCTATTCTTCATGATCTTTTGAAAATTCCTGACAATGAGTGCAGCATAATTATACCTGCCAGGTTTTTTTTTTTTTAAACTACTTTAAGATATCATTCATCTTGGCCTGGTGACTTGGAACTTACTGAGGGCATGTGGAAACACTTATTTTTTCCCTACTCATCTTGAGTTTCAACTCTCTGTCCTTTTTGTTCTATCCTTTCCGCTCCAGATGTCATTTTCCTCAGTGCCATGTAGTTAGACATAGACTGCCAGGCAGGGTTAGGGTTAGAGGGAGATGATTGCTCATGTGGTACAAACTTATCAGGGACGGAGGAGGATTTCCCTGGGGCTATCACCATAAGTGGGGAGCCCTCTATATTCTGCTCCTCAGGTCAATGCTACATCTGTGAGCCAGGTACAGAGACTGGAGACGGCATGCCCTATGTCAAGGGCAACTTTCAGACCTTCTTCAGTATACTTTCTGTTCAGATAAAAGTAATAGTGACATTTCTATGGCATTTAATCTAAAAAGATATTTTTGCAAACAGTGCTCTTAGGATTACAAGTTGTTTTGTCATCATTTTGCAGGTCAGGAAATGGATGCTCAGATGGTTCCCACTTGGATAGGATTTCAGTGTATAGGTCTCCATACTCAGCCTAACATTGTTTATTACCTCATTCTGTCTCTTAAAATTTCTTCTAATGAGAATTTATGTCATATGTTTTATTAGGTAAAAACAAAAATGAAACATTTTTCTCCACCACCCGCCTGAAATTCCTACTGTCTCCTTTAAATTAGGATAAATTAGGATACTAATTAAATTAGGATTAAATTAGGATAAATTATAGGCTACTTAATGTTCTTGTTAACCAGGACAAGTGGCACACTAGCTCATTATCATCCTTATTAAGACCTTGAAGGCCTAGTAATAAAATGGTAAGATGGGAGATTCTAGATCCTTGGCCCTTCCCAGAGTCAGTAATCTTGGAAAGAGAACCATTTGCTTCCAGGTGCTATTATTATGGATCCAGATATCTCAGGTAAGGTAAGGAGGGAATGAGCAAGTACAGGCCAGCATCCTGTTTCTGTTTGAATTATAGTTTAGTAGTCCTTATGTAGAGCCAAAAAGCCCTTTGCCCTTACGCATTGTAGAATCAGATGCACTCATGCTACTTGGCTGTTTGGATTAGGATAGGGAGCCTTGCTGTATAGGGGAGTCTGGGCCCATCTAGACCCAATACAGCCTCCATCTAACCCTCTCTCTCCTAGCCAGAATTTGGGGTAGCAGCTTCTCTGAGAGCTTCGACTGAGCAAGGGTAATGTCCCTCCACCCTTGAGAACCCTAAGCCCTGGGAGTGTCAGGAGACTCGTCACCTACTGTAAAGCTCCACTTCCCAGATTTCCTGCTCCTCTTCCTTGTTCTCCTCTTCTTTTTATCATTTTCTTTGTCTTCTCCATGAGCAAAGTGGAGCAAAATCTGTTCCCAATTCTTCCTGATTTCCTCTATCACCTCCCTACCTTGATACACAGCTTCCTCTGGCCATCTGCCAATGAAGAATTGAGCAGGTATTGATCCGAATGGGACAGGGAGCCCTGGGGCAGAACCCCCTTCACTTTTCTCATCTTCCTTTCTCTGTCCTTGCCTTCATTCTTTTTCATGTGATCCTCACCTCATCCAAGATGTAATGCCCATTTTCTAGGTAAAGGAACCAAGGTATGGAGAGGTCAGGTAGTAATAATAATACTCCAACTAGGTTTTATTATCTTAATAAATCTTCATAAACAATAGTTTATAGAGCGTTATGTTCAGTGGTGGAGGTGGGCACAGGGAGGCAGATTCTTATCCTCATGGACCTTAAAGTTTATCAGTGGATAATAATTTGAGTTGAATTTCAGAGTAACAATAGAGCAATAAGGAGTGACTTGCTCAGGCTATATAAGTAGTTACCACTAGATTACAGGATTAGACCTGATTCTCTTGATCTCTTTTCACTGTGCTGCTTTACTCTTAAGTATGAGTCAGTCTTTCTCAAAGGTGGGGAAGTCTAGACAGTAGAAAAAGCCTTGGGTTGGGCATTTGGAGACTTGGGTGTTTTTGAAAACCGATGATAGATTTAGTAATAAGTCAGCTTTTATATAGCACTTTAGAGTTTGCAAAGCATTTATAAATACTATTTTATACTCACAATAACCTTGCAAGGTAGGTGATATTATTATTCCCATTTTACAGTTAATTTCCTTAACTGAGAGAGATATAAATGACTTGTTGGTTTATATCACTCACATATATTGTCTGAGAGAGATATAAGTGACTTGTTCATTCATATCACTCACATAGATCGTCTGAGAGAAATAAAAGTGATTTTTTCAGTGTCACAAAGTTAATGTCTGAAGCGATCCTTCAAGGGAAGGCACTCTAACCACTACCTATGATTCAGTGTATAGAGCTAGAAAGGATCTTGGGAACAATTCAAACGTTTCTCCTTATAGATAATAGCTAAATTTATATAGTTTGCAGTGGGCAGCTAGGTGGTGCAGTGGATAGTTTCCTCATCTATAAAATGAGCTGGAGACAAATAGTTATTCCCCAAGGTCACACAGCTGGTCCAAAGTCAGATTTGAAATCCTTCTGACTCCAGGACTGGTATTTTACTTACTGTGCCACCTAGCTGCCTCAGAACCTCCTTGTTTTATGTGTAGATACTAAAACCCAGGGAAATTAAGTGACTTTGGCAAAATTTTACAGGTAATGAGAGAAGAGATTTGAGTATAAGTCTTCTAGTTAGGAATAAGCACTGCAACTAGGTGGACAGACCTGTAGTTAGGAAAACCTGAGTTCAAATTTGGTCACCTTAGGCAGTCATTTAACCCATTTGCCTCTGTTTTCTCATCTGTAAATTGAGCTGGAAAAGGAAATGGCATAGGTCACAAAGATTTGGACATTGTCAACGATGACATATAAATTTCTATTGTACCACACTGCTTCCTAGTTTTTAGAGTTCTTGGGTAAGCCACTCAGCTATTGTATTCTGATTTTTATCCCCCTTAATTAGAGATAATTAGAGAGAGATCATAATCCCTGGTTTCCTGTCCTCTTCAAATTGTTATGTGAGACTTTATTGAACTAAAAGATATTGGAATGTTTTGAGACTATTATAGAAAAGGAATTTTTTTGGGTATTTTTTGTGCTTTAATATACCAAGCATTTTAAATATATTATCTCATTTAATTTTTACTATAATTCTATGAACTAGGTATGGGAGATAGTTTCCTCATCTACAGATGAGGAAACTGAGACTGAGGAAGATTCAGTGCCCTGTAGTTGGTACTTGAGGCCTCTGACGAAAATTCTGCCTGCTGGGCACAGAGTGTTCCCTTTGGAGGGTGGGGTGGTAGTGGATTAAGAATAATATTCCTGTTGCTGCTGAGAGAAGAGCCAGAGTGAGAATATTTGGGGATCATGGCTGGAGGTAGTTCTCATCTTGTCTTTGCTGCTGCACTTTTGTGGAGACCAGGCTCTTCTCTTGCTTCTTCATGTTGTTTTTTTCCTCCCCCAAGGGTTTGTACCAGTGGATCTATCGCACTCATGAGGAAGCTGAAGAAGCTCGAGCCCAGCACTGGGGTCCTGGTGGCTACCTCAATGGTAGCCTCGATGAGGCTGGGGAACACGGACCCCTGGGAGGACGCCAAGATGATGAAGGTAGTGGCAGGGGCTGGTTTGGTGGGGGGAGGGAGTGACTTGTAAGCCTAAATTCAAGTCCCTATTCAGGAAGGGAGAGGTTGGAAAGAGGCTTTGTGACAGTTTCCCTGAGAAGGATGGCTTCTCACAGGCCCTTGCCCAATATGAATGTCTGGTGCTTTTTGTTCACTTTTGGAGTGGGGGGGGGTTGGGACTAGAGGTAAAAACATATAGCTCCAGAAAACCCTCTGTCAAACCCTGTGTCTAGGGAGAACCAGTGAAGGAAGAAGATAGGATTTAGAATTTAGAGAATACCCAATTCCCTGCCTTCTCATTGTATAGAGGGAAAAACTGAGGCACGGAGGGTCAGAGAGCACTTAAATTTCGAAGTCTGGTATCTTGACGCACATTCCCTCCCCTTACTATGTTTCAATCATTGTTTTTCGACAATGGGGACTAGAGCCAGATTGGGCAGTGGCTAAAAAGCACTTGGCCCTGAGTTAGCAAGACTCATCTTCCTTGCTAGCAGGACAGGTCACTTAACCTTTTTTGTCTCTGTTTCCTCATCTGTAAAGTGAGCCGGGGTGGAAATGGCCAACCACTCCAGTGTCTTTGCCAGGAAAACTCCAATGGGGTCATAAAGAGTGGGACTGGAATAAGACTCATACTGACCCCCTTTCCTGCCGCTTTGTGGAGGAAATAGCCAATATTAACACAATGGCCACTGTTTAGAGATTGATTGCTTAGAGCTTCAAAGGAGGAACCTGGTTGAGTGGATGATTTGAAATCATTTTTTGAGGAGTGGGTTTACATTCAGTCAAAAGCAATAATGAACTCACATTTTTTTGTTGAATGTGCACAAAATGTTGACTCACAACAAACCTATTGTCCTTTTATAGATGAGGAAAATCCTTTATAAAAGGCTGGGGTGGTTGAGACTTGGACCAGGTTAGCCAGCTTATAAGTGTTCAAACCAGCATTAATTAGTTCCCATTTCTTTATTGATTGTGTTCACAAAATGCTGCTTCACAACACACCTATTGTCCTTTTATAGATGAGGAAAATCATTTATAAAAAGCTGGGGCGGTTGAGACTTAGACCGGATTACCCAGATTAGGTTTAGATTTATCTTCCCTAACTTCAAGTCTCCAAAATCCATTTCTCCCGCCTGTGAGGGCTCTTCCTTTTGCTTATAACTCTTCCCCTGCTTTATTCGAATGGAGGCTTTGCTCAGTGGAGAAGGAAGCTCTGATGTCATCTCTGGCAGGAGCCATCTACACCCTCCGCTGCATGTCACCCGCAGAGCCTCAGGGACAGGAAGAGGAGAGGCTTAGGGGAAAGGGGGGGCGGGCTCCGGGCGAGCTGTGCCAGGACAGCTGGGCTCCATTTGACACGTGTCAGTGCTTGTGCCTGCAGGCATCAGTGTGGCTCTGTGGAGGCGGCATTTGCTCCCCGAAGGCCGTTCCCTGAAGCCTGTTCCGAAGCCTGCTCCTGAAGCCCCGTCCCTGAAGCTGCTCCCCAAACTCTGCTCCCAAGTCCAATCCCTGGAGGCCAAGTGGCCACTCCCCAAAGGATGTTCCTCAAAGCCCGATCCCGAAGGCCGCTCCCCGAAGGCCTCTCCTGAAGCCCAATCCCTGGAGGCTGCTCCCTAAAGCCTGTTCCCTGAAACTCGCCTGAAGCCTAATCCCCAAAGTCTGCTCCCAGAAGCCCAATCCCTGAAGCTGCTCCCCAAAGCCCGCTCCCGAAGCCCAATCCCTGGAGGCTGCTCCCCAAAGGCCTCTTCTGAAGGCTGCTCCCCGAAGCCCGCTCCTGAAACCCAATCCCCGAAGGCCGCTCCCCAAAAGCCTCTCCTGAAGCCCAATCCCTGAAGCTGCTCCCCAAAACCCGCTCCCGAAGCCCGATCCCCGAAGGCCGCTCCCCAAAGGCCTCTCCTGAAGCCCAATCCCTGGAAGCTGCTCCCCAAAAGTCACTCCCCAAAGCCCAATCTCCGGAAGCTGCTCCCTGAAGGCTGCTCCTTGAACCCCGCTCCTGAAGCCCAATCCCTGGAGGCTGCTCCCCAAAGGCCTCTCTTGAAGACTGCTCCCCAAAGCTGCTCCCCAACAGCCACTCCTGAATCCCGCTCCCTGAAGCCCGGCCTTGGTGCTCAGGGGCCATGGTAGGCCATCCTGTTGGGGTGTCCTGTCTGGGATCCCTCTCTGTTCCTCTCCTCCTCACTATTAGTTACATCCCGAGGACTGGGGGTTCTGAGCTGGGATGAGAGCAGATTGCTGTTTTCTGAGAGGGAGGAGATCTCCTGCTTCTTTCTAGAAAACTTTAGTAGAGAGGGCACTAGACCTTCCGGAGAGGTCTGACCTTCTTACTGTGTGGTCTTGGGGACTTGATCTCTCTGAGCCCTCTGGCTTCCTTATCTGTAGATAAGGAATGAGATCTCTTTGGTTTGGAGTTTATAGGAGCGGTCTCTCCCGGCACAATCCTGGAGGCTGGAATAAGAGGTGATCTTTATGTTGTAGTAGAAAGAGTGACGTGTATGGAGTTGTCAGAGAGCTGATTGATACTTAGCTGGGTGATCTTGGCCAAATCCGACTTGTTTTCTTCTTTCATAAAATGGGAATAGTAGGATAATCAGATAATACTAGGAATAATAACACTCACACTCAGGGCTGCTGCAAGGGAAATGCTGTAGAGATGTGGGTTACTCTACTTCTCCCAGGCCCTGGGAATGGAGCACAAAATAAAGGGGATGAAAAAAGATTGGCACTTTGTGGCATATGTCCATGAAATCAGTGACCTGAGATGGAGTTATAACTTCAGATTTTTTCGGCTGGAAATCAAATAGGAACCAGATGGTTTTCAGGACCTTATGTTTGATCATAGCTCTTGGGATATGAATCATAACAGAGGACCTAGTGCAGACTTGAAAATAAACATCCCAGATTCACCAGCCCCCTCACTTTTCCCATGTGCAACTGTGTGCCCCCTTACCTCTCCCCCCTGTTTTTTCCCCTCCTCCCCCCCAATCATTTAACTTAGCCTGGAAAGAAGAGAAATGATAAAACCTGAACTTCCTTGTGTAGGAACAGTTCCTGCCCAGGCCTTCCTCTCTGTGATCTCACCTGCAGAATAGTTATTAAGTGCATCTTATAGAGTGACTGATAACATGAATGCTGATCATTTGCTTTTCCTGCCTCCCAGGCAGGGCCTAGTTTTAATGCTAGTTTTGTCATTATTTAGGTCTTGAACTATGGGCTAGTCACATCACAGTTCCTGGGCCTTAATTTACTCGTCTGTAAAATGGGAATATAAAATGACCCCATATCATGCTGAGCTTGCCTTGCAATGTTGTTATGTAAGGTTAGATGGTATAACAACTGGGAAAGCGTTTTGGAAAGTTAATTCAATACTTCAGAGTATTTGAATGGGTACTTCTGTCACAGAAATAGCAATTTCTTTATTCCTCATTGGATAGGGTGAGTTGCGTAGGCTGAAATAATCCATCCTTTTATGCTTTTTGGCTGTCAGACTTTATGTATTCAGCTAGATTGGTTCTGAAGTAACAGACACAGAATCTATTACTGCTCCTATGATCTAAACCTGTCCAGCTTGGTAGCATTTACTAGCACATCCTTAAAAACTAAGATTTTATTGGAGACCTTTGAAAAATATCCATGCAAAAAATTAATTCATTTTCCATATTTTTTTTTTTTTGGTTGTAACATTTACCAGAATTTCCTTTGCTTCAGTCAATCCATCCATTAAATGGGTATAATATTTAGGAATATTTTTAAACAAAGATCCTTTTAATTCTGTGGATGAAGGGATTATTTCTAGTAGAAGTATAGATGCAGCAATGAGAAAGGGCAGCTTGGGGTGGGTCTAAGAGCAGGCCAAACTCCATGAGGCTAGTCCACCAGCTAGAGAAATAGAAATAGAGAAAATTAAGACAAATGCTAGCCTGGCAGACACAGAACTCATTGCCCTTTCAAGGGATCTCCATGAGGTCATTTCTAACCCTCATTGGGCTAATAACCTGAGAGGTCACCATGGTTAAGCAAAGTAAAACATAAACCTCAGGAAAAGGACAGCATCGGATATTTCCTTAATCTTTGTGTCTTTGGTTTCCAGATTTCTCTTTGCAATCCATGGGTCCTCAGCTGCCCATCCCTGAAGGCAGCCCTTTGATCAACCTGACTGTGGAAAATGTTCACTTGGAGCATGGAGTAGTGTATGAATACGTCAGCACAGCCGGGATCAAATGTTTCGTCCTGGAGAAGATTGTGGAACCCAAAGGCTGTTTTGCTCTCACTGCCAAGGTTTGGAATTTGTGTCCTTAGAGGGTCCTGTGACCATTGAATGCTTTTAGCAGTGTCTGCCTCAATCTTATCCAAAATGGTGGGTTAGAAAGAACTCCTAAGGCATGATCAAGGAAGCCATTGCTGCTCCCTAGCACAATGCAAATGCAACCCTAGGGAATGCACACACACACTCAGGGAGACTTGAGTTCAAATCTGCTTTCAGACTTACCTTAGGCAAGTCACATAACTGTTTGCCTCAGTTTCCTCATTGGTAGAAGAAGGATAACAATAGCACCTTGCAATCTTGCAGGATTGTTGTGAAGATGAAAGGAGATAATAATTTTAAAGCACTTAGCATAATGGTTGGCCCGTACTAAGTACTGTATAATTGTTAGCTATTTTTAGTTTTTCACTGCCAAATATGGTGACCCATGAAGAAAAAAAATATTATTTGAGCCCCTGTTTTGAGGCCAAAACAGTTTCTTTCCATCTCACATATTCTGTGATAAAGTTGGGAAGGGAGACCATGTCCAAGTTGGGTCGGGGGGCTGATTGCCAGGCTACAGAACCTCAGTCTTCAAACCAAGCATCCCCCTTTCTTTTCCTTGCAGATCTTGGAGGCCTTTGCTGCGGATGACAGCCTTTTTGTGCAGAACTGTGGGCGGCTCATCTCGCAGAGCAGCGCCGTGGTCACCATGCCACAGTATGAGTTCCGGAACATCTGTGAAACCAAGCTGGAGCGGATCACCAGGAGGATTGCCAATTATCAGGAGGTAGCCACACTTCTTGGCAAGTCCCCAGACCTCCCCCTTCTTTTCCCCCAGAAGAGAGCCCAGAGATGGGGCCGGCAGGATCCTGATGGGCTTCATGTTCATTGGTTCATTAATTAGTCGATTTATTATCCATATGTTTATTGGTCACCTACCAGAAGGGGGCTGAAGTTTAGACTAGACACGCTTCCTTCCCTGACAGATAAGTATAGAAACTGTAGCTTTATGTCTTAGAAAACCCAATTCATTTAAATAGTTATTGAGTAACCACTAGGCTCCGCTCATATACTTGTAGAGACAGAGAGTTAGGTCATTCTCATGATGCATCTCATGGTCCATGGTTGGGACCAATGTCCCTGCACTGGTTCTAGGGCTAAGAGGTTCATTTGCCGTCCCTGATCTTGTAATATTTGTAATATCTGAAGACAACAACGGCCCTATTATCACTAAGCTTAGTCTTCCCCGGGGCTTTCCTTTGCTCCTCCCACGGACACTAGCTGCAGAACGGTACATAGACTCACAGTCTTTTCAAATCCCACTCTTAGTTGTCCTGGTTGGGTGACCCTGGGCAAGCTACTTGCCCTTACAGTAACTGGCCAACTCTAATTCTATTAAGCTGCAGGACCAGGGCCCTTCCATTACGGTGGAAGTTCCTCCCTAGAAATTTTGGAACCATACCAATGGGGGGGCTCCAAGAAGTCGCTTTCTGTTCCCTTCCTCGTTTCCATCACCCACCTCTCTTCTTGTTTCTTATAACGCGGAGCTGAGATCCGTACGGGCTGTTCTGCTTGGGGATTGGCAAGTGACCCGAAGCCCGGCCACCCAGGCAGTGAGCGGTCAGGCGTGGGGGGATGATCCCCGGGGATCGGGGGGCAGTGACCAGGTGCCCCGTGGGCTGGACGATGACCCTTTCTCTCTCCTCAGTACGCAGGGCAGCTGAGGGGCAGGGTGAGCCCTGCTTTCAAGCAGGCGTCTCTGGAGCCTCATGCCCTCTGCAGCCTGGACTTTTGCCCCACCAACTGCCACGTGAACCTCATGGAAGTGTCTTACCCCAAGAACACTACCTCAGTGGGGAGGTCTTTCAGCATCCGGTTTGGGCGGAAGCCTTCTCTGATCGGCCTCGATCCTGAACAAGGTAGGCCCGGCCCCTCGAGTTCCCAGCCCATCCTATCCCCATGATGGGCCCGTGTGAGTTTTACCCTGGTGGGCAGGGGTGGGCAGGTGTTTTTTCTACCAGTGGGGACAACTGAGTCAATACAGTCGTTTTCATAGTCTAGTTGGGGGGAAGGAAAGGAAGAAGAGAATATTCCTCTATTCTATTCCAGAATAGAAATCATTTGGGCTCATGTCCTGGCTTTGAATGTCCCTGTGTTCCTCTGAGCACGATCGAGCTAGGAAATACAAGAGTGATACAAAAAAGGAGAGAATTATCTCTGTCTCTATCTTTCCATATTTATATATGTGTGTGCATGTATACATGTATTTTATGATATATAATTACATATTTTATATTTATTATGTATTATTAGATGTTGATCTAATGGATTGTTGGGTATTTTTGAACACACATCTTCTAGGTCATATAAACCCAATGTCCTATACCCAGCACTGTATCACCACCATGGCTGCCCCATCCTGGAAGTGCCTCTCTCAAGAAGATGGGGAGTCTCTTGACAGTCAGTCAACTGTCAATCAACAGAATGGGGGGCCGGGTCAAGAAGACCGAGGCTTGAGCTTCTTACTGAAGCAAGAAGATCGGGAAATTCAGGACGCCTACCTACAACTCTTCAACAAGCTGGATGTAGCTGTGAAGGAGATGAAGCAATATGTCATGCAGATCAACAAGTGAGACTGGGAGGGATGGGGCATGGGGAAAGAAGGCAGAAGGGCTGGGAAGAAGGCTCGGGTAGCCTCAGCATTTCCCAAGTCAGAGGCAGTGGGCCTAAAGCTCTTAGAATTTAGACTCAGTACTTATTTTAATAATATGGGAGAAATGTCTTATAGTGGAAAAAGTTTTGGACTTGGAAGTCATCTTATTTGGGTTTGAATGTCTGTTCTGACACACACCGGCTATGAATTCTGGATGAATCATTTCATTTCTTTGAGACTCAGTTTGTCCATTTGTAAAGTAGGGTGATAATACTAAATATTATTTGCATAATTGGAGTTATTGGGGTGAAATACACTTTGCAAGCCTTACTTTCTATGGAAATGTGTTGCTGCTATGGCTCTTATTAGGATTAATATTGTTCTCTTAATCAGGAATCCATGAGTCACATCTCACAGATAGGGGTATTCTCTCTGCCATATTATAGATCACCTTGTATCTTAGTGAATGGCTTTTGTGGGTTTCTTTGGCCAATAAAATTCATTACTGAGTGGGTAGTTTCAGTAAGAAACAAAAATAGTAATGGGAATCAGTAAGTATTTATTAAGGGATTATTATATGCTAGGGGCTGGGTAAACACAAAAGTGAGTTGGCTGTGCCTTCGGGGAAATTTTACTGGGGAAATTCTAAGATATTTATGTCTATCTACCATTTCTCTGGCACTTTTCTCACAGTGTTTTTGTGAGGTCAGTATAATTGTGGCCACATCACTGCTACAAAATTCAACAGAATTTTGCTTGCCTATTTTATATAGGCCATAACATTGTTGATAGAAGAATGTGCCAGTAATAAGAAAAACATTACCTTTGCCGTTAACTCATTGAATAGGACCATGAACCCAATTGCTTACTCTAGTTTCCTTCTCTGTAAAATGAGGGGATTAGGAATTAATAATTTCAAGAAAAATATAGAAAAGACACAAACAAATAGAGCAGTTGTTTCTCTCTCTTTCTATGTGTGTGTGTGTGTGTATCTGTCTCTCTGTCTGTCTCTTTTTCTCTTTGCCTCTCTATGTTTGTGTCTCTTTTTGTCTCTGTTTCTAGATATCTGTGTCTCTGTGCATCTGTCTCTGACCCTCCACCTCTCTCTGTCTCTCTCTCTCTCTCTCTCTCTCCTGTATCTCTCTGCCCCTCCTCTGTCTCTCTATTTTCTATCTCTTTTCTTTGTCTTTGTTTCTCTCCCTTTCCCTTTCTCTACACAGACACACACACACACACACATATATATATATATATATACACATTTTCTTAATACTAATAATAGCTAGCATTTATGTAGTAATTTTAGGTTTGCAAAGTGTTTCACACGTTATTTCTTCTCATCTTCATGACAGTCCTGTGAAGTATAGTTCCCATGGATTATCCCCATTCTATTCCACAGAAGAGGAAATAGAGGCTGAGAAAGTTTAGGGGACTTTCCCCCAATCACGCAGCTATTAAGTCTTTGAGATAGGATTCAATATCAGGTTTTCCTGACTAAATCCAGCCCTCTGTTAACAGGCTTTTTTAGACCATCTTTTCACTTATTCTTTATATATTGAAATGTTTGTGGATGATTGTTAAGTTTTCTGAAAGCTAGATAATCAATACCTGAAGCTTTAATTTATATTGTTTTCCAGTTTCTATGGTATAAATGCTCACATTGAAAATTTAACATTTATTGGTCTCTTTTGGCTTACAAGCCAGGGGGATTGTCAGGTAAAGAATTTTAGAATATTTGAGCTGGAAGAGACTTTGGGAATGTAAAGTGTTAGAAATGGTGGAGACCTTACTTAAGTACAATAGAAAATGTTAGCAATGGAAAGGAACCTCAGAGGTGATGTATTCTATCACTTGCATTTTATAGAAAAGAAAAGAAGAAAGAGAAAGAAAACAAATTTGATGTGATTTGTCACATGTCACCCGGCAGGTTCATAATGGAATTAAAAATAGCAGTAATTTTAGAAAGGAGAATGGGAGAGAGAAATGTAAAGCAGCCACTTCAGATCACAACCTCAATATGGGATTGGGGCATTTTTTCAGAGCTATCATAATCATAGGAATTGAGAGTTCTCATCCCACTGCTTCACACTGATGTCTCTTGTTCTTTCTAGACTATTGTCCACCATCACAGAACCAATGGGTGATGGATCCTGTGAACCTCCCTCAACGGAAGAGGTCTCAGCCTCTCCCCTGGTCAGTGAGGACAGTGAGATTGACAAGGCGGACCACAGCGGGATCAAGAAGGTGTGTTTCAAAGTGTCGGAGGAGGACCAGGAGGACTCGGGACATGACACAATGAGCTATCGGGACTCCTACAGGTAGGATACAGAGTGGAGGGTGGACAGGCTTGGTCACATTTAAAAAAAAGTCACAGACTTTCTGGGAAATGTTTGCTCTTTCAAAGGCTCTGGGTCTCTCAAGACTTCTCAGCTGTGTGATCTTAGACCAACCACTTCATCTCTCTGAAAGTCAGTCTCTTCATCCCTGCCTCTCTCATGGGAAGTGGGGTGGGGTAGTGATGACTGGGGCCTCAGATGAGATAGTGAATGTCAAAATGGTTTGTAAATGCTAAAACATAGGAATATAAAAAATTAGTAACAGGAAGAGTGAACTATAGGAGAAGTATTATTATTATTATTATTTATTATATTTTCTTATTACCTAAATGTCTTTCTGTGTTACTTGTTCTCCCTTCTCCTAAGGAAACATCCCTTAAAATTAAAAAAAAAAATTAAAGAAATTTTAATTTTAAAATTTAACTTAATTTAATTAAAATTAAAATTAAATTAAAATTTTAATTTAAAGAAAAAGAAGAAGAGAATAAAAATTCAACAAAGCCAATCAATGTTTTTTGCGTTGTCCCACATTTATGGATACTTTTCCCCCCAAACATGGCAGGGCAGGATGTCTGAGAAGAAAATAGGAGGTATCCTTTCATATCTAGAAGACATTGCAGTTAGTCACATGAAGTTTCATTGTTTATTTATTTTTGCTGAGGCAATTGGGGTTAAGTGACTTGCCCAGGGTCACACAGCCAGGAAGTTTTAAGTGTCTGAGGCTAGATTTGAACTCAGGTTCCTCTTGACTTCAGGACTGATGCTTTATCCACTGTGCCACCTAGGTGCCCCCTAATTTTTTTTATTAAAGTTTTTTATTTTCAAAACATCTGCATAGATAATTTTCAACATTCACCCTTGCAAAACCTTGTGTTCCAAATTTTCTTTCCCTCTCTTCTCCCTATCCCCTCCCCTACATGGCAAGTAATCCAATATAAATCATATGAATTAATAATAATATGAAGTGATAATTTTAAAGTAGAAGTAATTCTGGCACTGGGTCCAAGCTTTGCTGATTGTGTGACTGTGGGCAGACTGCTTCGTCTCTCACAACTGAGATTTTTCTCAGTTGAAAAATTGTTGAAAAGTTGAAAAATCTTTAGACGAAGATTTTTTCTCATGCACAAAAAAAGTTACATGTGCACTGTGGAAGAGATGCCAAGGGTTAGCCAAGGGTTAGACAGTTCCAGCCATACCAAGCTCTTCAATCTTTGAGTTGTTCCTGGAGATCATGTGTTTTCCTACTCATCACATCAATTTATCTTTTGTCCTCTGTAGCTATTTCTCTTTCTGTCGAGTTGGTGTTGATGATCATTTCTAAACTAGTTTAGAAATGATGAAGAAGCCGTACCCCTCTCTCTTTTACTCACCAGGGCTATCTCATTGAACCTTGGAAACCACCTGACTCCATCTTTATGCATTTAAACCATCTCCCTCCTTGAAAGTCCTTAACCTTGTCAAGCTTCTCAAAATAGAAACCTAGAGTTCTTGGTAAGACCTTGGAGTTTCTCATTGTGTCCTTTTTGTATCTTTTTCAGTGAGTGCAATAGTAACCGAGACTCCGTCCTTTCCTACACCAGTGTCCGTAGTAACAGCTCTTACCTGGGTAGTGATGAGATGGGATCTGGTAAGTAGGATAGGGCCATTTTCAGGATGAAAAAAAAAAAAAAAGAGGATGCTAGCAAGACAGTGAGGAAAGATGTGGTATACATCCATATATGTGTAGTATTGTCAGATGGAAGGAGGTCTTTGGTGCAGAGAATAAGTAATGTTCCAGACAGAGTGTGAATTGCCCAGAGGGTGGACTGATTTTCAAGGAACAGTTCGGGGAGGGGTGGTAAGAAAATATTAGCAAGCTAAGGAGTTCAGACTTCTAGTAGGGACTTTCTTTACCCTGGAAACTACCTGATCCCATCTTTATGTATTTAAACCATCTTCCTCTTTGAAAGTCCTTGATCTTTGTCAAGCTTCTCAAAATAGAAACCTTAGTAGGGAGCTATTGAAGGTTTTGAAAGTGGGGAGTATCATCAGATCTTTATTTTAAAGAGATGACAGAGGATGATAATCCTTGCTCTGCCAACAAGGATTCTTGTTTAAAAAAAAAAATCAGATGAGATGTTGACTGGGAAAAGACTACGGAAAGTGTGAACTTTCATGTACTTCTTTGTTCTCTCTCCCAGGAGATGAGTTACCTTGTGACATGAGGATCCCATCAGACAAGCAAGACAAATTGCACGGATGCTTGGAGCATCTGTTTAATCAGGTACAGACATCCTTTTCTGATAGCTACCAGTCTTCTGATTTCCCTTTTGGAGAGGTAAAGACAAGTATTTAATCTGCAGTGTGTCATTGCCTGCTGTGGCAGTTACCCGAAGCCTTTGAACCCCTTTTCAGAAAAATAGTTTTAAATGCACAAAATAAATACGTAGAATTACAAAGGATATGAACAAATGATAGTAAGATAAGTTATTAGAAGAAGTCATGGACCCCAGGGTTAAGAACTGTGCCAAGGCATCTTTGGCATAGTCCTTGCTTTCTGAAGCTGTGTTCAAGACCCTAAGATTATAGATGGATTATAGATTTAGAGCCAGAGGTGACCTTAGAGCTCACTGAGTTCAGTGCCTGCATTTTGTAAATGAGTAAACCAAGGCCTGAGAATCTAGGTGGCTTTGGAGTGCCGGATTTGGGAGTCATAAAAAACTGAGTTCAGATGCAGATGTCCTGTGGTTGTGTGAACTTGGGCAAATCATTTACCTTTCAACCTCAGTTTCCTTATAAACCTGGAACTTATCTCCCAGGGTTATTTTGAGATATTAAAGTATTATTAAATCTATTATGAGGGTGACAAATTGTCACCACCCAAGGTTGTTTGTTTAGCATCTGAGTCTGAATTAAACCCTGGTCGAGATCCATGTGGCAGAGAGCTACTGGCTTGGGAATTCTCCTTCCTTTCTGGCACTCTTTCTTGAGGTCTTTCTTTCTTCAATAAAATGTTGCCCTGAAGTGTCATTGAGTCATCTAGAGCTTCTTGGCATCTCAGGGCACCCTAGCAGAGTCCAGCTTTTGACAGGTCCTACACAGATGAGAAGGACTGAGAACAGGACCAGTGATGACTTCTCTGTCTGCTGTTCAGTGGAACAACTTCACCACCAGAAGACTGGCTGTGAAAGGAGGCACTTTTCATGTGGAATTTCATGTGGAAGGGAAAATCTTGGCTCTTTTAGGACCCTTGACTATTGCTCCCTAGACACGGCCCACACTAACCAAATGCCTCTTGTTAAATGTTCCAGGTGGACTCCATCAATGCACTTCTAAAAGGGTCAGTCATGAGCAAAGCCTTTGAGGAAACGAAGCATTTCCCCATGGAGCACAGCTTGCACGGTAAGCCTCTAGGGAGGGCATATTGAGATTTCTGCACAAGTCAGGGTCAGGCAGGAGCACTGAGATGAAGCATGTATCTTGACCTACACATTTAGGCAGAAGGAATTCTAGCAAACTGTGCTGTTTGGAATATCCCAGTCAGCGTAGAAGGTCAGGAAATCATTACTTTGAAGCCCTTGCCCTGCTTCTTCCCTTTGGAAATTCCCCCCTTACAATTTTTTTGTGTAGTGGGAAGTCCTACTTGAAGTGGCCTGAACCTATTATTGTTCTGGCCAAGATTTTCAGTGTAAATGCTCTGTCAGCCCGCAATCCCCCTCCTGGGACTCCAAAAAATGGCTCATTTCCCTTGGAGATGGATGGCAGCCAGAGCTGACACCTCCTCACATGATTCAAAATTACTGCTGCCTGTCCTGTACTTCCCAGCTTGCTTACCCAGTGCAGAGTCAACAAGGCAAAATGATATCAATAATATTTATATATCACTTTTATATATATGTATGTATGTATGTATTTTTTATATACATATATATAAAGCCTCCAAAAATTTTCCTACCTTACGGTTTGTATGCACATAGGTATACAACCCAGGTCTGGACCCTGATACTCTCTAGTAAAATCATGACTATCTAGTAAACTGGTGATGAGGTTATTTTTGTACTAAGTTTCTTTCTTTGAAGGAAAATGCTTACTGTTTGAGGAGGCAGAATGACATGGTAGAAAGAGCACTGAATCTGAAATAAGGGGATTTAGTTCATTCAAATACATCCTCTGATGCTTAATACCTATCGGCAAGTCATTTATCCTCCAGGACCTCAGTTTCCTTACCTGTAAAATAGAGTAGAACCTGATATTCTCTGAGTGCCTTTCCAGCTCTTGATTTGTGGGGAAAAGATCTGGTGATCTTTCAGATCTGTTTTAACAACCTGTTTATATTTAACAACCAGGTGTGGGGTTGGACAGACTTATTAAGGCAGGCCTTTACCCCTGGTTCCTTTTCACGTGTTACATGTTCTTACTGAGAAATTGATAACTTTGTGATGTCTCTAGTGAAGGACATTACACACAAACCTGCCCTTGGAGGGGTGTGTGTGTGTGTGTGTGTGTGTGTGTATTTTGCATGGACATGCTTTGAATGACTTAAATCTTCTGCTTTCTACTTTCAATGCCTCTTCTCAATCAGTTGTAATTAAAAAAAACAAACAAACAAACAAATCTAGAGCAATGCCTTATCAGGTATCATTTAGGTCAGAGTGCTTTAAGCAAGTGAGGTCAGGATCACTTGGCCCTTTGATCCTATCTCTGTGAGTCCCAGGTCCTGATTCTTGATAAAACTGCCAGTACCCACATCAATCTTTGGAACTCTAATGCATCTTTCACATTAGGTCAATCTTGCTGGGTCTGTCTTAGCCCCATATACATGTGGTCAGCATAGATGCTGCTTTCAGCTTTTGAACCACCTGGTATGTTGAATAAAGATGAGTCAGGTGGTCAGCGTGGCTCTCCCCCTCACCCACTCTGAGTTTAACTCACTGACTGCTTGGTGGGATGAAGGTCCCTTTCAGCTTTGCATTCTGTGAGCCGATGGGGCTCACGGTGGTCATGGTGGATCAGGCCTGTCTCCTGACCTGCCCGGGCTGAGGCTTCCCGCTACCAGACACATTGTCCCACGATGGAAGCTGTCTTCCCTCCCTCCTCTCCCTTATTCTACCCCATCGCCTTTCTGCCCGTTGGTAGGGTACCATTCCTTCTCTCCACTTGCCTTTCTACTGCAGACTTTAAACAGAAGGAGGAATGTCCGATCCGGGGCCGGAGCATGATCCAGATAAGCATTCAAGAAGACCCTTGGAACCTTCCCAACTCCATCAAGTCCTTGGTGGACAATATCCAGAAATATGTGGAAGGTTGGTGCCTCGGATGGGCCGGGAGCCTGGGTTCTACAGCTGCATTACCTTCTGGGTGGTCCTTGGCCCAGGAAGGGAGTTGGCTTGTTGAGGGCAGCGAGGTGGTATAATGGAATACTGCTAACCATACAGTTTGTCTGGATTTCAGCAAAAACTTAACAGCCCCTCTGCAGTTCTTGTAGAGGAAACAGAAAAGGGAGCTAGAGGAGAGACGGGCTGGGGTCTAGTTGAATGACTAAAGTTGTTGCTGCATCGCTGTCACCTTGGATGTCTGTGGTGGAGTGCCCTGGACATTTGTTTTTGACCCATGTTAAAGGTTCTGTTAATGACTTCAGAGAAGGCATATTTTTCAACTATCCCTGGGAAGACTGACTTTCCCATCTTTCCTCACAACCTCAAGCCTAAATATGGGTGGGGATCTTGTGGGAAAAGCTTTCCTATAATTCCCGCTAACGTCTTCAGGGAAAGGGAAACTTTGGGTGTGAGAGGCTGGTCGACTTGGCAGCAGATGATTATGCCCAAAGCCATTCCCCCTTTCCCTCCCAGCTCAGCCCAGAAACAGTCTTGCTCTGGAGGCTTGTCATGACCCAGTTGAGCCAAGGGAGTAGTCGTTCCAGTCCAGAGAAACCTCCTGTAATGTTCCTTGGGGGGTGCCTGCCTAGTTTTCCCTCTCTCTATACTCTTTACATAGATTCTTACTCTCTGTCAAATACAATTCATAATCCTCTGCTTGGCATTCAGGGTCTTTCTGGTTCATACTTCCCTCCACGTCCTCTTTGCTGCCAGACAGGATGATTTTGTCCCCAAAACACATTTCTCTCTGGGCTTCTGATGGTCTCCCTCTCCACTTTGCCAATTGAATCCTTAATTGTTCTTCCTTTTGGGAGGACCTGGAATACCCCCTGGGTGCTTTTCTTGATAAAACTGCCAGGGCCCACATAAATCTTTGGAACTCTAATGCATCTATCATGTTAGGGCAGTCTTGCTGTGTCTGTCTTATCCCCATTAAACTTAAGGCCAGGAATATGTTGTGTCTTGTTTTTGTATCTCCTCTGGGTTGGGCACAGTGCTCAGAGCTGCACCTAAATGCTTAACACGGTCTGAAGTTCTAAAATGCATCCCAGAGCCTCAGATTTCTGAGATTACACTCTTACCTCTCTTTTCTCTCTCCTAGATGGGAAGAATCAGGTGTTGCTGGCGTTGCTTAAATGCACAGGTAAGGGATTGGGGAGGCAGTGGGTTCCAGTGAAAGGGCACAGGATTTAGGAGTCAGATCTCATGTTATGTAGTCATCCTGTTTCTCAAGCATATATCCCAGGGTAACTGGGCTAAAATACACTTCAGGGGGAGGCTGGAGGGGAGAAGGTTGACCTGTGGAAGATGTGGATGCTGGGAAGGATTTTGCTGTTTTTGGTATCTTTGAGGAGTTTATAGGCTGACTGTGTATGTATGTTATCCTTTGTTTTTTGTTTTTTTTGTTTTTTTTTTTGGTAAGTGCTGGCGCCTGATTCCTCCCTGCCAAAGTCTCAATTCATCACCCTGTTTTTCATAAGTGAAATGTAGCCTGTGGGCCACATGTGGTCAAACATCAGGCTTTTAGTTTCCTGTGTTTGTCATCCAGAGCTTGGAGAAGAGGGACCCACCCCCCTTGCTATTTGTTCCTCTCTGTTCCTGTTGCTTATGGAGTTTGAATATGGGCATTTCTCCCCCCTAGTGGAGCAGCCTCCTTAACTACCTTAAGCCCCCTTTGGGCTCATCTGTTCAGGCTCTGGGCTACCAGAGCAGCCCTCTCTGTAACAGCCTTCCTCCTGAAAGTCAGCAGGCACTGTCAGAGACTGGGAGCAGGAGAGGTGGGGTGGGAGCAGTTCCTGAGAAGAAATGACTTGCCTCCCAGAGTTGTTGTGGGGATCAAGTGAGATATCGGTCAAGTGCTTGACACATGGTGGACACTTAAAGAATGGAAGGGAATAACCTTTCTCCCCTTTTTGGACCCCTAAAGGAATTTCTTTGGTGTTAGAATGTGCCATGAACTGAAAGCCCTTCGAGGATGGCCCCCCAGGACAGGAAAGGTGGCGGGGATCCGTTGTACCCCTTTGTTGTCTCACCCAAAGTACTAGAGAGGGTTGGGATCTCATCAGATAGAGGCCGTACGTGGCCCGTTGGCCAGATGTGGCCACCGTAACCTGGAGGCCGCCGGAATCATGTCGGTTTATTTCTCTCCCTCTTCTCGGGCAGATACGGAGCTGCAGCTGAGGCGGGATGTCATCTTCTGCCAGTCTCTGGTGGCTGCCATCTGTACCTTCTCCGACCAGCTGCTGGCGGCCCTGAGCTATCGCTACAACAACAACGGCGAGTACGAAGAGAGCAGCCGAGATGCCAGTCGCAAGTGGCTGGAGCAGATCGCGGCCACGGGGGTTCTCCTCCACTTCCAGTCGCTGCTGTCCCCCGGCGTGGTGAGGGTCATTTCCTGGGGCATTGGGTTGGGACCTGCTCGGCTCTGAGACGAGCTCTCCCCCCGAGAAACAGAATAATCTGTGTATGAGCAACAAGAGCCCTCACTTTACCTACGGGTTGGGGATTCTAGACTTGGCTCTGCTACTGACTAGTTCATTTTAGAACTGGAAAAGAAGGAATGACCATCTTCTCTTGATAAGGAAGTATAGTAGAACTTGGAATATAAGGACCTAGGTTTGAGTCTCATTTTTCCCATTGCCAAATCAATTCAATAAGAATTAAGTGCCTACTTTGTGAAGGCTGGTTGGTGGCAGGGGTCCTCAAACTATGGCCCACAGGCCAGATGCGGCAGCTGAGGACGTTTATCCCCCTCACCCAGGGCTGTGAAGTTTCTTTATTTAAAGACCCACAAAACAAAGGTTTTGTTTTTACTACAGTCCGGCCCTCCAACAGTCTGAGGGACAGTGAACTGGCTCCCTATTTAAAAAGTTTGAGGACTCCTGGTGTAGTGGATAGAACTCTGGACTTTGGAGTCAGGAAAACTCAAATCCTACCTTGGACACTAAGACTCCAAGTCACTTACCCTCTCTATGTTTCAGTTTCCCCATATGTCAAATGGAGGCATTGAAATAGATGAAAAAGGTCCTTTCTATTATTAAATCTCTTCTCCTATAATAGTCAATGTGCTAAACACTGGATTATATAGAATTAGAATTTATCTGCCCTCAAAGAGCTGCTTTTTCTACTGGGTGTGATGATCAGTAGGGAAGATCCCATGTGAACACTTTTACACAATGATTTGATGAGAGAAGAGAGTATTAATAACTAGGATAATATATTTTTAAAATAACTAGAATAAGCTTAAATCTCTGTTGGGTGATTGAGCAAGTCACTCACCTGACTCAGTTTCCTTATTTGTAAAAGGCGAGGTTAGACTAGATAACCCCATAAATTCCTTCTAACCCCAGATCCCATTATCTCCAGTCATGAGACAGTCACTATCTCTTCTAGGCCATTCCCTTACTGAGCAATACTGGTTGCAGGAATGTTCTTTAGATATGTTGCCTTTCTCCCTTAGGCCAGCATGGGCTCTCTGGAACTGAGCAGCCCACAAGAATCCAGCAGACATGATGACCCTTCAGATAGTGATAGTATTCATAAGACTTTTGCAAGCTTCTACTCACAAACCCGTCTTATTTACAAACTTTACAATAATTAATTATTCCTCTCATTTGTGAGTTTGTTATACTTTTGAGGTAGTGCTTTTCCATCCATAATCTTTTTTGATCTTTACAATCCATTGAGAATAGGGGGAGTTAGGTAATTATTATCTTCCCCATGCCCATTTTACACATGGGACTTAGCAGGTCATTCAGGGGCAAACCATAGAAAACAGGACTGACTTCTAGTCTAGTGCCTTTTCTCCTTCCATCAAAGGGGCCTCCCCAAAAGGCAATTAGATGCACTAATGTAGCGGAGCACTGGTACACTCTGTTTGCAAGCTACGAGCAATCACCATGGCCTTGTTACTGTGAGCATCTGCTTCTGAACCATATGTCCTCTTGGAACCTTGACCAAGGGCTCTCCTCTCGGGGTCTTTGCTTCCAGATTGAAGTATAATTTTTTCACTTTTTTCTTTTTCTTTTTGTAAACATTATAGAAATTATGAAAACATTATACAATATTTTGCATATGTAATTGATCTCATTTACCTTGACTTCTCAGGTGAGGGATTAAAAAGAGGGAGAGAATTTGAAGCTCAAAACTAAAAAAATTGCCAGAAATAAATAAAAATTTATTAAAAAAAAAAAATTGAAGGAGTTTGGCCTTCCTACTAATGTTGTCTCCTAATGTCCCTGTTAGCTCTAACATTTCTCTCCTTTTCTCTCCTGACCTCTTCCAGTGCACATTCTACCTCTCATTTTTATTTCTATACTGTATTGCTGTCTTTCCTCTTCTCCCCAGAGAACGTTGGTGCCTCTGACACAAAGCACCAATAGTCTTGTTTTCAGAAGGCAGGCTGCGGGCACAACCTGTGAGATATTTTAGATATTTTAGTACTTTTGTGGAGAAATAAAACTTTATCTGTAAAGAAGGATCATGCTGCCCTCTGCTGGTGAGATGCTGCATGCCATGGGCCAAATTAGACTTTCTTATAGCTGGTGAAATACATAAATTTTTCCTTAAATACATTTTTCCTTAAATGGAAAAAAAAAAGCTTAAAACACAGGCTCTTGCTGTCATTTGGAAATAAAGCGCTTGTGCTGGGTGACATTCAAGGTCCTTTTCGTCTTTGGGCCTGGAAGCCCCTGACACCGTAGAATACCCAAGCTGGATCTTGCTTATGGGCCAGAGGAAAACGAGTGGCAGACGCCCTGTCCGAAGCCCAGGGACCGCTGGGCAGTGGAAGGCTGCATGGGTCACTGTTCCATCTCCCGATTCTGAGAGCGTTTCCACTAGTTCTTCCTTTCTTTATTCCCTCTCTAGAGGGAAGAGCGCATCATGCTGGAGGATATCCGGGTCACTCTGCCAGAGCTGGACAACGTCACCTTCTCATTTAAACAGCTGGATGAGAATTTTGTCACCAGTAAGTATTTTCTGGTTGCTTTCCCCGGCTGGGAGAAGCGAGTCCCTCGGTTTCTGGGATTCTCCAGCTTGTGGAGTCCCGCAAAGGTCATCTGTTTCCCCCTGGAGTTATAAGATCTAGAGCTAGAAAGGGACCTTAGAAATCTAATTGAGTCTGGTCATTTTACAGGGGAGGAGATTTTGTCCTAGAGATGTTTAGTGATGTGCTCAAGATCACCTAGGGAACAGGCAGTGACCCATGTTTGGAACCTTGGTGTTCTTTGTGCGATTCTTTCCAATCCACCGGGCTCTCTTTCCTTTTGCCTCAAAGCATGGCAGGACCTTCCCTTCCCCAAACCATGGCATATAGTGTATGTATGTATCTGTCCTGGTTCAGCCTTTAGCCTATAACTAATTGAAAGAGAAACAGCAGTGGCTTTCCTGCCCCACTGCAACCCAGATATCCCGCCTTCTTCTCCCATCTTTTTTTTTTTTTTTTTAAACTGAGACAATTGGGATTAAGTGACTTGCCCAGCTAGGAAGTGTTCAGTGTCTGAGACCAGATTTGATCTCAGGTCCTCCTGACTTCAGGGCTGGTGCTCTATCCACTGCACCACCCAGCTGCCCCCTCTCCCATCTTTTCTTGCCGTGGTTAGAATTTCAATAATTTATCCTAGGAATTCTTAATCTTTTTGGTGCCATGGAATTTCTTTGGCATTCTGGTACAAGTCCATATAAGTCCATGGACTCCTCCTCAGAATGTTTTTTAATGTGTTTTCCCCACCCCCAATAAAAAAGATTCAAAGAATTACAGAGAAAACACTAAAAACAAGGTCACAGACCTCATTACCTACCCATAAATAAAAAATAAAAAAAGTCTTAACCTTTTTAATGCGTCCTAGACCCCCTTGGGCAGTCTGAAGCCTATGACCTCCTTCTCAGAATAAATTATTTCTAGATTCATAGTTGCGCTAAATTTCAGCTAGCTGTTGGTAGTAAAAACAATGATGTGTCTGTACCCCTCCTCCCAGCCCCCAATCTAAGTATCTCGGAAGGCTTTGGTCCCTGTCAAATTTCATAGGGTAAAACTTGATGGTCACTGGATAGTAGGGATGAGACATAGAGAAACAGGAGGAAGTAGCTCCTGGTGGGGGCGGGCATGGATGGCCCTGAGTCAACAAAGCAGGGAAGTGGTGAAGTTCTAGGTCTAATGGACCGTGGGCAGGACTGCGGGCTGCAGAAAGAGACAGTCCTGCGCTGAGAGGCAGTAATGGGGAGACCCCTTTCAGCTCCATCTGTAACTGTATGACTAGACAGAGGCCACTTGTCCTGGGAGGGCGAGTCAGTCAACAAAAAAGTCCCTACTCTAGCTGAGGTACTGTCCTAGATGTTACACACAGAAATACAAACATGAAATCGCTCCCATCCTCATGTAGCTTGTGCTGTAACGTCTGTGTCAGCTTTCCCAATGGTTTAAAAAAAAGGGTGATAATAACAGCCTCCTTCCCCTTCTACCCAAGGTTGTTGAGAATATCAAATGATATTGGGGAAGTGTATGGCATAAAAACCATTCATCGTTACCATTGTTAGTATTTAGCACCCACAAGGGGGCTCGGTGACCAGGGTGGGGCCTCTGAGTGGACTATAGGCCTTAGAGGCCCAAGGCCTTCCGAGCATGATGTCCATTTGATTACTGTTCTAACCAGAAGACGTGGCCGTGGGACGTGGCCCAGGGGGCCTGGCAGGATGCCCGCGCTGGGAGGCTCTGGGGTCCTGTTGTGTGGGCGGGAAGCCTGCTCTGCAACCAGCTGCTTATCATGGCTAAAAGAGATTCTTTAATTATTCTCCTGGGTCTCAGGACATCCGTTCTCACCCCCTCCCTGTCCCCCTGGGGTTTTTTCTCTCTCCAGACACTCATGTCTTTTACCATATTGAGGGCTGCCGCCAAGCCTTGAAGGTCGTTTTTTACCTCGACAGCTACCACTTCTCCAAACTGCCCACCCGGCTGGAGAATGGGGGCAGTTTGAAGCTGCACACGGTCCTCTTCACTAAAGGTACGGGTGGGCTATGTCGGGGCTGGGGAGGGAGCAGGGCCTGAGGACCCATTCCTGTGTACTAGGCCTGCGTCTCACGGCCGCCTTGGTTCCTTCCCAGCCCTGGAAAACCTGGAAGGGCAGCCCCAAGCCGGGGGCTCCCCTGCCTCCCTCCTGGAGGAGCTGCAGCAGGAGATCAATGCCCAGTCCCTGGAGAAAGTGCAGCAGTATTACCGACGGCTCAGGTAGCAGCCCCTGCCCCTTTGGGTTTCCTCAGGGCAAGGGAGGTGGGGGAGCACTTGTGGGAGGATGCTTTGGAGCAACAGGAAGCAGAGGGATAGAGTGGGAAGACTTGGGACTGGGAGACTCTCGTCTCAGATAAACCATTTAGAGGATGACATCTCTGTGCCTTCTTATAAAATCCGGATCATAAGTGAGATCAGTTAGGATATTTGTTGGCTCTGACATTCTATGACCCTGGGAACTTATAGTTTCTAAGCATCAGCTCGGTGTAGGTTCTAACTCAGTGACTTCTCCCTTTCAGAACATTTTACCTAGAAAGGTCCAACCTACCCACAGATGCCAGTGCGACAGCGGTGAAAATTGATCAGGTATTTCTCTCCCTCTTGGTTTTTATTTTTTTTTTCTTCCTTTCTCCCTCCTTTTTGCCTTCCTGTTTCCCCCCTCTTACTCCTACAGATTTCTGTTGATTTTTAATATGTCTGTTTTATTTCTCTAATTTCCCTGAGGGACATGAAATGTCTTTCATAAATATGTATTGAGCATCTGCTTTGGGCCATATCCAAAAAGGATCAGTCGTCGTCCTTACCCTAAGGAAGCTTACAATCTTTTGGCCTTGTTTTTAAGACTTGTGTAAATCAATACCCAAATGTTAGTACACTAAAATATATACTCAGGGAACCAGAATGTCTAGTTTGGGCAGTCAGTGATGATAAATAATGGCTAGAGTTACCAGGGAAAGAGTCTTGATAGGATTTGGAGTATTGGTGAAGGTAGGAAGAGAAGGGAAGAATAAGCAAAGGCATAGAATTAGGACTAAGGCTGGCCTGTCTCACGGGATCACTAGAAATAATAATTTCTACATTTTTATAATATATTTCTTTATTATTATAATGCAATATAATAATAGATTATATATTATCTATAATATCTAGATCATATATATAATTATATAATATAATTATAAATATTATTATTATTATATAAGAACTAGAATAACTACTGGTAGTCAAAATACTACCAATAGCCTGGTTGGAATGGAAGAATATTAAAGGAACAGTGGGAGATAAACCTTGTGAAGACTTCTGTACTACGATAGGCAATTGGTTTGATTGTGAAAGACCTTGAAAACCAAGCTAGGGAACGGCACTGGGAGACCAAGGACTAACAAAGGGTAACAGTGAACAAGGTACTATTTTAGAAGGCTATGGGCGATATGATGCTATATTGAATAGGGGAGAGGTTGGAGACTGGGAGTTCATCTCTAAGGCAGTAGTAGTAAACAATGAGGTTAGGACCAGTAGCCACAGAGGAGACAATGATACGATCACAGCCTTGACTTTGAGTTGGAGCATCTGCCTTGAGTTCTGGCTCCAGAATTTTATTATCAGCTGTGTGGCCAGGGGCAGGTCACAGCTGTAAAGAGAGGAGGATGTTGGACCAGGTGGTATCTGAAGTCTTGCAAAGTCCCCTATGGCATAAGAAAGGACGTCGTCCTAAGCCAGGTTCGGGGAAACGAGGGTCAGAAGTCTTAAACTTTGGGAAGCTCAGTAACTCTCTGACTACTTTGCAGCTGATCCGTCCCATCAACGCCATGGATGAGCTGTGCCGCCTGATGAAGTCCTTTGTGCACGCGAAGCCTGGCACTAGTGTGCCCGGTGCAGGTCTGCTGCCCATCTCCTCCGAGCTCTGCTACCGCCTGGGCGCCTGCCAGGTGACCATGTGTGGCACTGGTATGCAGAGGTGAGCACTGGCTGCCCTGTCTCCTGCCTGACCCCCCTTCATCGCTCATGGTGCATAGGAGCTACTCACGTGGATCTTCTGTCCAGGAATAGGATCCTTTCAAAATAGATTTCCCCTCCAGATCCCTCTGGATCCTCCAGATCAGTGGAAACAATGCGCTGCACTTAGAGGCTTGGATTTAACTTTTTTTTTTTTTTTAATAGCTTTTTATTTACATCATACGTATAGGTAATTTTTTCAAAATTTGACCCTTTCAAAACCTACTGTTCCAAATTTTTCCCTCCTTCCTCTACCCCTTCCCCTAGATGGCAGGTAGTCTAATATGTATTAAATATGTTGAAGTATATGTTACTGGATTTAAATTCTGATATGAATTTTAGTTTCTCCAACTGTAGCACAGTATTACTAATACTCATACCACCTCCCTCATACGGTTGTTGTGCATTTTAAAACTGTTAATTATTATTAATTAATTAATGATAATTAATCATTATCATCTTGGGAGGCAGCAGGAGTCAATAGAAGGAATACTGGGCTAGCACCAAACACTGATCTCGCTCTGTGACGTTGGGAAAGTCTCTTTCTAGGCCTAAAAGGACCAATCCTTCCTTTGTAAGTGGGGATGGAGAAATGGGTATACTAGACCCAGTGGGTCTTTAAGGCGCTTTCTTGCCAGCTTAGCCTTTGGAAGTAAAGGGCAGTCATCAGCCTTATTTCATAATATTCTTATCTCGCAGAACTGCTCTCTCCCTATTCTCCCCCCATCCCCCATGCCTGCAGGTCTAGGAGGGGCAGGCTGTGAGTGCTGGGTAGAACCAGGGAGTGGGGCCTTCGGGCAAGGTCAGTCTCTTCTCTACGTTGGACCTGATGAATCACCAGACTGGCCCCCAAATCACCAGGGAACACTCTGAGGTTAAATAAAAAAGATGAGGGGAAGAAACACTGGTGATGATTTTAGTTTAATGAAATGGGTCTAACTCCCGATCTATCCCCACAAGTAGGAGGCTCGGTATACCCACAGAGCTGTTCCCGGGAGGTTGGGGTTGTGGAAGGTCCGGAGAGACAGATACAGCATCCTCTCTGTATTCCTCCCGGGCCATTACTGGGGGAGAGGGGAAAGGGAGTAAGGGGGATGTTCCCTCTGTGTCCTTATTCCTGGGAGACTCATGGAGGTCCCTGCTCTGAGAGCTTCTCCCCACCTCTCGTCCTTGTCCTGTTCCCAGGAGTACCCTGAGCGTCTCCCTAGAGCAGGCAGCCATCCTGGCGCGGAGCCACGGGCTGCTTCCCAAGTGCATCATGCAGGCGACGGACATCATGAGGAAGCAGGTGAGACCAGGCCTGGCGGAACCAAGTTAGGAACCAGACACGGGCGCAGGGCAGTGACCCAGGATGGCCTTGGGTGCCGACCTCTGGGCTTCCTGTATGCCCAGGGCCAGCCTCTGCACTGGGGCTGTGTTGTTGTTACCTCCAGCTGCTGAGGGGAGGGAAATGGGGAATTGGGGGGATGAGCCTCACTGTGGGCCTGAAGGGGTACCCCTCCCACCAGGACTGCCTTATCCCCGGGGAGCATTGTCAGCCGTCCATAGGGCCACAATCCAGCGCCCTGTCTGTTTGAACAGTGTCTCTGATAATTTGAGGGTTCTTACCTAGTTTGGGTTTTGCCAGTCTTTCATCTCCCTTCTCT
This sequence comes from Antechinus flavipes, assembly GCF_016432865.1. Taxonomy (NCBI): domain Eukaryota; kingdom Metazoa; phylum Chordata; class Mammalia; order Dasyuromorphia; family Dasyuridae; genus Antechinus; species Antechinus flavipes. The sequence continues at coordinate 234,643,927 of NC_067399.1, read as the reverse complement.
CCCCATCCAGTAGGGTTGTTACCCATCTCACCTTATATCTCCTCTGTCTCTTTCTCTGTGTCTCTGTCTCTCTCTTTCTGTCTCTCCTCTCTCTCTGTCTCTTTCTCTGTGTCTCTGTCTCTCTCTCTCTGTCTCTTCTCTCTGTCTCTGTCTCTGTCTCTGTGTCTCTCTCTCTCTTTCTCTCTCCTCTCTCCCATTATCTCTCTCTCTCTTTCTCTCTCTCTCTCTCTCTCTCTCTCTCTCTCTGTCTCTCTCTCTCTCTCTCTCTCTCTCTCTCTCTCTCTCTCTCTCTCTCTCTCTCCTCTCTGTCTCTCTCTGTCTCTTTGTCTCTCTCTTTCTCTCTCTCTCTCTCTCTCTCTCTCTCTCTCTCTCTCTCTCTCTCTGTCTCTCTCTCTCTCTGTCTCTCTCTCTCTCTCTCTTCTCTCTCTCTCCCTCTCCCTCTCTCTCTCTCTCCCATTATCTCTCTCTCTCTCTCTCTCTCTCTCTCTCTCTCTCTCTCTCTCTCTCTGTCTCTCTGCCTCTCCCTCTCTGTCTCTCCCATTATCTCTGTTTCTGTCTCTCTCTCCTTCTCTCCATTTTACTTTTTCTCTCTTATCCACCAGGGGCCTAGAGTAGAAATCATGGCAAAAAACCTCCGAATCAAGGATCAGATGCCTCAGGGAGCGCCTCGGTGAGTATTATCTAGAGTAGATCATTTCTCTTCTTCAGGGAATTATCAGGCCATTGTTCAGTATTAGCCACCGGTCAGATCCACCATTGAGCTTAATAGCACCAGCTTACTCATGGGATGTTCCCAGTGACTCACTGCATTTGAATATGACATCTTGTCATTTATTCATTAACAGGAAATATTTGCTGGATTACTCTAAACTCTTCTGTATCTGCATCTTTGCTCTCGCTGTTCCTTAGCCTTAGAATGACCTTCCCTATCTCTCTCAATACTCTAAATACCTTTCCATGAGAGCACTGCACTTAAAGTAAGAAAATCTGGCTAGGTTCAGGCTCCAATGCCTGCTCCTTCCATGACCTTCAGTCAGCTACTTGAGTCTCTCCGAGCCTCGATTTACTCATCTACAACAGGAATAGCAATCCTGCCCTGTCTTCTTCCCAGGAATGTTGGAAGTCCCTGGTAAGCCTCGAGGCAAAGACTTAGCCACGTGACCCTCTTCCTGCTCTCTGGGGCAGGGCTCCAAGTCAGGTGTTTGTTGAATCCCCCAGGGAACAGGGCCCTGTATTCTAGAATGAGAGGGAGGCCTCAGAGGGAACAGCGAGGCCTTTGGCCCTTTGGCCCCTTGTGAGAACCTTCCCTTCCATTCTGTTCTGTAGGATCTATCGACTGTGTCAGCCGCCTGTGGATGGAGACTTGTAAATAAGAAAGGACGGGAACCCTTGCTTTGTTGGAGACCCCGGAAGTGTTCAGCAGAGAGCCAACCCTCAGGACCCTTGGTGTACCTCACTCCCCTGCTGGCAAGCCCTCCCCTTGCCGGGGCGCAGGAGCTGAGAGCCCGCTGCCAAGAGCCTTTTCTAAGACAGCCCAGACTACTTGAAGCTGCCCAGTCCCCCCTCCTCTCAGAGCCCGCCCTCGTGCCCTCCTTGCTACCATGCGCTTCCTCTCTCAGACACAGCCGGGAGAGCTTGGGAGAGACCCAGACCTGGCAAGGACAGCTGGCCTGGGGCTGGACGTCTCCAGCCGGGGGCCTGCGACGGATGGCGGCCCGTTGGTGTGGTGGAGAATCAGAGCCCAGTCCTGCCACTGACCAGTCATCCCCGATGTGGTTGCTGTCCCCAGCTCCCTTAGAATCCTGCCCCCTTTCATCCAGGGAGCCATCAGGGTCACTGGGCCAGTGGCTTGAAGTCATCAGACCTCTCTTGCAAGACACAACTTTCCAAATTGATCAATCTGCACTTTTGAAACCCATGTCTGGCACAATCTTGGGTTTCCTTCCAATATGAAAAGAAATATTTATTCTGGAGCTCTTCGTCTTCACAGATTCCCCCAGAAAGAAGCGCTTTCGGTGCCCAGAGCCTGGTATACATTCCGCAATCACTGCTTATCATGGGTCTCCTTTCCTTAGTGTTCAGGGGTAGGCATTAACCCTTACTGATGCTGTCTCTCACATTCTGCAAAGCCAGTCCTGATTGACCTGAAACGAGGATGGAAATCAAGGCCATGTGATGGTCTGGTCCATTGGACTGGGCCCGTTTTCCCTATCATGGCAGAAGAACCATGTTGTACCTATTTATGTGGAATAACACTCCTGGGTTTTTGGGTGTTTTTATTGTGTGATTATATATTTGAGATTTTAAATTTTAAAGAAAGATATATTGTTTAACATGGGACCAACACGATGTAGCTTTTCACAACATTTCCCAGTTCTACTAAAAACAAAACTAAGTGATTTGAAAATGAAGGTTTTACTTTTTTAATACTAGGATTTTAGGAAGAGTTTAATGTCAAGGAAAAAAGCATCAGGTGCCTCAGATGGATTTCTCTTCCCCCACCCCACATATCAAAATGGTTTCAGTTTATCAGTATTCGAGAAATGCCCAGAGTATCAGCTGTGATAGGTGGGATCTAGGCATCTTCTTAAAAAGTTTCAACAAATAGAGGGCACACACATGGTGGGACCCCTTCCCCTCTTCCCCCACTCATCCCATCAAGTTATACCCTCTAACACCTCAGTCCTGGTCAGACCATAACGCAGGTGGAGAAAACCGTGTTTGGGAGGAAAAAGGCTTCCTAGGTGCTCTTGTTTTTAATTTGTTTTTAATTTATTTTTAATTTGTATTTGCTTTGCGCAGAATATTTGAGACCCTTGGTTCAGTTGGCCAGCTAGCCAGGAAGTTTCCTAGTGTTGAGGAGTTATCTACTCTCCTAACTGTCCCCACTTCAAGAGAGCTTGCTCCAAACCTGTGGCAAATCAGCTTCCTGGAGGCCTAGACAAGGCAATCGTCCCTTTAAATAACTCTATGCAGGGTCTGAAGTGCTGAAGCTGAGTGAGAAGGGAAACCAAACTTGCCATTTCTTCAGCCAATGGCCAAGATGAACTATGTGGGGTCTGAAAGTTGCCCTTGGGGTCTCAGGTCTTGCCTCAGTGCTTCAGGTCAGAATGGTCTGAGGAGCAAGTCAATGCTTGGAACATTTTTTCTCAATGTTGTCTTGATGGGGGTTGGGAGATTGGGAGGAAAATAGATCCTTTTTCCAGCACTCACTGGGAAAGTGATGGCCCTTTCTCCAGAGAGAAAAAAGACCATTTAGGTCGCTCACCACAGTGGGCATGTGTTTGGGATGGGAGGATGGTTTGGTCTCATTGGACTGGGAGCAGAGGTTGGCTCTCAAGGACGTGAGCCTTGTGCACTGGTTTACATGGACTTGTACATAATATTCTCATTAAATTCCTGATAGATTTTTTATTATTAAAAGTTGGTTTATATTATAAGGAAGGAAGCTGTGGTTTTCATTGGACTGAATGGAGCTGTTCTCTTCTTTGGGGGTGGTTGGTCCCACTTGTCAAACTAAGTATACCCAAAGCAGCACGGGGTAAAAACCAGCACAAGTTCCTCATAACATCAGTTTATTTGTGAATTGGACTTGGTCTATCCTGGCTTTGAAGCAGCTCCTGGAGGCTGTCCACAGAACTTTACTGAAACATGAAACTACTGGAGCAGCATTGGATGGGCCTTCCTCTTCAGTGCTTTCAGAAACAATTGGAACAAAGCATTGGAATAGAAGGAGGGAGGGAAATAGGAATTCCTAACCTATCATTTGCTTTCTGCTCCTGGATAAATCACATCTCACCGTCCAATCCTGTGTTAGAAGCCCCACATTCTGAGGTTCTGAGTTAATGTTCTCTCATACTGATACTAATACTGCCTAAACGTTGAAAGATGTGACCTAGTGGATAAAAAGGTGACCTTAGAGTCAGGAAGGTATCACTAAATGTCTCAGTATTGCTGAGCACTTCATTCAAGATTATAAACTGATATATAGTGGCAGAGGAAATTTGCTCACCAAAAGTTCCCTGTGAAAAGATTGTAGATCCGAATCTCCTTCCCGAAATATATACTATATACATATGATGTCTATGTCTATGAACACATTAATTATGTCTGTAGATACATTAATTAATTAATGATTAATTGTTTTTTGGCTGGCCGTCAGGCTGTTGTGGATTAGATAAGACAACCTTTCAGTTCTAAATCCTCTGAATGGTTGATGCTTATTAATCTTAGTTTACCAAAAAAATTAGGTCTTTTTTCCCTATCAACTCTTGTCTAGACATGCAGATTATACTTGAATTCAAACATAAAAGTCATTCCTATTAGATTTCATTTTATTAAACTAGATAGATAGGCAGCTATTGGACAGAACACTGGGTCTGGAGTCAAGAAGACCCAAGTTTAAATTCTGCCTCAATAGCTGCATGATCCTGGGCAAGTTTGCCTTGCAAGTTTGCTTATCTGTAAAATGCAACTAATAGCACCTACCTCCCAGGATTGTTATGAAAGTAACATGAGATCATGTTTGTATGTAAATGTAGGCTGTTACAGCCTGATATTCTAGTCCGTTGTGATCTTTTTGGAATCTGACTTGCCCAGTGTGTCAGCTATCCCTCTTAATTTTGTATAGTCTGAAGTTTTGATCTATGTCTTTACCTGAGTTATTTAAAAAAATGCCCAATAGCACGGGACAAACAGCAGGTATTTGAGGCATTTCATTAGATTTCTCTCCAAGATGATGAATAATATGAATGACCATATTTAGGTTTGGTTATATAATCATTTATTAATCTAAAACTCACCTAAACATCACCATTTTTTTTCATAAGGATGAAGCAAGAAGTTTTTCAAATGTCTTCTTAAAATTCAGGCTCTTCCTTTATGTCAGGACTTTTCAACTGGGTTTCAAGAACTATTCTGTTAGATAAAATTGGTTTCTTTTATAATCCCAAATACTTTAAAGTCATTATTCTGAGAAGGCCTCCATAGACTTCACCAGACTGCCAGAGAAATCCATGAAACGAAAAAAAAATTCCTAGATTAGGGCTCCTCCACTCATGACCTTTTTTCCTGAGGAATTTTTACATGACCCCAGGTATTTAGGTACGGAAAAGAGATACACAATTCAAAAATTGATTGATGATGAATCATAACTTTGTGACTCCCACATTCAATTACGAGACCCCCAGATGGAGTTGTGACCCCCCCGTTTGAAGCTTTGTGTTAGATCACACTTGCTCTAGCAGTCATTGGAGAACAGTGGGAGAAGTGTATCAGGTTTAGCCTGTCTCCCTCCACTGGGCTCTAACCTGAAGCAGAACTAGGTTGCTTTCCCAGCACAATTTGTGTGCCATTGCATTCCACTCCCCTTCTCTCCTAACTCCCTTTTGCTACTCTGACCAAGGGATGGTCAGAGCATCCCTTCCCTTGAGGTCCAGCAGGTGGCGATGATTCCCTTCCTATGAACAACAGTGCTCTGGCTTTGTGGCAGCTCTGTCTGCAGAATCACAAGGATTTTTATTATTATTTTTATCATGATTAATTATTATTTTGCCCTCTGCTCTCTGCATCAATCTGAGAAGAAAAATTCCCTCTCCTGTTGTTACTTCCCTGGTCAGAAAGCATCGTGTGTGGGGATTAATCTCTACTCCCCGTCCTCCAGAGTCCAAGATCATCACATTCAATTTGGAAGAGACCTTAGAACATTGCAAAGCCAGAGCTAGAAAGGTCCTTAAAGTCACAGAGCTGGAGGGGACTGGAGGGGAGAAAAGGTCCTATAATGTGTATGTTAAAACTAGAAACAATCTTTGAACCTGGAACATTGAGCCTGAAGATACCTTGGGATAGGGAACATAGTTCTATATTGTTGAAAAGGTTTGTGTTGAGTTGAAAGGGATTGTGGGACTACTTTGGCGGGTGAGACCAAAACTAAAAGAGGAAGTGACTCCTCGGGATTATTGTACTCTAGGGTACACAGTGAATTAGTGATAGAGCCTAAGGCAAGAATGTGTATCAATACTGCTGTGCTTTCAGTTTGAGGATTTAGTTCAAGACAAATACCTCAAATTGGGGAAGGGGACAAGATGAGAGAATCTCAAACATGGTCCCTTTTTTTTTGAAGAGAGAAATAGATGTCCCACCAGCCTGGGTGACTCACTCCATCACCAAAAAACTTCTAGCAGTAGGAAAGATGACGAGCAGCTGATCTAGGACCTTTGACATTAGTTAGGAATGGAGTCCCAGTATTATCTAGAGACTCGAAGCAATCCCCATTATCCTTGTGTTCCCCAGTCTGTCCCTGTCTTTAGCAGTTAGTTCATCCTTAGAGGAGTTTATGGAGAGGACAAGAATCCTTGAGACCCAACAACCAGCAAATTAGCGGAACAAACCCATAGTACAGACTGATGTGTCGATACAATCTTTTGGCTGAACTTTTGATTGTCCTTTCTTGGTTGAACTTTTGGTTATCCTTCCATCCAAAACTGTAGTCTAAATCTCCCAGATGGAATTTTTAGGAACTTCTTAATGGAAGTTGAGTTGATGAAAGTAATATTTTTAAGAATCTCTAGCTCTGGACATCTGGTAGTCCTGTGAATATTTTTTGCCAGGCTTGAAGTTAGAAAGACATCTTGAAGTTCATATCTGGCCTCAGACACTAGCTGTATGACCCTGAGCAAGTCACTTACCCTTGTTTGCCTCAATTTCCTCATCTGTAAAATGAGCTGAAGTAGGAAATAGCAAACCACTGCAGTATCTTTGCCAAGAAAACCCCAAGTGGAACCACAAAGAATCAGCTATGACTGAAAAGCAATGGAACGGCAACTCTCTGTTTCTGAGTTTGGAATATGAAAGGATTCAAGACTGGAGACCAAGTATGAACGTCACCATTACAGACTTTGGTAGGTCTTTGGCCTGATCTGGCTTCCTTCCCTCCCTATTGTGCAACCACACATCTCCTGTCATGCTATCTGCACCCCAACTATCAGCTCTCCTTTCTCACAGAGATTTCACCCAGCAAACACTCAGGGTTTTGATAACCAAGACTGGCCTTCTGTTTCTCAGTTTCTCTATAGAGCTTCCCAGCCCATGCTGTTGGATATATATTTATCACCCTTTTTCAGCTCCCTTTTATGTGTAGTCTTTCCCTTCAGAATTTAATCCTCTTTGAGATCAGGTACTTTCTTGCTTGTTATTTTTATTCTCAGCCCTTAGCTAAATGCTCAGAACACAGTGGTTAACAAATACTTTATTCTCTAGAGGCACCTACTGTGGCTCAATGGATTGAGGATGAAATGCAGAGTACCTTTTGCTAGATCTTTATCCAACTCATGCCCTCTAGTCACAAGTGTCCTTCAGGGATATGTCTTGGGTCCTCTTCTCCCTCTGTACTATTCATTTGGTGATCTCATGGGCTCTCTTAGATTTAATTATCATTATCTATGCTGATGCTTCTCAAAACTACCTTCCCTAGGTTTTGCTGACCTCAAGTCTCATATTTCCCATTGCCTTTGGGACATCTCAAACTACATGTCCAATAGACATCTTAAACTCAACCTGTACTGAATTGAACTCATTATCTTTCCTCTTACATGCTTTCACCTCCTACCTTCCCTACTGGGGACAGATCCAGTCCATCTGGCTTGAGACCTAGGAGTTTTCTTTGACTCACTGTCAGTTCCCTTCATATCCAATCTGTTGCCAAAGTCTGTTGATTTTACCTTTTCTGAATACACTTCCTGATACTGCCATCAGTTTGGTGAAGTTTTCATCATCTCACACTGGGACTACCATGACCCATGAGTAGATCTGCCTGCCTTCTATCTCTCCCCATTCTAATCCATTTTTCTTCTCCTCAAGTGATTTTACTAAGGTGCATGTTTGACCATGTCTCTCCAACTCTTACTTAATGAATAGCAGTGGATCCCTTTCCACCTTCTGGGATCAAATAAAAAATATTCTGTTTGGCGTTTAAAACCCTTCATAACCTAGCCCCCTTTAACCTTCCCAGTCTTCTTGAAACTTACTCCCTGATAGAGCCAGTGACACTGGCTATTCCATGAGCAAGAGTCTCCATTTCTCAGTTCTGGATGTCTTCTCTGACTTTTCTTCATGCCTGGAATAGTCTCTCTCCTTTTTTCTGACTACTGACCTCCCTAGCTTTTTTTTTTTTAATCCCATCTAAAAACCTAATTTTTTGTAGGAAGTCTTCCCTGACTCTCTTAATTCTAGTACCTTTCCTCTCTCGATTATTTCCTACTTATTCTGCACATAGATTGCTTTGTCTTCTGCATTTATTTGTCTGTTGTCTCCCCCAATAGATTTTACCTTGAAGACAGAGGCAATCTTTTGCCCCTTTTTGTATTCTCAGTGCTTAGCACAGTCTGGGACAAAGGAGGCACTTAATAAATGTTTTTTGATTGACACATAATAGATGCTTAATAAATTTTTGTTAACTGCTAGACTAACTCAGAGGAAATGACATGCCCAAATACATAGCTAGAAAGTATCAGAGCCACGACTTTTATCCAGACTTTTTGATTCCAGGTCCAGGGTTCTTTCCACAATGCCAGGCTGGAGCCTGCACTTGGGACTTCAACATGTATTCTTCAGATTAATAGGTCCAGCCCCTTCAAACATAGAATGTCTGATCCAGGAGGACCTCAAGACATAGGACTTGGAATACTGAAGTGTGTGAGCATCATGGTTAAAAGACTTCCAAGAGATTCTCTTAAAGTCACAAAAAAAATGACTTTAAGTTTATGCCATAATTGACAGACTTGTGTCTTAAGGAAGTCTGGCAAAATCTGGGGGCTTAGCTAGCAGGCTAATAGCCTACAAGGTTGTAAAAGAAGGGTAAGAAGGAGCCAGGTAAGGAGACAGGGTACCTTTTCATTCAGGAAAGGAGACAGGATATCTTTTAGCAAAGTATTGTCAATCAGCTAGGATAGGGGTTTTGCAGAGGACAAAATAAGAAGCAACAGATAAGAGTTTTGTTGCTTCACGTTCCTTAGCTAGGTGTGCAGTTTTGAGTAGACCCTCAGCCCAGAACCCTCAATATCACTTAAACTCTCTTTGGGATTTTAATTTGTTTCTTCTTCCATGATTATATTTTTTATTTTCTTATGTCCACTTATATATTTGGATATCCATATGTGCTGAGCTAAATTTTTTTTGTGCATAAATATATATTTACATTTATGTTAGTCATCCTGAGTAGTGGCAATAAGGAACAAATGAAATAAGCATGTGAAAGCCTTTGTCAATTATTATTATTATACCACCATTATTATTTTTCTAGGAGCATAGCATTTTAAGGCCAGAAGCTACTGTGTTACTTAGGAGTTGGGAGTTCAGCCTCCTTATTTTGTTCACAAAATACCCTGCGGATCTACAGTGGTTCTCTGGGTTTTATGTTCTTTGTAGTAAATATTCTCTTCAAAAATAATGGCAATGTGGAGTGGTGGGAAGAGCAATAATCCTAGAGCCAAGAGATTTGAGTTTGAATTCTAGCTCTGCCATTTGAGGGAAGCATGATATAATATATATTATAATGATATATTGTGGCATAATGATAATTAACCAGACTCAAAGTCAACAAGAGCAGGTTTCAATCTCACCTCTAATCTACTGGCTGTGTGATTCTGGGCAAGTCATTTAATTTCTTAGTGTCCTGGCTACTCGAAGACCATAAGTTGCAGAGAAGGTATAGACCTGTATGGGTAGAATACTTCCTTATCAGAATGTTCCCCATACCAGTGAAGTCACAGATCTAGGACCAATCCCTCTGCACTGAATGACCTTGACTTTGACTTTGGGTAAGTTCTTTTCTTAATCTGGGCAAATCTCTGTAAAATGGGGCTATTAATAGTTGTGCTGCAGCATATCATCAAATGCTATGGAATTGTAGTTGCTACGATTTCCTTGTTCTTCAGGTGTGTGTTAACAAGAGAAACTATTCATGAGAGAAGCATTGCCAAACCATTATGCCTTAAAAATATCGCCATTTCTGAAGAGAGAGACTGTTCCATCTCCGGGCTGTGGTCACTGAATGGCTCCAATCACAGCTTGACCCTGTGTCAAGAATAATTAGCTCAGGACCCAGAGTGTCCCTCTTGTGGCTTCTGGGAATGCTGAGTAAGGATTTGAACCTGTCTTTGTGTATCGGAAGCTCTGAAGGCTCAGGAAAAAAAAACTAGCTCCTGTCTAACCATTTTGGAATTTACTAATGAGCTGTACTCAGAGACTAATGATCCCTGAGCACCCCTCTTCATTTAGCCTATGTCTGGACCCTGCCCCACTTTTGGTCACCTCAGTCTGAAAATGCTTCCCTCTCTAGCATCCCCAACAAGGGAGCCTCCACTTTGTGGGACCCTAAAGTTGAAGCAGAATATCCTGCTTTGGAGAATAAGTGTTAGGAAGTTTTTCTTATTAAGCAAAAACTGACTTCTGTAACTAATTTTCCTTCCACATCATAATCCTTCAGATATTCAGGGTCATATGAATTTTAGTGTTGGAATCTAGCTGAACACCTTCATGGCACAGGTAAGTTGTCATAAGACTACTCGTTATTTCTCTCAATTATCTCCCAGTTATATATCTCCCAAATCACCCATTCCTTTTACAGCAAGCCTTGCAACCAACCAATCAAAAAATATTTAAGTGCCTACTGTGTGCCAGGCATTAATACATTCTGGCACAATAAATGAAAGAAACCTTAAATAAAGAGAACAAATACAGATAAATACAAAGTAGCTAACCACAAGGGGGAGAGGGAAGACCACTGGTAAAATGAGGGGATCAAGGAAGGCTTTGTATAAAAGATAGTCCTTGAGCTGCCTCTAGTATCCAATATTAATATTTTTATGTTATGTCTCAGCTAAACACCCTAGTACTTTTAATCTCCTATATAGCAACCCTTTTAATCAATCAATCAACAAGGATTTTTAAAATTTTTCAGCTATTCTGGCCCTTTCATCTGGTTATCCTCCAGTTTGTCAATGCTTTGCTTAAAATGTTGCATTGAGCACTGAACACAACCCTCAAGGTGTGGTCTATAAGACTATGAGACATCTCCAGTCACTATTAATATAGCCTAAGATTTATTGGCATTTTTAGCTGCTATACCATACTGTTGTTAAGAATAATTGTTTTTACATTTCTGGCTATTGTGCCAATTTATTTTGTTTGACCATGCTAGCTTGTTACAAAGGATATATTTATTTAGGTTCTCTTTAGAGAACGATTGTTAGTAATGACAATGTCAAAAAGGAAAGGAGAAATCAAAAAACATCCAAGAAATGTTTAAAAGATATGTTCAGAAGAGATCAGAAGGAGGTCCAGAGGGCAATGTAGACAAGTGAGATAGCTTTGGAGCTAACGTTCAGAGATGAATATATTTTTTTAAAATTTCATATATTTAAATTTTAAATAAATTGGATTAATTAAATAATTTTCAATTAAACTAAATATTAACAAATTATTTAGCTATTTTAAAATATTTTAAAAGTTGGGTGAAATGAGATTTATGGTCTTGTATATAACGTTTTTTGTTCTTTGTATATTTGCCAGTAATTTTGAAACTCAGAATAACTATATATATATTTGTATGTATCTATTTATAGATAAATACACAAAATAATTTAAAAATACATAAATTAATAATTTTTGAAGAGTAGAAAAAAATTTCTATTTCTATTTACAAAACAATTAACCTGTTATCCCATTTGATTCCCATAATAACTCTGACAAGTAAGTGATATTGTCTCCATTTTAACGATGAGAAACTGAGACAGGTTAAGTAACTTGCTCAGAATCATTCAGACACATAAGTGTCTTAGCCGAATTTGAACCACTTCACTGACTAGGTGTTTTATCTCTGTGTTTACAGGCTGCTAAAAGCAGGAAGTCTTTCCCCCTTAACTTTTATGCAGCTATGCAGATCTCTCCCTGTGCTTGTACAATTGATTTTTTGAACCCATGTATAAGATTTGACATTGAGTTTCATTAATTTTTTTTTATACAGAAAGCGACCTCAGCACTTTGAGTGGGAAGATTTCACAGAAAGACATGAACAAAAACAATACAATATAAAAAGATGTAGAAAGATTTCAGCATAAACCAGGGGTAGGAGTGGCCACATAAATTAAGTCACAGATCCCTCAAGGCAAACATATATTAATTTTATGTTATATTTAGCTCATTGTTTTAGCTTGTTGACATCTTTTGGTGTCCAAATTCTGCCCCAAGGAGTGTTAGTTATCTCCCCTAGCTAACCATATCCATTGATCAGATAAACTTGTGGTTTCTGGTCTTCTAGGACACCTACTATGTGTTTACCCTTGTGTAAGGTACTGCAAGGAAAACAAAGATAAATAAGTCACAGTACCTCTTCTTTTATGAAACTCCCAGTCTGCTAGTGAGATAAGACAAAATAATACAATAAACATTTGTTAAGTATCTATTGAGGGTAGGGGATTACACTGGTCTCTGAGGGAGATGTAAAGCATAGTTAAGACTCTGTTCCTGCCCTTGTGGAGCCAATAACAGAGCATAGAGATAAGTCACATAGAGATGGTTATGATATGTAATATTACAGGGTAAAATTCACTAGAGAGGCGCAAAGCAGCTTTCTGTGAGGTTTGATGGGGAAAATTGTTACTGAATGTTGAAAGTGTTAGAAGATAAAAATCACTATAATACAAATAGAAGGTGATAAGGGCATAAAAGAGAGATGAACAATAAATTAAGAGCTTTGAGAGTCTAGAGGAGGGAGAGATCTGGGATGGTGGCTATCTTTCTCAGGCTCATCTCCAGTTCTCTATGGCTTCTTGGGGAGGTCATTCTTCTGAGCCTAGTGTCCTTGAGATCATCCCTCCTGGCTTTTTGTGATGAGGATAAGGGAGCAGGGGATAGCACAAGATCTGGATACTTTCTTAACCTGCTTTTCAACAAGGAGCTGAAATAAATATTGATTAGCCTCAGAGCTCTCAAGAGTGCCTAGAAGGAAAGATTCTCATCATGTTTTCAGCCTCAGCATTGAGTTTCCAACTCAGTGGCTCTCATTTGATCTGGTCTCCTCTAGAAATCAACAGGCTCTCTATTTGCCTGATAAGTATTTTGCTTCAGTTTTATGTGGTAAAAGAGTCCAAATACTACCAGTTATACACATCTCCTTCTCTCCCCCAGCACACATTTCACTATTCCTTGGTATTTCAATTAATTAATTAATTTTGGAAGCAGGGAAAGGAAGGAGTTACCAATGAAGAAAAATCCATCGATAGCTGGGTTTTCGTTCGACTTGAATGGCTACTGGGAGAAGACGAGGTGATTGGTTGTGTTTGCTAGAGCTTCTCTATAGAAAGTTTATGTAGCTAGGAATTGGCCAATGAGAAGTCAGTTCAAAAGCATGGGCAGCATTCTTGACCTGATAGAATAGGCCATGTGGTTCTGCAGCCTTGCAGGTAAATTTTGACTTTTTAATCTACTTACCAAGGCTTTTTGATTGGCTTCTAAACTGAAAATGAATATGTATTCCAAAAACATCAGTTTTTTTTCCCCTTCCTTGTTGCTTTTGAGTAAAGAGGCAAGAATTGCCATAAACCCCCAGTGAGGAGGAAGAACTAGTGCCAGTCTCTTGCTTCCCCTCCCAACCTTCTCCCCTTTTCTGTGTGGTTTTATGAGCACAAATCTCTGCTGTTGTTTCTATCCCCATTGTGACTATTCTTTCCTGTCTTAAGTGAAAGAATGTTGGGAAAGAATAGACCATCACCAACCTTAAGTCTCAAAAGGTTGGGAGAGCACCAAGGAAGTATCCAGGAACTGGAGTCTGCCAGCGTTTGCAAGAAGTAGGGCCAAGTGAAGAGAGAAGCCCCAAGGAGATTGCTTTGCTCAGGCCAGTAGCAGATCTGCTCTGAGATATTACATCCTTGAGATGTCATGTCCTGCTGTAACAGCAACTTCACTCCATTGTTCAGTTAGGCTGCATTCAGAAGTGAACTGGATGGTGTGAATACCTTGAAGCATAATTTTAACTTTACGCCCATTCTTCTTCCAAAGATTGAATATCAGTAATAGTTAAGATATGTAGCACTTCAAGATTTACAGGATGCTTTATACACACACATATAAAATCTCATTGATCCTCTCAACAATTCTATGAGTTATGCTATGACTGTCCTCTCCCACCCCATCTTGAATAAAGATTAAGAAACTGAGGTAAATTCATGGCAAATGACTTGCCCAGCATCCCATAACTAATACATGTCTGAGGGAGGATTTGAACTCTGGTTTTCCTGACTCTAAGGCCAGTATTCTATCTACTATGCACCCTTGATGGCTCAGATGATAGAGAAGAAAGTGTGACCCCTCCTACCCTCCGGGGATTCTGGAGGTACAGAGGATGCTTTATATTTCTTTTTATCTCATCTTTTCATCTGATAAGTAAAGACCCCTTAATAAGCTAATTAATGATACTGGGTGATAATAATATTGATGATAGAGTTAATAGCTATTAACTGGCACTGATTAGATAATATTAAAGGGATGACAGGCAATTAGCACATTAGCATATGCCCAGTGCCTCATGTAACACTATTGACCCACATCCTTTTTTTGCTTATACAGGATTTTGATGATTCCATTTATGCCTCTTCTAACTCCCAAATTATCCCTGGTAATATGCTACAACTTCCTTTACTCATTAGGTGTCTTTGCTTTGAGTGATACACACACACACACACACATATAAACACATATGTATATGTATATGTATGTTGTTATGAGCCGGAACTTGAAACAAGGTGATAACTCAATGGAATTGATAGAAACAATGCTTAAGTTAACACCTTTGAGAGTTCACACATTAGTTCACACGTTTGGGAGATTTCAGTATGAGATATCCAAATTCATACCTCCTATAATCCCATTGTCAGAGGAGGAGTCAACCTTTGAGTTTACACCTCTAAAAGAGCAGAAAAACAGCTGAGCTCAGTCAGGAGAATTCAGTTGAAAAGATTGAGAGGGGAGCGTCAGTTGGAGATAGGTAGAAGCTAGAAGAGCTAAAGGACTAGCAACAAGAGTGCTCAGAACCAAGGATAGCTTACCGGGCTGTTTTGGAAGAAACAATAAAGAACTGGATTTTAACTTCTGGCTGCGTTTGAAGTGATTATTACAGGAAACTGAAACTAAGGCTGCCTCTAGAAAACCTCCCCAAGAAACCTGCTCCCAGAGAGAACCATCATATATTATACAAAAGACAAGAACACCACACTATGTATGTATTCTCTATAATTTTGCCAGATAACAATGTGTTTGGTGGTCCTGATATTTTGGAATGTTTGTCTCACCTCCCTTGCTGCCACTTTTTCAGCCCTGTATAGAGTCAACCAAGTACCTAGACAACCTCCTTGGTTCTGGGATTCCTTCCTTAGAAAAGTCAAGCCACATAACCTGGAAGGGTCCTCCCAAACCCACTCCTCAGAAAACATTCTGTACCCTTGCCCTGCCTTTCCCTCACCCCAGGTGTCTACTTTATTCTGACTATGGTCCTATTCAACAGCTGTTAACTAATCCCAGTTGCAGTGCTCTAAAGTAATTAAGGTGCTAGCTGATAAGGGTTTATGGAATGACTCCTCCCATGTGGATTTGTGTTTTAATAGAGTCCTCTAAAGCCTGAAAATCTATCAATACTCAAAGGAAAAAAAGGTTTAACCTTAGGGCAGGGGCTCCATGCCGTTCTGGACTAAAAAGCAATCGGTGGCTCTGAATTGCCTTTAGATTAAAATACAAACTCCCAAGCCTGTCATCTAAAGTGATCTTCAATTTGTCCCCAGCATACCTCACTGAACATTTCATATTGCTCCACTTCATCCAGCGTACATTCCAACCAAACTGTCCTATTCCCTCCACTCGATATTCCATTTTTTGGTGACTTTTGCAAAAGCTGTCCTCCATTCCTGGAATGTGTTCTTTTGACCTCAGTCTCTTATAATCTTTAGCTTCCCAACTACTGTCCTCAGCTCATCTTGTCCTTCCTATCTGAAGACTTTCCTGACTTCCCTAAGTACTTAAGGATTTCCTCTCCTTAAATTTTCTTATTTTTGCTTTTCATGTCCAAGATTACCTTTTATTGACTTAACTGTGTGTCTCTTGTAGAGATAGCTAGGTAACAAGTGGAGACGGTGTGGGACTAGAAAATTCATCCTCATGAGTTCAAATCTCATTTGATTTGAATGCCAACTGTGTGCCTTGGCCAAGCCATTGTTTGCCTCAGTTTACTTATCTGTAAAATGAGATGGAGAAGGAAATGGCAAACATTCCAATATCCTTGCCAAGAAAATCCCAAATGGGGTCATGAAGAGTTAGATACAACTAAAAATGACTGAATAACAATGTATCTGTTGTACCTCTCTCCTAGAGAGGTCCTACTAGGTCCTTACATCCTACTAGAATGTAAGCTTCTTGAGACCAGGGACTATTCTGCTTTTGTCTTATATCTACAGTGTCTAGCACAGGTCTTTACACATAGTAGACTATGTGGATTGAATTGCCATTAATAGTAAAGAATAGGTAGGACATACCAGTTTGGG
Organism: Antechinus flavipes; assembly: GCF_016432865.1. NCBI lineage: Eukaryota > Metazoa > Chordata > Mammalia > Dasyuromorphia > Dasyuridae > Antechinus > Antechinus flavipes. The sequence continues at coordinate 234,627,341 of NC_067399.1, read as the reverse complement.
CAAGGTGCCCAGCCTGATAATCAATCAATCAACATCTGTTAAGCATTTAAAAAAATATCTCCTGTATGTCAAGCCTTGTGCTAGGATGCAAAGGGATGCAAAAATGAAGACAGAGCTTCTGATTCAAATGCCTTTTTATTGGTCACCTTGGCTTTATGGATATGCCTCAGGCCTTCTACCTGCTTTTACAATAAAACCTCTCATTTTTATATGCTTCTCAGTTTACAAATTGCTTTGCTTTCAATAGCAAACATTATTATCCATATAATTTTTTTTTTCTTTTTGATGAGTCTATTACTTCTCTCTCAGGAAGCTGGACATGCTTCATCACAGATCCTCTGGAATCATGATTGACCAGAGTTCTTAAATCTTTCATTTAAGTCATTTTTACAGTATTGTTGTGGTCACATAACTTGTCCTCTTGCTCTGCCCACTTCACTTCATATTATTGCATATAAGCCTTTTCAGGGGTTGAAATTGTCTCCTTTGTCATTGCTTTTAGTAAGAAAGCCTCCCATTACATTCAAATGCCTAACTTGTCCAGCCATTCCTCAATTGTTGAGCATGCCCTCAGTTTATAGTTCTTTACCACCACACACATACACACATCCCAGATGCATTTTTGAACATAGCCTTTTCCTTTTCCTGTGATCTTTTTCTGGATGGCCTGGCCTAGGACTTCATAGAAAACATTCCTGTTTAGACATTAAGTAAGATTAGGTACTCTCTGAAGTTTCTTTTGAGTCTGAGATTCTGTGATTCTGTTGTCTGAAGTTCCAATTTTAATATTCTTTTCACTATCACATGTCTTTACTGTTGCATCAGAATGTTAGGGAGATGGGCAAGGTCCAGGTTCTACAAAGATGCTAATGCTCCAGAGCACAGAAAGGTCCGAATTTGATGGAAATGCTTATCTGAAATGTAATTGCAACAATATCATGGAATGTGCCAATGAGGCAAGAAACTCTAGGGATTGGGGATTCTCTCCTGGCCACAATTCTGTGGGATATCTCCCTTATTAGTTCCCATTCTGAATTAATAGTTGCTGTTGTCACTTTCTCCCTCAGAGAAGCAATAGAGTTAATTAACCCCCTCATCCTTAGCATCCCAGACTCTGGAGGGCCTGGGATACAGGATTCTATACTGAGTGCTTGATTCCTTTGCGGAGAAGGAATATAGCATGGAACTATGGAAAGAATGCTAGGTTTGGAGTGAGACAGCATCGGAACAAATCCTATTACTTTTACTTACTGGATTTGTTATAGTAATCATTTAACCTCTCTAACCCTTTAGTTTCTTCAGCTGTAAAATGAAGATAAGATGAAAGGTATCTTTCATCGCTTTCTAAGTTTAGGACAGCAGTGCTCAAAATGTGGTCTGGGGAGCCCTGGAATCCCCCAAGACACTTTTGGGGAGTCTGTGAGGTCAAAACTATTTTCATTATGTTACAAGAGTTTAATTTCTAAAATTTTTTTTCAGTGTGAGCACTCATACCTTAGAAATCAGCAAACACCACAAATTTGGATTTGATTTATTATTTCATTGATTGTCTAGATGGAGAGAATGTTAGCAATGCAAATGAAACTCAAATTTTGGGGGATCCAGCTTTTAAAAACATTTATATAACCCACAAAAGCTCTTTGGGGTCCTCAATATTTTTTATATTAAAGAAGTCGTGAGATGAAAAAAACTTGGGAATTACTGGTCTATGTTTTTGTGACTCCACAGATTGAGGGAGCAAAGAGAGAAGGCAAAAGAAGGTGAGTCTGAGCCTTCTTCGGCCACACAAGAATCATTAGAATGTGCAGATTGTTCTTAGCATAAAAGTTCCCAGATGTTTGCAGCTCATTGATGATTACACATAATCTTATGCCTGAGAAATTGTAAAGGGATTTAACAACTATGGCAAACTCCTTGTATGAGCTCAGATTCTTCTTTTGATGTTCCTGGATTGTAGAGGATTTTTTTGACTCTTACTTTGTACAGAGCTCTTGACACTCTACTTTCTATTCAATTTTCTCCTACTTCACACCATTGTTGCTATGTCTATATCTTTTGCCTCACACTTTTTAGACAATGAAGTTCAAAGAATCATCAAAGTTTGAGTTATAAGGGACCTTAACTGAAGCTATGTGATGTAGTGGGTAAAGTATTGAGCTGAGGGTCAGGAAGATGTGGATTCAAATTCTCTAACATGAGTGACTATGGTCAAGTCACAACCTGAGTCTTAAGTTTCCTCATTGGTAAAATGGGAATAATAATACCCAAAGTACCTGCCTTATAGGGTTATTGTGAAACTCAAATGAAATAATAGAAATAGAATGCTTTGCAAACTTTAAAGCAGAAGTTAACATAAATTGAAAAGATCATTGGCTCCAGATTGAGAGGCAGCAGATTTAGCAGATTAGCAAAATTACACTTCTGATGCTTACTACCCATGTGACTGCGGATAAGTTTTTAAATTTCCCTTGACCTCAGTTTCCTCATCTATAAAAAAGAGAAGGTTGGACTAGAACCTCTATTCCATCTCTAGATCCATGATTCTTTGAAAGAGCTTTATATCAATGTCAGTCATGATAATGACAATGATGACAGGAGCAGTAGAGAGGTTTCCGGGGGGATCAGGGAAGGCTTAGGGAGAAGGTAGCATTTGAGTTGGACTTTTGAGGATGGGTAAGAAGAGCTGACATTAATAATTGCTGACATTTATATAGGACTTTAAGGTTCATAAAGTGCTTTACACATATCATCTCATTTTAACAATACAACAATTCCATGAAGTAGGGAGTGCAGCTATAATTAACTCCATTTTAAAGAGGAGGCAGCAGAGGCTCAGAGAGGTTAAGGGGATTAGCTTTTACTAGAAGACTGTGTGTTTTTAAAGCCTAGTTTCTTAAAGATGTAGTTTGTTGAAATTTGGAAACCAGATACCTGCAATGAATTTTCACAGGATTCTATAAATATTCTCTCTCCTAGGAAAGCTGGTTCTGTTAGAAGTTCAAAATAAACCACTTGATTCCATTGGGTTGGGGTCTGGAGAAAAGATTCTCCTACTTTTTGCTCAGTGTTGCTTGCTTTCTTTTTTAGGGCCTTGGCACTGCTTCAGAAACCTCATCCCATCAAGGGATTCTCCTGAGCCCTTTTGGTGCCATTATTTCAGTGGTCATTCAATGACATCACCCTCAAGGCAGTATATCACATGGCTTCCAGGCCATTGTTCATAGTTTTGACACAGGCCAGGAAAAAAATAATCCTCCAATATCAAAATCCCATTTCTTTGATATGTTGGAAGCTGTCACTAAACACAACAAATCCAATTCGATTAATCTCTGCCAGTGTGATTGCCTTGAATCTATATGCCCTGGGCCTGCTAGTCTCAGTCTTCACCCATTGAACAAATGGGAATAAGTCCAAGCTTCGGTGAACAGACTGAAGGTCTGGGTAGCCATTCTTCAGCCAACCTGACCATGGTAATGTGGCTGTCAGTATCACAGTGCAAAGAAAGAGCACTGGTCATGGACTCCACAGACTTAGGTTCAAGACCTATCTACCCTATGCTACTTTTTACTTTTGATACCTTTCTGGTCAAGTCACTTAACTTCTCTGAGGTTCCTCATCCATAAAATAAGGGGCCTCTGAAGTCCCTTCTGGTCTAGATTTATGAAGGCAGAGGCTCTGGGTTCAAATCACAACTCTGATGCTCATAACCTTAGGCAGGTCACTTTTATAATAGCTACCATTTATATGATACTTTGAGATTTGCAAAACATTTTTCATGTATTTCATTTGATCCTTGTAGAAGTCAAACGACTGGCTTAGGCTCACACAGTTATTAAATGTCTGATGTGGGATTCTGAATGCATACTTTCCTAATTCCAAGCCCAACTCTCTTTCTGTTCTGGTTATCTAAGAGAGACATAGAGAAGGACATGAGTCAAGAGTGGGGCTTGAAAATATGTCTTTCTGACTCTGAAGTCACATTAACTGACCTCATATGTAAAATTAGGGTTAAACTAGATAGCTTCAGGTCCAGTATAGATGCTGGCTAGCTAGCAGTATGATCCTGGTCAAGGATCTGTCTCCCTTTGTTTCCTCAAGTATAAAATGGGGAATAGCACTTACCTCCCAGGGCTGTAAGGATTAAATGAGATACTATTTGTAATTCGATTGGCAGACCTTAAAGAGATTTATACAGGCTATCATCATCAAGATCATTAGCAGATGCAATCTAGAGATATGAGCCCAAACCGTGTGTGTGTGTGTGTGTGTGTGTGTGTGTGTGTGTGTGTGTGTATTGTGGCTGTGGAGTGAGGGTCTTGGTCAGTGGGCTTCATCAAAGTGCATCTTGAGACAGGACTCCTGGCTGAGAGGGTGAAATCACTCAGGGCAGCGATGAGGGCCGGTGGAGAAAGCCCAGGACCCAATCAGGTTGCCAGTCCAGGATCGATTCCGGACCACCGTGGAGGTGCTGGGGGATGGCCTCCGGTCTCCGACGGCCCGTGACGATTCTGTCAGCCAACCCGCCCCATTAGCAACAAGCAGCCGGCCTCCGGGCCGAGCCGCTGGCCTCCCAACGCTCCGCTAGGCACCCCGCCCCCGGCCTGCCTGGGATGCATGCAGATGAGAAGCCCTCCGCAATCAGCCTCCGTTTGCCTGAGTAGTCATTACCCCGTGACAGAGATTAGTGCGGAGCTTAATCAAAAGCAACAATGATTGATACCCTGTCACTCCAGGCCCTCAATCAGCAAGCGCTTCCCTGGAAACGCTTGGTGCTAAATAGCCTCCTTTCGCTGATTACTTTGGGAGACGTGGCCTCGATCAAAAAGGGAGAAGAGCGGGGAACAGCGGCTGCCGCAGCCCGATTGGACAGCAGAGGAGTGAGGCTCCGAGCTCCAGCAGATAGAGGCGAGGGCGGGGGCGGGAGCGGGGGGATAAGGAAACCGAACCGGGGCTCGGAATCTAAAACGAGCCGGGTCCGAGTGATTCTATGCCATGTGGGATAGCAGTGAGTGTCCCCATCGCGGAGTAAAAGCGATTCCTCTTTCTGTTTGGATGGGGACGTGAATATGATTGGATCTTAGATTTAAGGAAAGAAAGGAATTTAGAGCCCGCTTAATCGTTCCGTTTAAGGATGTGAAAACGGAAGCCCAGAGCCGTTAGATGATCGTGGATTTAGACTCATCATATCTAACCCCCTTCATTTTACAGCTAAGGAAACTGATGGCCGGAGAATTTAAGTCACATGCCCAGGGCCCCATAGCTCTTAAATGTCTGAGGTGGGATTTGAACTCAAAGCTTCATGACTCTGCCTAGGCTCATACGGGTCCTAGCTGGGGATTTGAACCCAGGTCTCCCGACTCCAAATTCAACATTTTTCTCTCCCACTTCAAAACATAGTCCCTACCTTTGTCTCAATTCTGCCAGGGCACAGATTTCAGAGCAGTTTGGCAACTATACTGCCACAAACTGCAAAAGCTTGTTCTCGGACAGCTTGTCTTAGTCATGACCAACTATATTCTTTCTCTTTTTTGACCTAGGCTTCCCATTTTGGCAGCCTTAGGTCTCTCTTTCCTGATTGGATTTATTTGTCATTGCTCCTCTTCCATCTTTCCGATTTTTTTAGGGGGGTGGGGCAGAACTCTGGGGATTGGATGGATTCTTGTCTGACTTGCTCATATCTAATATCTTGATCCCCTCAAGTTATTATCCCATATCTCTTACTCCCTTCCCCCAGTTTCTTGTTCTTTTGTTCTTTCTCCCGGATTGCCCTCAGCTACAATCAGTAATGACCTCTATGGATTATTGGCCCAATCCAGCCACGGGTCAGAGGCCCTATTTGCTCTTTCTTCCTGCCCCCCCTTCCCTCAATACAGTCAGCGCTATAGTATGAGAGTTACTTTATTATGACTCCTGATGGCTTCCATTATATAGTGCCCTAAAGTTTTTTATACATGTAATCGAAGTTTAGAAACATTGGTCTATAAGTGTGGGCAGGCAGCCTCAGAAAGAAAAAGGAGTTTGTGAATCCTAGAGGGATTTATTGGTAACAGCTGCTGCCTTTCTACCCCAGAAAATCAAATGCCCTGCCTCCCTATTTCTGGGAACAACAATCCAGATGAATGTTAAGGAGTTTGGGGCATACAGTGTAGTGAAAAGACCCCCTTTCTCCCAGTTCAAAGACCTGGGCTTGAATTCTTAGCTATGTTACTTTGGGGTAAGTGATTTCAGCTCTTTTGGCCTTTGTTTATGTTTTTGTACAACTGGGCTGGAATTAGATGAGCTTTAAGAGCTTTCTATTTAGTTCTAGAAGTCTCTCACACTATGATTCTAAATCAGTGCAGCAGATGTATCAGAGAGTTAAACTCATGGGTGAACTAAGTTATCTGTTTATCCTACTTTAATATGAACAAGATTGTGAGGCCATGTCTGATTCTGTTAGGACTTCTAGATGAAGGTAAAGGTAGATCTGAATCCTCAACTATAAGTGGGTGATTTTATTCAACGAAACAAACATTTATTATACACCAACTATGTGTAGTAATTGCTGCAGGAGACACATTGACTCACTGGACAGCTTTAGGAAAGACCATGTCCTTTTTCTGAGTTTCTGTTTATTTTTCTATGAAATGAGGAGGTTGAACTAGAAATTCTTGGATTGTTTTTTCTTGCTCAGAGAGTCTACGGTTCTATGTCATTGGATTCGATTTTTACCCTGCTTTTAAGGATCTAGCAAGTAGTAGCTTATTTTCTCTTAGACATGGTTTTGTTGCTAATAAAATATTTGCATCAGAGTTATCATGTTCAGTCATGTCCAAGTGTTTGTGACCCCATTTTGGTCCTCATTTTCTTGGCTGAGATACTGGAGTGTTTTGCCGTTGCTTTCTCCAGCTCATTTTACAGAGGAGGAAACTGAGGCAAACAGGATTAAGTGACTTGCCCAGGATCACACAGCTATTAAGTATTTTGAGACTGGATTTGAACTCAGGAAGATGAGTCTTTCTAACTCCAGGTATGACGCACTGTACAACCCAGTTGCTTTTGCTCCAGGGGAGTGTGATGAAAAGAACACTGACTTTGGAGTCTGAGGACTTTGATGCATATTCTATTTCTGCAACTTAATGCCTGTGTGACCTTGGGTAAATCACTTGACCTCACTGGGCTCTCAGTGTTCTCACCTGGAAATTGAGATGGCTGGATTAGAATGCTTTTAAAGTTCTTTCCAGCTTTAAATCTATGATCCTATGCCTTCCCTCATAAGAGGTTCCGAGCCATGCTTTATATCAATGGGAATTGTTATTGTGATGTGAGTAGAGCATTTTATGGGTACTCCATGAGACATTTGAGGTGCTATATTAGCAAAAAGAGCTAACATCTGGGTGTGCTATCTATAGGAAGATAGGGTATCACCTGGTCAATTAATTAGTAAAGGATTATAATATTTAAATTTCCCAACAGATGGTGCTAGCCTCTAACATAGAGAGAGGTTTCATCGACATCTCTGACACATGCCTTGATGTTTATATGCCTGATTCCTGCCCTGCTAAACCACAAAGCTCCAGATGACTGGAGAAGAAAGAAACCCTCATTGACTAGGTTCTGAATTCTAGCCTAGAGATTGGTGTAAAATATTGCTCTAAAATATAAACATTTGCAAAATATCTAAATTTTCATCACCACCTCGCATCTGTAAAATTTCCTAGTTTATTCTTAAGCCTCTAGAATTATACAATCAACTGGAGCCACATAATTTATTGAAAATGCAAGGGAAACATTTCAATTTACCTATATAGATATCCTATTTGACAGTGTCAAATCTTTTGCTATAATGACAAATATTTGAAAGAGAATAAGGAGGTGGTGGTCCTGTTTGACAAAAGCTTGTCTGTGGGTCCCAGACTATGATAGTGAAGGGGGAAGTACAGAGATGGATCTGTCACCCAGTCTTCCTACTAGTTATTGAAGTTTCTAGAAACTCCTTATCTTACCATGTAGTTCAAACTCACTGGTCCCTGATTGAGTGACCTCAGGGTCCGGAATGATTTGCACTCTGGTTTCTTCTCTGATTCCCAGCCTAGTTTCTATCCAGAGTTGGTCTCACCCATACAATTACTTGACCTCCATTTCCTACGAACTGATCTCTGAGGTTTGTCTTAGATCTCTAGTTGTCCCATATTGAAGAAGTATCTTCTGCTGCTGACACGTCCCCCTGAGGAGTTTCCTCTTCTCCCTCCCTCCCTCCGTCTTTCCCTTCCTTCTTGTTCCCTCCTTCCTTCCTGCTTCCCTCCTTCCTTCCTTCTCGCCTCTCTCTTTCCCTCCTTTCTCTCTTCTCCTCTTCCCTCTTCCCTCCCCCTCTTTTCTTTCCCTTCTTCCTCTTTCCCTCTCTTCTTTCCCCTCATCATACCTAAAAGGGATAGGAAAATGAAGTTAAATTCCTCTCTTTTTTGTGGCTTCAACTTGATGAGAGAAAGAGAAACCATGGAGATTGTCCTCAATGATCTATTTCTTTTCCTTCTGTTCTCCAAACCACAATCACCTACCTTAGAGATAGATGTTAGTTTGAGGTAGATTAGAAGGTCTTGTTCCCATCTGGGATTTTCATGGCAAAGATACTAAAGTGGTTTTCCATTCATCTGGGATTTTCATGGCAAAGATACTAAAGTGGTTTTCCATTTCCTTCTCCAACTCATTTTAGAAATGAGGAAACTGAGGCAAGCAGGCTTATTGATTTGCATGCCAGAGTCATGTAGCTAGTAAATGTCTGAGGCCAGATTTGAACTCAGGAAGATGAGTCTTCCTGGTTTCAAGCTTGGCATTCCATTTACCTTGCCACTTAGCTGTCCTATTCCCTCCTCTATATTATCATAGTTATAGAGTTCACTCCTCCAATTTTATAGATAAGGAAAGTAATGTTGACCTTCCTTAAAGAGGCAAAGAAGTGGAATTATGATCATTCTGATTTCCTCTCGGATAAGCTGATGATGCTGTAATGGTGTGCTGGTAAATATTTAGTAATAGATTGTGCTATCTGAAAAAAAGATGGACATAGGGAAAACTCTCAAGTTTAATCTTGATTATTAACATTTTCCCCCTATCTCTTAAGTCTAGACAGTCAACTAAACAATAAATCAAGTCCTAATTTGTAGCCATTTGTTGATTTTCATGGTGTAAATGTTTCCACTGAACATTTAATAATTAGCTCCTGTGAGATGATTTGAGCTGGCTTGAGCAAAACCCTGTCAGATAGTATGAGATGTCACTGTTCATGCACATAGAGCTTACAGTCTTATTGAAGAGTCACCCAGAGAAGCAGAAAAGACAGCGTAGAGTCACATACTCAAGTCTGGGATATGGCAAGAATTAAGGAAAGAGGGAGATCAGTGGAGGCTTAAAAAATCAGGGAGAATTTTCCAGAGGAAGTGGGCTTGAATTGGGCCTTGCCGAGATGTAGGAGCAATATAGCATCACCTTGTCTTATGCATTGAAGTCTGTACCTGTTACAAAAATATTTCTAGAATCTCCAGCGCTTCCCTTCCCCCAGCTGGCTTTTGATAAATAACAGTCTCAACCAACCTTAAATTGGATTGTCAGACAGAATAGAATAATTACAGAGTGGCCCTCACACTCTGATTTGATGTATGAAGGAGCTGGGAACCATTGGGCAGTCACTCTGTAGCCGGAGCTATGTGGCTGACAGAAGGTATGATATAAAAAAAAAGAAATAAAAATGAATGAACTTGGAACCCCTGAGGTCCACTGTCCCATCCCTCTTTCATAGCCTCCTTCCCAATGGCCATATTATGAATGAGTAGCAAGGAGAGTTCAAAAATTTCTGGAGATAAATATTCTCTAGTTTACAACCAAGAGTGACACTGATTAGAGAACAGCCCAAGCTTCCTACTTTGCTGAAGATTTTCTAGTTACTTTTCAGTCATGTCCAACTCTTTGTAACTCCATTTGGGATTTTCTTGGCAATGATAGTGGATGGTCTGCCATTTTCTTCTCCAGTTCACTTTTTGGATGAGGAAATTGAGGCAAATATAGTTAAGTGACTTGTTCAGACACACACAGTGTCTGAGGCTGGATTTGAACTAAAGAAGATGAGTCTCCCTTACTTCAGACTTGATGCTCTATCCACTATGCCCCCCTAAAGGCTGGCAGGCATGTATTTGTGTCACCCATTTCCCATACTATAAGTTCCATTGCAGGATCAAAGAATCTAGAGATGGAAGGGATTTTGGTCATTCAGATCAACCCATACTCAAAAGAAATTTCTCCCTTCCAATAATCTAATAAGTGGTCATTCACAATTTGTTTAAAATCCTACAATGAGAGGGAAGCCCGTTGCCCTTGAAGATAACCTGTTTCACATTTGGACAGCTGTAGCTGTTTAGAAGATTTTTAACATTAAGCTTAAATTATCTTTTCTGCCAGTTCCATCCATTACTCCTGGTTCTATCTGTACTCTGCTCACAGTAGGTGCTTAAGAATAAATTTGTTGAATGAATAAATGGGTGTAGAGAGAACATTTATCTTGCTGTTGAACTAAGGAGTAGATGGAGTGAGGATTTGGAATAAAGGACAGGGTTCTGGGTTCTTTGCCTGAGACGCTCTATGATCTTGGGTAAACCATTCACTTTCCTTTCCTGGGTCTGTGAAGTAAGTAGCACAAGTATCTTATTTTACAAATGGGAAAACTGAGACTCAGGGCAAGTGATTAACCCCAAATAGCCAATATGTGAGGAAGCTGAGATGTAAGCTCCACGCTTCTGATCTCTCAGTCAGGGTTCTTTACACCATTACAGGCTGTCTTCAAAGATTGTGGACCCAAATAAAGGGATCTCTACTCATTGGTATCATTTTTTGTCTGTTTTGCATTAGCACAAGTAACATGGATTTATGACTCTGGGGACCAGCACAGAGTACCATGATATAAATGGTACAGCAATGCTGAAACATTTCTTGTGGTTATCACTTTATTACTCAGTATCATTTCAGGCTCTAGCCATGCTGTGTGTTCTTATGACAATATTAACTGTTTCTAGGAGACCCAGTAGGTGGAAATGAAACTCTAATGGAGAAAACTTCTGCTTCATAAAGGAGATTTTCTTTTATAGGCTCATAGGATGTCAGATCTGGATGACATCTCCATTTAGTCTGACCCCTACTTGCACGTGAATCTCCGACACAACATTCTTTGCAAGAATGTTTCTCTTGATATGTTATATTTCTTTATCTGCATGCATATTGTTTCTCCCCAGGGAAATGCAAGTTCCTTAAGAACAGGGGCTATTTTGTTTCTGGCTTCATATCCACTGTATCTAGCACAGTGCCAGGCCCATGGGAAGTACTTTAAAAAGGCTTGTTAAATCCAATCTCTGCTTGAATATTTTCAGTGACTGGGAAATCACTGTCTTGAAAAGCAACTCCCTTTTCACTGTTGAAAGCCTCTAGTTATGAAATTCTTTACATTGAAGGAAAATCTGGAACCCCATTGGTTCCAGTTCTGTTATCCAAATTCAGAAGAATGGATTTAATGCCTCTTCCAGAGGACACATATTTGAAGACCATGGATATGTTCCATTTCCTTGGTCTCAAGCAGGGTTTCTTTGCTGGTGTTTAGAGAGGTTAGGGCTAATTGTAGAGTGGTTATCATTAAAAAGTGTAAGAATGAAAGAACTGAGTGACACCTTTTCATGCAAAACCATAGATTTGTTCCACTTTTCTTCTCTAGCTAGTTCCATGAAGCCTCTTTAGGGGCAGCCCTAAAAGCTTACTTTGGGAATATTGATCACTTATCAAGGTTCCATGATTACTTCCTGTCATCCAGGATTCTACAAAGTTGTTTGCAAACTTTTCAAGGGACAGGCTCAGAAGACATTGTCAGGGACAATTCTCACTAATACTGTGATACAAGTTTATCACTTTGTGCCCAAGATCTGGACAGATTGCATACTCCTTGTGAATAAAGATTACTTTATTCTTTGCATTTGTAATCTCCAGCATCAAGGACAGTGCCTGGCATATGGTAGGTATTTTAAAAATAAGTACCAATTGATTGGTTGCAGCATGGCCCGGTGCATCCACAGGTAAATAAGAGACAAACATCAGGAATCAGCAGCATCACCAAACACCACACCTAGTCACACTTTCCCCCTGATATTTTCCTCCCTCTTTTTTCAAGAACCATCAGCTCTGCAACAGCAGTTGTAAGGGTCAACTCATATAACAATGATAAGAAAGTCCTATTTCTCTTATTTTTTTATGGGAAGCCACCCCTGTTTGCTGCATGTTGCCCCAATGTATAAAAGAAGCTGGTGCCTTCCTCTCAGTTATCAGCAGCAAATGATGCATTCCTCCCATTACAGCTCAATCGCCTTTTTTTTTTTTTTTTTTTTTTGTAGCAATATTTCCTATGCCTTCTTGTGACAATCTCAGCACTTGGTCTCTTTTTTTCCAAAGCTCTTCTGTTGTTTGGAGGTACAGAAGCAAGGGCCAGTTAGAATGTACAGTGGATAGAGTGCTGGGCCTTATGTTAAGAAGACTCAACTTCCTGAGTTCAAATCTAGCCTCAGACACTCACTAGCTGTGTGATCCTAGGCAAGTGGCTTAACAATATTTTCCTTAATTCCTGATCTATAAAATAAATTGGAGAAGGAAATGGCACTTTTGCTTCAGTATCTTTGCCAAGAAATCTTCAAATGGAGTCACAAAGAGTAAGGACAACTGAAAATGACAACAGAGGCTGAATGATCAGGGTGGAGAGGAAGACATAGCATTGAGATAGGTATTAAAATAACTTAGAAGATAGTCTCAACATTTGGCTAGTCCTCCCTTGCCTGGAACACCTCTGCCCCTGGGACCACTTTTTCTGATTGCGGGGAGGGGGGCGCCTCCATTTAACATCCTCTACAGAACATCCATTTCTTCATTATTTATCAGGCCCTTTGGTCTTTTCTATCATGACTGCTATCTGGGTACCTTCCCATCATCCCCCCTCAAATTCCTTGTATATATTGTCTTCCCTACTAGACTATAAGATCCTTGAGAGCAGATATTTTATTTTCTCTTGCTGGTATTTGTATTTCTAGCATTTGCCATAGTATCTGGCATGTAGTAGGTATTTAATAAATATTTATTGACTGGCAAACTGGAACTTCTCATCCCTTTCAGTTTATAGACAGGAAATCAACTGGAATTTCCTTCCCCAGCAGCTTTTGGAGTCTACAGGCATTATAGGGATTCTAAAACTGGAGTTCATCTTAGAGCTCATTTTTTCTAGTTCCTTCTAGTGCAGTAAGTTGTCCAAAGGATAACTTGTGTAAGTCCTTGGGGTAAGAATTCCCTTTTATCTATGTAGCTCTACAACTATCTTGCAACTTCTAGTCTCAGTTGCTTGGAATACTGAGAATTTAAATAACTTACTTGTCCAGTATCCAAAGTTTGCTGAAATCAGCTAGAATTGGCTCTTGAGAACTGATTATTAAATTGTTGGTGTGATTATTTATATCTCAGAAGTTGGCAAATCCTATAAATCAGGAATTGGTTTATTTTTGTTGTTGTTGTTAATTTTCTACACCTAAGAAAGAAATGAAAAAAACTGTTAATTTGCAGGTTAAACTTAAAAGTGCATCAAGTGTTAAAAATTTTTTCCCGCAGAGAACTAGTTGTTAAACACTTACCAGCACACCCTTATCAGTATCCCATAACCATGGCTCAGAGGTTACATCTGAACCTAATTCTTGATTAAGTCTGGCCTTCTATTCTCTTTGTCATGTTGCATCACAACTCAAGGTCAAGTAGGTAGAAAGTAGCAGAATTGGGATTCAAATCTAGATCTTTTAATTGTACCAGTACTCTTCTGATTACCCCATATTGTCTCTTAGGATTTGAGTTATGAGTCTTCAGCTGCTTCTCTCTAGGACAGATTAGTAGTCAAAAATTTTTTTAATACAAGAAAAGGGTACATGATTTCTTTCTGCATGCTCTAAATCAGAGTGAGATTAATTAAAACAAATGCTGAACACAGACATGGAGAAGAAGAATCAATGTCTTTGCTAATGAAGCCCTATTTGTAGTCTTGGGAAGTTGAGTAGTATCTTCACCAGATCGTGCCTGTGGTGACAACCAGGTAATGTTCTTGCCCTGGGCAGTGTCTGGGATGCACAAGTACCACATTAGGAATTTACAAATGTTCTGAGTGATGTGTCCATTTAGGAAATGTTCCTTAAGCTTCACTATGGAGAGCATAGTAGATAGATTCCTCTTCCTGAGTTCAAATCTGGCTTCAGAGACTTTCTGGCTATGTGACCTTGGGCAAGTCACTTAAACCTGTTTGCCTCAATTCTCTCATTTGTATAATGAACTGGAGAAGGAAATGGTAAACCACTCCAGTATCTTAGTCAAGAAAACACCAAATGGAGTCAAGAGGAGAAAGACATGACTGAAATGACTGAATAAGAAGAAAAAATGTAGAGCCTTGTGAGTAGTGAGGTCAAGCACAAAGATATAATTTATATAATCATTTGGGATTCTGAGCACGTACAATTATGCAAATTCGATTTTATGTAAAGAATTGGAAAGAAATCTGCATTCCTGTAAAACACCTGTTACATTTATTATATAGTACTGTTTTCTCTCTTCAACTCCAGCCCTTCAGCTCATTCCTCAGCTTCCCATCATCCCTCCTATTAGAAAAAAAACCCCAAAAACTAATTAGCAAAACTTAAGGAAACTCCTTCATGTGAAAGCAGAAGAAGGGACAGCAAAGAGATTCCACCACAGCTGGTTCCACCTGATTGGGTGATTAGCTTGTGACCTCTGACCCTGCCTACGTGTCCAGTCTCATACATCTATCTTCCATCAAACCAAATGAGTGTCTCTCCTCGACCTCCATGTGTTGTTTGGCCCCTCTTATCTGTCCATGGATAGGCCCCAATGTTACTGGACTCAGCCCCTGTGTGCTCTTCCTTCTGTTTTTGTTTATGTCTCCCTAGTCCTCTTCCTCCACAGGTGGGTAGTTTCCTTCCTGCCTCATTCTCTCTTTCCCCTTCCTAAGCCATCTGGCAAATTCTTTTTGTAAGAATTGCTTTATGTAGAAGTCTATAGCACTGTTCACTTATATAAAGCAAAAACTATCTGTAGAGAGAAACATACACATATATGTAATTTTTTTTGGTTCAGGAATAGTTGGGTTAGTGGATGGAAAAAAAAATCTGGCAAAATAGTTGGAACAAAAATCTCTTTTCAGTCCCTTGAGATCTAGGAAGGCTTTTGTCAGGGGAAGGAAAATATTCTTATTTATCTGGAGGTATTGGGGACTAAATCTAGGCTGCTGGGTAGTGCTGGACCTGGAATCAGGAAAAACCAGAGTTCAAATATGACCTCAGAAACTCACTTAGTGTGACTCTAGGCAAATCACTTAACCTCTGCCTGCCTCAGTTTTTCCATCTGTAAAATGAGAATAATAAAAGCATCTACAAACATGGGATGTTTGTAAAGTACTTTGCAAACTTTAAAACTCTGTCTCTATGTGTGTATGTATACATATGTGTATATATATATATACATCTATACACAAATGTATATGTATAAAATGTTTTACATATATTTACATATATGTTAGCCACTATTAATATTATTACCCTTGCCAGGGCCACTGGCATTTTTTAAAGAAAACCTTGTGAAAAGAGTAATATTTGATCCAGAAGAATCACTAATTGTGGGATTTCAGGCGGTGAGTGGCAGGAGGAAATATGGTAGCATGAAAAAAATAAACTGGACACTTGGGTTCCCGATTCTGATATTAACAGACAATACTATTTATTGATTGTGATGGTTGCTTAATCTCTTTCAGCCTCAGTTTCACTCATAAAGATCATCTTCTAGGGTATAGAGCAGACCTTTTTAAAAATTTCTCATTCTGCTTCACTTTTATTCCCATCCCAGCAAAGGCTGTAGGCTTCTACTATCTGCCCCAAATCTCGCACAGAAGGGGCTCTCAGGTCTCCTACAATGCCCCTGTTTCAGTCCCTCCCTTAAGAAAAACATCTACTCAGATGAGCTGTAGGGGCCCATGGGTGAGGTTGGCCTGTTTTCTTAATGGATGGTGTAATGTAATGGGTTTAAATACAGCATTAGCCAGTTTTTCCTATAGACCTCGGAGCCTGCTGGCACAGGGGCTGCTGGCAGTCACTTGCTAAGAACCCTGGAAGGCTTAAGGGAACTGGGATGCCAGGTCTTCCTCCCCTATCTTTACCTGGCCCTACATTTGACCAGGGGCATATGAAGACATTTCATGAGGTGATATAAAGGGGGGCAGCCTAGAAAATGAATTCATCATGTTCATGGTGACCTTCCAGTAACATTTTGGTGATTTTTTTTGAAGACTAGAAAAACAAGTCCAAATATTCTTAACTTATTTTGTATCATGATTATCCATAGAATTATTGCATTTTCTCTGATGTTCTGCTGGGCATATGATTATGTTTTGTTTTGTTTTCCTTTTTTTTAAATAATTTTTTTAAAAAGAAAAAGCAAGAATAATTGCAGTTAGAATTGGAAGTAGAGATCATCTACTTTAATCCTTCATTTTATAGTGGAGGAACCTGTAGCCCAGAGGAATTTCATTCTGAGTGGGAGGAGGGAGAAGGAATAGATTTGTGATTTAATTTCTATGTGGAAACTCCCTCTATCCACACAGATTGAATAAACTTATGAAATTTAAGAGTCTTAAAGCTGCTTATTATAGTGAGCTGTCATATGACTTGTCCAGAATCTCATAAAACTATCCTGTACTGAGATTTTTCTAGGCACAAGAAATTCAAACCAAGACTTGCTCACAAGAAGCTTATAGTTTACTTGAAGTTAAGAGAGTTATCCAAGTGCTGGGGATACAATTAAGACAATGTCTGTGATCAAGGAGCTTATAGTCTAATGGGGTAGGAGGCGGGAAAATGTGTATGTGGGGCAACATGGGATACCTGGCACTGGAATCTGGGGGGTTGAAACCGGGCAGATTAGCCAGATGCAACGTAGAAAGTCTGATAATTCAATTTCTCACTTCTATAGAGGAAGGAATTGGGAACTGTTTGGTGTTCTGCCCTCTAGCACTCTAATCAGAGGGAAAGAAGCTGAGGGAGGTCAAGTTTCGAGTTTAGCATGGTGGTGACAGTTGCCAAGAAAGGCAAAGGTAGACTCTAAATCTCATGATCTTGTTAAAAGAGACCTGCCTGTTGAATTTTTATACCTTCTACTTTTTTTATTCTTCCTCTCCTTCCCCAACTGAATATCCAAAGTAATAATAGCTAGCATTTATATAGTGCCTACTGTATGCAAGGCATATTTACACATATTCTCTCCTTTGATTCTTACAACAATTCTGGGAGGTCAGTGCTGTTAGCATTCCCACTTTAAGTTGAAAAAAGAAACTGAGACAAATAGAGGACGTGACTTGCTCAAGCTACTAAGTATCTGAGGTTAGATCTAGAGGCCTAGCATTTTATCCACTGTACCTTGTTAACTATGTAGAGTATAGAGTAGAAAATAAATGAAGATTTCTTTTGGTATAATTATAAATAACAACTCATATTGATGTAGTCCTTTCCTCACAATAATCCCATAAAGTAGGTTGTGCCATTGTTTTTATTCCATTTTAGAGTTGTAGAAACAGATTCAGAGAGGGGGAAACAACTTGCTATTTTTTTTCCTGAAGCAATTGGGGTTAAGTGACTTGCCCAGGGTTATACAGTCAGTGTTAAGTATCTGGGGTCAGATTTGAACTCAGGTCCTCCTGACTTCAGGGCTGATGTTCTACCCACTGTACCACCTAGCTGCCTTGAAAGCAACCTATTGTTACTCAGATAGTAATAAAGTAACATAGTTATCACTTCCACATTGTGGGAGTTAGGGGCATGAAGTCACAATTCTTCCCTCCTATTGCTTCCCTCCCCCGATGAGCTAGAAAATCCACATAAAATTTTTAGGTCCTTTCTTTATACCAGAGAAGAAGTCTGATTTTTTTTTTTTGTTTTATTGGGTGTTTATAGTACTATACATACATTTTATGCATTTCTGAATTTCTAAATTTTTTCTTTGTCATCTGTGACTTCTGCAAAACTCCCCCAAATCCTCATTTAATTTCTTATGCTGACCCTTGATATATTAAAACTATAATGGGGAAAGATGTGATGTGGAAGGGATATCTAAAGTTACTTAATTTTCTTAATTTGAAGTGTAGAACTCTATCACCCTATAATACACTGCATGGACCGGAGAGAGGGGCAGAGTGAAAGACAGAGAGAGAGAACGTCAAAGACATGGACAGAGACAGACAGAGGAGACACAGAAATAAAGACAAAGAAGGACAGAAACAGAGATAGAGATAGACGCAGAGAGAAACAGAGAGATGGACAGAGAGGCAGAGAAAGATAGAGACAGAGAAACAGAGAGACAGAAAGAGACAGAGGAACAGAGAGAGACAGAGACAGAGAAAGATATACACAGAGGTAGAGACAAAGAAACAGACACAGAGATAGATTGAGATTTCTCTGGAAAGTTTGCACTGATTCATTCCCCACATCTACTCTAGTCCCTAAAAATGAGAGGACTTTTCTTCCATCCTATTGCCTTTGGGTTGCCATCAAGACTCCTTACATTTCCCTTTCCACTCCCCTCCCTTTTATTTTCCCCCGCACTCAGCATTCAAATTCAACATGGTACCTGACCACAGCTTACAGATCATGTCCTTTTCTTAAGAGCTGGATATAAAGATCCTCAGACAAGGAGGTAGGAGACCTGCCTTCTAAAGCCATTTCTTCTCCCTACATGACAGGTGATCACAGGTCCATCATTTCTCTCTTTTGGGCCCCAGTTTGCTTATTTGTAAAATAGGAGAAATTATCTAGAAGGTCTAGAGGGCACCTTCTACTCAGACATTCCATGTTCCAAGATTCCTTCTAGTTTGTACATTCTGTGCGCTAATGATCCTCCTAGCTCAGATGTTTTGTATCCTTTGTCATTCACTGATTTCACAAGTTTATATTAAGGCCCACCGTGTGTCAGTCACAAGAAATCCAAAAACAAAAACAGCAGCTGCCTTCAAAAAGTTTATACTTCCTTGGGGAAAACACATGAACATAGATATGTAAAGGGGAAGCACAGCATAGATGAGGTTCTCAGTAACTGGGTGCGGTTGGCAGAGAGGGATTGCTTACATTGATGGAATTGTTCCCTGGAGCAGGTAGGGAAAAGGGCTCTGATAGGAATCAGTTTATTCTTGTGATCCCACTCTCTGTGGGGGTCATGGGCAGCTTCCTTGCTATGTCCTGTCAGAAATCTGAGTCATATTCCTGAGTTAAATTTCCCTTGTAAATCTATCTATAGTTCATGCCATCTTGGCTGAACCCTTTTGGGTCAGTCCATCACAGCACTCTGTCCCTCCTCATGCCATATGATGTCTTTCCCCTCATTCCCCCATCATGTTTTATGGTGTCTCTCTAAATCCCCATCATGTCTTATGGTATTTTTCTCCTTCTTATAATTAACTAACTCTTTTAGGATGCAGCCAGATAAGATGTTTCCTTTCTCCTGCTCAATTGTGAATTCCATTAGGAAACTTGTTTTGTTTCATCATTAATTGTAAAAACCCTGTGTGGTTCAGAAATGGTGAGCGGTCACCATTTAATAAAAAAAAAGCTGAAGAGCTCTCTAGAAGCAAAGCAAAATTTATTATACTTTCTTGGGAGAAGGGTGGACTTAGGTATGCCCTTGGATCAATGCTCAAAGTCCTTCAGGCCTACTCAAACTCTGAAGTAGATGAAGCCTTACTCAATTTTCACAACTGTCTTGAAAGATCTCAATTCATTTCGTTCACCCCTTTCCTTGATAACTATATGCTCTCCCAAATCTATTTCATACTTACCACTCGTGAGATTTGTTGTATCTCTTCATTTTGTCTGTAACCTCTTCTCCTTTTGCCAAAGAGAATGGCCACTGTGAATTCTTCACATGATCAAACTCAATATTTGATCTTCTCCTAAATATAATCCTTTGGTGTGTAAAACCAATCATTCGGAGTCTACATTAACCATATAGAATGGCAGAAGGAGAGCTGGATCTAGAGTCAGAGGCCCAAGCTCAGCCACTTAATCTATGAGATCTCATCTGTAAAACGAGAGAATTGGATTAGAATTAGATGACCTCTAAGATTTTCTTTCAGGCAGGTAGAATAGAGTGCTGAGTTTGAAGTCAGGTAGCTCATCTTGAATTCAAATCCAGTTTCAGACACTTCCTAGTTGCAAGTCATTTAACCCCTATTTGCCTCAGTTCCTTATCTGTAAAATAGGGAGATACCACGGAGAAGGAAATGGCAAACCATTATAGTATCTTTGTTTAGAAAGTCAGATATGACTGAACAACAACGAACTAATATGGTACCCATACATAGTAGGTGCTTAATAAATGCTTATTTTCCTTAATTTATTCTGAATAATTAAACATATTCATATCTGACATCCTTTGTCCTAGGCTTGCAGCTCTGATATTCTCTGAATTCACATGATGTTAGGATATCAGAGAAGGTTACATAACATAACTGTTCAGTATAACTGAACAGGGGCAGACTCGCAACTTGCCGTCAAATCTCACCATTTATGCCTTCCTATGCATTTATGCAACCTACAGAAATTGGGGGAAGTTGAGGCCCTGGGAACAAGAACTCAAAAAGTGACCATTGTGTTGATAATGGTTGGGAGAGAATTAACTCAATTACCAGCCAGTTGGGGGTGGGGTAGTAGTAGAATGTACCCAGGACTGAAATAATTTCAGAGGCCCTCTTGAAAACTGCCAATACGATGGATGATACTTTGATTTTATTACAGTTTCTTGCAAGCTGTGCCTTAGCAGAACAATGAATAGGAGAGTAAATATTAACTGTGAGGGCGGGGAGGGTTGATGTCTTTAGCTGGGCTCTTGGGAGGTGTCAGAGGAGGAAGAAAGATGACAGGTCTATTGGAAGTGGACCTCTCAGGATTTCAATCATTCCTTACACATGACTTTGTACATGGCTAACTCTTTAGCAAATGGGTTGGGGGTGGGGAGACTTGTATAGTTGGTGAAGCCCCTAGATTCAGTCTTTGGTTCATTCATTGATTCAATGAGCTCATTGACTGGGTTTCTAAGTGACATAGTAGAGGACTTGGAGTTAGGAAGAAGAAGGGGACAAGCATATTGCCAGGCACTGTGTTCACTGTGCTAATGTATTACAAATATCTCATTTTATCCTTACAAGAGACTTGCTGAGGGTCACAAAATAAGTGTTTGAGACTAAATTTTAACTTGGGTCTTTTTTCTGTTATCTGTTGTGATAAATAGCAGCCTTTGAATCCTGTGTCAGACCTTTAAAAATTTTATGATCTTGATCAAGTTACTTCAGTTCTTTTAATCTGTTTCCTCTACTGTCCATTAGGGGGGTCCAGAGTTATGAGGTCCTGGGTCACTAGGTGGGGTTGGCAGAGAAAAATTGAAGTCCTGATAAGATTACTCCCTGAAGCAAGCAGGGAAAGGCACTGATAGGGATCAGCTCAATCTTATAGTCCCACCCTTTGTGGAGGTCATGGGTAGCCCCACTTTGCTGTGTCCAGTCAGAAATCCAAATTATGTCAAACATTAAGTTAAATTTTCCCTTTAAATCTGGCTCACCTCTTTTGGGTGAACCTGCTACAGTGTTCTGCCTTGTGGTGTCTTTCTCCTCTTGTCCCCACATGCCTCATGGGATTTTTCTCTTCCCCGCTCCCTCCAATGCCTCATGGTGTCTCTCCTGTCAATCTCTTCCTCCAATGCTTCATGCTATTTTTCTCTTTTTTATGATTAACTAACTCTTTTAGGGTGCTAAACTCCTTTATGGAGTTCAGTGGTATACTCCCACCTCATAGTGTATTCCCTTTCTCCTGGTTAATTGTGAGTTCCACTAGGGAACTTGTCTTTTCCACTGTTAATTGTCATTTGCTCTTCCAAATCTATTTCCTATTTCCTATTCCTATTGTCATTTTGTCTATAACTTCTTGTAAATAAACTTTCCTTTTGCCAAAGAGAATGAGAATTCTTCACATGACCAAACCCCAACATTTGGTGCCAATTACTCATATCAATCTTATCATTTGGTGGTGAACATCAAACACATTAAGAGAATAATGTTGGATCTAGAGTCAGGACGATTCATCTTCCTGAATTCAAATCTGGCATCAGATACTTATTAGCTGTGTGACCCTGGACAAGTCACTTAATTTAAAAAGAGCTGGAGGAAAAAAAAATTGGCAAGCCACTTTTGTATCTCTACCCAATGGGTGTCAAAGAGATACAATTGAATAATGGCAGCAAGAAGAATGGGGCCAATAAAAGCACTTACATCTAAGGTTCTTGTCAGGATAAAACAAAATAATGTTTGCAAAAGTGCTTTGCAAACCCTTAACTTGCTATGTGTTAACCATTCTTATTCATTCATTCAAAGACTTTACTGAATATGTACTATATGCCTACAGGTTCTTTATAATTCTTACTAAGTGCCTGCTAGATACAAAAATATAAAACTTTGATCCTGTTCTCTAAGAGTTTATAGTTCATTTGGTTGACGTATAGACAGGAAAATAGCAATACAACAATTAAATAATAAGAGAATATTAAATGTTAGCTCAGAAAAAGTTCTTAGGCCCCAGAATGGCAGAGCAAGGGATATTAAGAGGTTACCTACTCCAATCTCCTCATTTCGCAGAGGTGGACATTGAATCAGCAAATGGGAGAAATGATTGCCCAAGATCACACAGCTAATAATTGGTAGAAATTGGTTCAAATCCTTATTTAATATTTTGGAATCTGGTGCTTCCCCCCCCTTTTCTTTAAAACTTTTTTTTTAGGGAGATACATTTAAAGTTCTGAACTGTTTCCCTCCCTATCTCTCTATCCCACACCAAAGAAGGTCACCATCTCTCTGCCTGTCTGCCTGTCTGCCTGTCTGCCTGTCTCTGTGTCTCTCTCTCCCTTTCCCTTCCTCCCTCCTTTTTTCCTTCCCTCCCTCTTTTTTCCCTTCCTTCCTTCTTCTCTTCCTCTCTGTCTCTATCTTTCTCTGTCTCCCCTCTCCCTTCTTCTCTCCTTTTTCTCCTCCTCTTTCCCCTTTCTCCTTTCCTTCTTTCCCCCTTTCCCCTTTCCCCCTAGAATCATATCCATACTGAGCATACTTCTCTGTCAATTCCTGCTCTGGAGGTGAATAGTATCTTTCTTTGTAATTTATTTGAGTATTTATAATACTCAAAATAACTTTGTCATTCTCAGTTACTTTGAATAATATTGCTGTTACTGTAGAAAGCATTCTCCTGGTTCTGCTCACTTCACCTGTCATTATCTCATGCAAATCTTTCCATGTTATTTTTTTCTGAAATAAACCAGCTCATCATTTGTTACAGCACAGTAACATTCTATCACAACCACGAACCACAACTTGTTCATCCATTCCCCAATTGATGAGCATCCCCTCAATGTCCAGTTCTTTGCCACCACATAGAAAGCTGCTATAAATAATTTTGGACATATTGGTTTTTTTCCCTTTTTCCCTGATTGCTTTGGGAAACAGATCTAAGAGTGGTATTGCTGGGTTAAAGAGTATGTACAGTTTTATAACTCAGCATAATTTCACATTATTTTCCAAAATGGTGGAATCATTCCATAGTTCCATCAAGAGTGTATTAGTTTCCCTATTTAAAAATAAAATTACTTTTAAAAGTTTTTTTTTCTTCCTGTATTTCAGGAAGGGGTCCTGGACCTTAGATTTTTATTAATGTTGAGAAACTCTCAAAATGGAAACTCCCTCCACTGATGTAGATGGACAATTCCTTTGTAATTTAAACCCTCAGAGAATGGTTTTGGGCACTGAGAAGTTAAGCCACTTGTTGGTGGCCACACATTTAATACTTATCAAAGGGGATTCGGATCTTCCTAATTCTAAAACCGGCACCCTATTCAGAATACCATACCACCTTCTATAAGAGACTTTTTGTGATTTGCCTCCCATTCCCAACTGCTAGTCACTTCACCAAAAATTACCTTGTATACACTTAATATATATTTTATATACCTTTAAAGTGTACTCCTTATTTTCCAAGACCGTATAAATTCCTTGAAGAAAGCTTATATTCTGTAAGGACGGCAGCTAGATGGCACCATAGTGCACAGAGTACTAGCTTTGGAGTCAGGAAAATCTGAGTATGAATTTGGTTCTCACTGGTGGGGCTATCCTGGGCAAGTCACTTAACTATTGTCTGCCTTAGTTTCCCTTACTGTAAACTGGGAATAGTAAAAGCACCTGCTTCTAGGGGTTGTTATGAGAATCAAGTGTGATAAGATTTGTAAAGTGCTTAGCATAATGCCTCCTACGAAGCAGATGCTTAATAAATGCTTGTTTCTTTCCTTTATTTTTGCCTTTGTATTCCTAGTACTAAGAGCAGCATCTAATACACAGGGAAACTTATCAATGCTTCATAATTGATTAATTCCTATGCTCAAGGTCACACAGATTACTTTTGCAGCCAGGAATCAGACTCTGGTGTTGTGATTCTGTTTGCAATATTCTACTTAGAATTTCGCAGGACTAAGTTTAAATCTTGCCTTGACACCATCTGGGTGATCATGGGTAAATTCCTCAGTTTCCTCAGCCGTAAAATGGGAACAATACTGACCATAGTCTCTACCCTAGAGTTGTTTTGAGAATCATCTGAGAAAATATATTTGTAAATCTTAATAAAGTACATATAATCACTTATTTGAAGACTGATAAGTCAAAAAAATACAGCTTCAAATACTAACAAAGTGCTTGGCTTGTTTTGCGTTATAGTTATTTGAATATCTGCCTTATCCCACTCTTCCCCCACCTCCTCCCTTTATACATAAAAAAGGGTTGTTTTTTTTTTTTTTTGAAGGCAATTAGAGCTAAGTGACTTGTCCAAGGTGTCACAGCTAGTAAATGGCTGAGGAGAGATTTGAATTCAGGACCTTTGACTCTAGGGCCAGTGTTCTAGTCACTGTATTACTTAATAGTCTTCTCCTTATATATCTAATAACTTGCAGTTATACAGAAAGATTAATAGTTACAAAGTGCTTTATTTATTATTTATTATCTCATTTAATCTTTACAATAACCCCATGCAGTAGGTGATACAACTCATATTATTTTATAGAGTAGGGAACAGACTCAGAGGGTAAAGACTCTGAGACCCACGCAGTTAGTAAAGAGCAGGACCAAGACTAGCAGTCAGGCCTCAAGACTCAGTCTTTCCTCTACATCCATTCCTTAAAATCTGCTTTTATTCTCTGTGTCTCCACTAAAGCTATCACAAAGCCTTGCACATAATAGGTCTCTAATAATATTGTTATGGAGTCAAATTTCCAGGTGATAAGTTTGGTATTGTCTATCTCTTGGTGAGTGGTGAGATACAGGGAAATTTTAAATCTGGAGCTCTCAAATACTCCCTTAGGGTCTGGGCTGAAGTTTCAGAATAATCCCTAGATCAGGAATGCATTTTAGTCAGAATCTGAATGGCTTTATAAATCACAGTCTTTTTTGATTAAAAAACAACTTCCCTTCCCATGAACCCCCAGCCCCAAGCATGGTTACACCACATAAAATAGCGGCCATAAAATCATAGATCTATCAAGGCAAAGTAGATTAATTCCCTCATTTTAGAGTTGGGGATCAGAGGCCCAGAGAGGCTGGGACTCATCCAATGTCATACAAGTAGTTGAATGGCAGAGCCAACTTTTGAATCCAGGCCTTCTTTCTGATTGCAAATCAAATAATTTTTTCAATGCTCAAAGAAGGGAGATTAAGACACTTCTCTCCCAGCTATTTTCTTTTTGGAGGAAAAAAAAGAGAGGCATTCAAATGTGTCCACAATGGAGACAAATCTTGGGCAACCCAGAAAATGTTGCTATGTCCTTCCAGAGTAGAAAAGGCTGAATCCTATTCTGCAAATAGCCAAAATCTCCTTAACTGCGCGGAGGCGGTGGCCAGCCCAATTATTTGCCAGTGACCAGTAATAACCGCTTCTACACATTAACTGCTTTGGAAAATGCCATGTCTGTCCACTGCCAATTCCAAAGACAGATGCTGGCAATGTATTTCACCTGGTTGCTGTGTCTCTGTAGGGTTTCTCTAATTACAATGCTAACAGAGAAGAGGGGGAACAAGAGCATCTTTGAGTAACAAAACCCACAACAAAGAGCGAGAAGCTGGCAAGGGACTGGTGTGCTAGGAAAATTCTATGATTAAATCCATTCCCCCCTGGAGAAGGGCTCCTCCTGCCTCTCACATCTTGATGGATTCTTAATAAACTCCATAGCTGGGGACCTGGTGGCAAATGTGTTCTCAAAGCACAGCAGGTTCCTTACCCAGTAAATTATCACATTTGGGCCTGGTCTGGGCTGATGGGGTATGATTTAAACTCATCGGAGCTACCACAATGGTCGATCCACGGCCAGTCCCCAGGCTCCCTAGCTGGCTCAGAGGTGCCTCTTCAAGCACAACACTTCAGTGTGCACAAAGAAAAATCCAGGACAAAATGCAATCTTCGGGCTCCACTGGGGGAGCTTGACCCACCATAAAGCACCAGGTTGGTTAGAGAAATGCTGTCGGTCACAGTACAATTAGGTTTCTATTTATTTTCTTCCCTGGATTCTCAGAAGCTGCAGTCACACGAGTATTGGAGTCATTACTCACAAACCACCACTCTGCTGCTGGTTATAGGCAGCGGGCACCTTAGGGGAGGCAGCCAGGAGATCTTTTTCCTCAAATTTTTCTGCTTTTAAAATAGTAGCAACTGCTCTCCACTCCCCTACGACCCCCTTCAGGGTGGGTATATTGTTAGAAACAGGCTGGGAAAACCCCCAGAATGCCACATGAGAGACTCAAATCTCTGTAGTTCTTTTTCCCTAGTGTCCTCTCCTAAAAGTAATAATAGCTAACATTTCTATAGTGCTTATTTTTTGTCAGGTACTGTATTATGTGATTTACGATTATCATCTCCTTTGATCCTTATGATAATTTTGGCAGTTAGGTACTATTATTAGCCCTATTTTTACAGCTGAAGAAATTGAGTCAAACAGAGATTAAATAATTTGTCACACAGCTAGTGAGTGTCGGGAAAGGACAGGGAGTCAAGGCTATTCTCTAGATGAAGAGTAAAGGCTCATTTGCCCCTCCTGGGATATTTAATTGCTGGGCTAATTGAATCTCTGGACCTGATTTAAATCTGAAACTGAAACAAAATGAAGTAATAGAAGAAATACCAGACTGGGATTCAAGAGATCTGGGTTCTGAGAGTTCCTGGCTCTGCTTCTTCCTTTCTCTGTGATCTTGTTTATCTTCATATTTCTGGTCCTTGATTAGACTAGGGATTCTTAATGTGGGATCCTCAGTCTGTCCAATCCCTTCATTTTGCCAATGAGGAAAGTGAAGCTGGGAGAAGGGAGAAAATAGTTTTTGTCTTCACTAACATCTGACACATAACACTTCAATTTATGAACAAAAACAAAACAAGGCATTCTGAGAAGGGAGTCAAAGGCACTTCATCAGATGGCTGGTGATTTCTACCTCTAACATTCTCAGATTCTATCAGTGAGTGTCTAGTTGTTAACGAGACCCTTCAGGAATCAACTCCTTTAATGCTTATATATCAGCAAGGACAAGATTAGGATTGTAAAATTCAACTATTTTACAAGAAATGAAAAGCAGGTGGATTTCAGAAAAACCTGGGAAGACTTAAATGAACTGATGCTGAGTGAAGGGAGCAGAACCCAGGAGAACATCATACACAGTGACTGTAACATTGTGTGATGATCAGTTATAGTAGACTTAGCTCTTTTCAGCAATGCAGTGATCTAAGACAATTCCAAGGATTTTGTGATGGATGAACGATGCCATCCACATCTACAAAAAGAACTATGGAGTCTGAAAGTAGATCAGTGCATACTATTTTCATATTTTTTCTTTCTCATTGTTTTTCTATTTTGTTTTGTCTTCATTTATATCATGATTAACATGGAAAATATGTTTAACATGACAATATGTATGTAACTTAATTTAAAAAAAGGATTATAAGATCCAATTCTGAAGGGATCTTGATCCTCACTGATTAAAACATGATATAAAATTCAAGTGTTCCTAACATTTCCTCTAGAAGTCAGAGGGCAGATGTGTGCATAGAAGGGAGAAGTCATGAAAAGAAATAGCAAGTGGGCAACTATTAACCAAATAGTGCCCTTGGAACTCCACTAGAGGAGCAGGACCCTCAGCTATTTAGTGTTTTTTGTGGAGGTATGTGTATCTTTGCAAAATTCCTCCCCAGATATAGTGAAATAATTATCCTAGTTAAAAGCCAGGAGACCTGAGAACTAATTCTAATTGGCCACTAATTCAGTGGCTAAGTCACACCCCCATTCTGATCCTCTGAACCTCAGTTTCCTCTTTTGTCAAAATAGACTAATAATATTTGCTCTACCTCTGTCATTTGCAGGAATCAATGAAATGAAGGGCAGGAAAAATGCTCTGGAAAACATTGTGTGAAATGTGTCCAAAATGGAATATTATTGTTCTGTAAGGAACGACCAGCAGGATGAATACAGAGAGGACTGGCGAGACTTACATGAACTGATGCTGAGTGAAATGAGCAGAACCAGGAGATTATTATATACCTCAACAATGATACTGTTTGAGGATGTATTCTGATGGAAGTGGACCTCTTTGATAAAGAGAGCCTTAATTGATCAAAGATGGACAGAAGCAGCTACACCCAGAGAAAGAACACTGGAAATGAATATAAACTGCTTGCATTTATGTTTTTCCTCCCGGGTTATTTATACCTTCTGACTTCAATTCTCCCTGTGCAACAAGAAAACTGTTCGGTTCTGCACACATATATTGTATCTAGGATATACTGCAACCCATTCAACATGTAAAGGACTCTTGCCATCTGGGGGAAGGGGTGGAGGGAGGGAGGGGAAAAATCGGAACAGAAATGAATGCAAGGGATAATGCTGTAAAAAATTACCCTGGCATGCGTTCTATCAATAAAAAAATATTAAAAAAAAAAGAACTCATCAACTATCCAAAAAAAAAAAAAAAAGAAATGTGTCTAAAAGTGAGGATACTTATCAGGAAAGTCTCTGTGGTCTAGACTTAGATTAGGGTTTTTAGTTGAGTCCTGGATTTGAGTTCCAACTCTTTTGCTAAAAGGTGATCTTATGCAAGTCCTTTCCTTTCCCTCTACAATCTTCTCTCTGAGACTCCATATATGTTTCTTTTCTTTTCTTTTCTTTCTTTCTCTCTTCTCTTTCTCTCTCTCTCTCCCTCTCTCCCTTCCTCTTTTCCTTCCTTCTTCCTTCCCTCTTTCCCTCCCTTTCTCTTTTCCCTCCTTCCTTCCTTCCTTCCTTCTTTCCTTCCTTCCTTCCTTCCTTCCTTCCTTCCTTCCTTCCTTCCTTCCTTCCTTCCTTCCTTCCTTCCTTCCTTCCTTCCTTCCTTTTTTCCTTCTTTCCTTCCTTCTTTCCTTCTTTCCTTCCTTCTTTTTGTTATTTGTATGTTGTTTTCTCTGTTAGAATGTGACCTCCTTGAAGGCAAAGAGCACATTTTTGATTTTATAGCTCCAGTGAGTAGCACAGTGTCCAGTATAATATAAGTCTAACAGATGTTTGTTGATGTGATAAATTTGGCTCTTTTCAGCAATGCAGTGATTCAAAGCATTTGCAATAGACTGGGGATAGAAAATGTCATATGCATCCAAAGTGATAACTATGGAGACTGAATGTGATTGAACATAATACATTCACCTTTTTGTTGTTTGTTTGCTTGTTTTTCTTTCTTGTGTTTTTTTCCCCACTTGATCTGATTTTTCTTGCACAACATGACAAATATGGAAATATGTTTAAAAGAATTGCATATAAAAAAAGATGATACAGAAAAAAACAAATGTTTGTTGACTGATTAGTCAATTAATCCATTGTTGTTTAAGTTAGACAGAGATTTAAATAATGGTAAGCACTATGCTAAGCACTTCATGGTACATGAATAAGGACCAGTCTTTGACCTCCAGAAATTTACAGTGTAGTAGAGGAGAAAAGATATACACTTAAATAAATACAAGATATTATCATGTCTATCAATATGGGATGTAGTTCGTTTTACAGTAGAAACAGGAATGGCAAATCATAGCAGTGAGAGAAGTTGTGTGTGTGTGTGTGTGTGTGTGTGTGTGTGTGTGTTTAGGTGGACAGGATCTGGAGAAAAGGAGGAGAATCTGGAAGGCTTCATGGTGGTGACATTTGTGGTAGGCTTAAGGAAAGGATTTCAATAGGAAGGGAAGAGGAGATTCCCGGTATGTAGGACCATATGAGCAAAGTCCCACAGGGCATCATCCATAAAAGTCTTAGAAATGAAAAGAACTTCAGTGACATCTGGCGTAACACTTGCCCAAATCATCAGTCCTTCCCCACAAATGTTCATTCAATCTTCACTTGAAACACTTTACTGCTGGAGAGCTCGCTTCCTGCCTACTTGGTCTGTTCTCATTGGAGATGGTTCTGATTGTTAGGAAGTTTTTCCTTCTACTGAGCCAAGATTTGCCTCCTGGCAAGTTCCACCCACTGACTGTGGTCTTCAGGTGGAGTTCAGGAGAACCAACTTAATCCTTCTTCCACATGACAGCCCTTCAAATACTTGAAGACAGCTTGCATGATTCCCTCCTCTTCCAAGTCTTTTTTTTTTTTTTTTGGCTTGGCCAAGTCTCCAAGTTCCTTCTCCTTTTTCTTGTACAGCATAAGGTCTAGATTTCGAATTGAGTGCCATTTCCCTGGTCCTTGTGGAGGAGCCTTAGGCGTTCCCTTTGTATGAGCTCATTTGGATTCCGTAGTGCCTGCTAAAATTGTGCCCAGACTAATGCCGACTCCCCTGGAGCCAAAGGCCCTTCCCACCTTCCCAATTAACCTGACGCCAGCCTGATCATAATTTGGTCCTTGCCTCCCAATCCTCATCTGTCTTCTTTACAGTTTTGATGCTGGTCCTGTCATTAGCTCATCTAGTGACCTTGGTCTTGACTTCCTGCCTTAATCACCTTTGGCAGAACCCCCAGATTACCTGAACTGGGAAGGTCTGGGTCTGTTTTTAGCTTGTGAAGACTCTGTTTAACATTTAAGACTGTGGGAGGAAAGCCTGATTACTTTTCTCCTCCCATAGAGCTAGGAACAAAATGCTCACTTAATAGGACATTGTTAATTGATTTTTTTAAAAATTAGTTGCAAGAAGAACTCTGGACTGGAAGACTGGACTTTTGACTTCTAATCCTATTACAAATTAGATATGTAATCTTGGACAAGTCATTTTCCTTTTCTAGAAACAAATTTCCTCCTCAGTATAATGGAGGGAAAGATTTGCACTAGAACATGGTATAGTATTAAAATGGTTTCTGAATCACAGGATCTGGGTTCAGATTCTGACCCTGCTTCTCAACTGTCTGTGTGATGCTGTTAGTTTCCTATTGTATTGATGAAGGGCTTGAGTAGTATGAACTCTGTCCCTTCCAGTTCTAATATTCTTTATTCTATGGTTTAAGGTATCATCAAACTTTGATATTCTCAGATCCTTTATGGTTCTAACATTCTATGTTCTAAGGTCTGATCCAGCACTGCCAGTCTAGGATCCTGTGATATAAGTTAGGGTCCCAGCCTTTTCTCAACTGAGAAGCGGAGCAAGGAGGATTAATTCTTTTTTTTTTTTTTTTTTTTTTTTTTTTTTGGAGAAAGGGAAGTGGAATCTCTTCTTATGATCTTTGTCATTGTGGTTTCCAGGAACCTTTTCTGCAGAAGGTGGCGGTTGGTAGGGGGGCCATATGGAGGGAAGCTCAAAGAGTTTCAGTCATTTCCAACTGAGGTGAAGAGCAGGGATGGCTGCAGTAAATATCTAGCAGTGACATTTCACTGCCCTCTGTGGAAGATTCTTCTGAGCAAATTGCACAAGTCTGAAGTCACTCGTGGAGCTGCCCTGAAGAGGATACGGCAGACCAGGAGTAGGGACACCCCCAAATTGGTATGAATTAATCTGGTTTCCATCTAAGCATCTCTTGTGGGCAGGACTGGGCCTGGGCCCATTGTGAGCTACTCTGGGAGGTGGGGGGTGTTTTCGGCCCATGTGTATCATACCTCTGCCATGAGGAACATGTAGGAGCATGCCCTAGGGCCCTACAGGCTCAAACCCAGGGACCTGAGCCAGGAAAATTATGCTATAAATCAGTGAGGTGTAATATAAATCTTGCCTCTGGCTCTCTCTTACTTTTAATCCCCTATAAAGCTAATTTATGGTGGAATATTCAGTGTGATTTTGAAGAACTAAGACCTCCAACAGGGGATGGCCCTCCAAAGAAGGAACCTTCTGATGTCCTCTTGGGCATTAGCACTGGGCCCCGCATTTCAGGGTTTTCCTACTCCAGTGCCAGGCGATGAGGTAACCAGTGGCTCTAGTCAGGGAGAGATGTGTGGAGACTCAACACTGCCCACACAGTTAATGAAGTTGGCACTATCTCTGCAGGGATACCGAGCACTTGTATGGGACCCTCAGAGCCTTCATAAGCTAACCCTAAGGGATAGGGGAGTAGAGAGCACAGAAGAAAATAAGAAGGCATTAAAAAATGCTCACTGAATTTTTTTTTTTTGGCATGTGTTCTACTGATTCAATGGGAGTAAAGGAAGAACTTGCTGAGAGATTTAAAGCCCCATAATATGTTTAACTCTCCAGATGTGAAATATAATATTGTACTGGGCATGGAAAAATTAGCTTAGCTAATAATTTCAACCTATCTACAAAATTAAGTGGAGTTTATCTATAAAGTTAAGAGATCTTTTCTGGGGACAGGCTGCCTTCATGTACACTTGGATAAAATGGGTGTGAAACATTTTTTTGGAAAGCGTCTCAGTGTTTTTCCAATGTCTAGGGTCTCCAAGATGTTGACTTTTAGGGACACAATTAATGGCTCTCTGTCTGGACATTTGTGCTAAACTCGGTGAACTGTGTTTGCACTAATGACTGGCAGATCTTAACTTCTCAAAGGGAGTGATTTTTCATTAAGGCATGGCACCCTGGGAAACTGTTCTTCTACTTTTCCCCACGTCCTCCTGATTTTGGAAACACAACTACTTACAGTATGACTTTGAACAAGTAATTTCTGGGTCTCCAACTTCTCGGGAAAATGTGGGGATTGAACTTGGTGATCTAAAGTCAAGTCAAGAAGCCTTTATTAAGTGTGTGTTGTATAGCAGGCACTGTGCTAAGTGGTCAAAGGTCCCCTTTCGTCTCAGAGATTCTATTTTCTAGAGTCTATTCTAGTTTGAATAGTCTTATGTTCTAAGCCACTTTCTAATTCTAACATTTTATGACTTTTCAGAGTTTTATTGTGAATTGTAGGGAATTACAGACTGTGCTGCCTGAGAGTGAAAACATAGATATTTATTGTTCTACATGGAGCAGGGGTGGACTTCTCAGGGAGCATGCTTGCTTTGGCTCCATGGTTGGAGCACATGCTCTGACCCCTTGCTAAAAGACCTACTTGACCAGGAGATTATTGGATTAACCCTTCACATCCCTGACAGAGTGGGAGGGGGGCTGTGCTAAAGAGGAATCCCTGAGTCAGGAGCAGTTGGGCACTTGGTGAGCCTTAAGGAATGGGAAGAGACCATTTTTGATTTCTTTTCAGGAGGCCTCTTTGTTGGGACACAGCTAATAGAAGTTCTTCTCTAGATGTCTAGGAGGGAGCAGTATGGAGGAGGGATTTTTCTCCTCTCCCTGTGGCAGCAAGAACAAGAGTTTACCTAAATGAGCCCAGGACTGGGCCCCTGGAACCTGACTGCCTCTTGGGCTTTGAATTCCATTTCCTGATCTCAAGCGAATTAGTTTGATGGAGATTGGGAGTTCCTGGGTTCAGCCTGCCAGTGAGATGAATAAGAGAAGTACATTACAGGCATGAGGGACAACCTATTAAAAGCAAGAAGACAGAAAAAATGTTATATTAGAACAACAACAGGGTGGTATGGTGGAGCGAACAGTTGTGTGACTCTGGACAAGTCATTTAACCCCATTGCCTCCAAAAAAATAAAAATAAGGACAAAAAAAGAAATTCAGTTGAGTTAGACTATAGAATGCAAGAAAAAGAATAATTTGTAATATTCCTATAACTAGACCCTTTCTTATAAGAGGAAATAAATACTGACAGGATCATGACTGCCCCAAAAACCTATACCCACACTTGCTGCTTGGAGAATACAATATGAGTGGAAAATAATCTCTTGAGGACTCTCACAAGGCTCCAGGGACTCCTTCCCACCCATTGGGAAAGTTTTAACAGAGGTGATAGATCATAGTGTAAATATGTGTTAATGTGCACTTATGAGTCTTTGTCTTTTAAGCATTTCTCTTGTGATAAAAGAAATAAATAGCTGTCCCATACCTGATATCTACTACTTTGTACATTGACTAATCTTTCTAGACATGACCTCAATAATTCCTTTTAGGTAAAACTTTGGATGTATCAAACCTGAAATTTTGAGAGGTTTTTCCTGGGACTCTAGGGTAGAGACATAATTAACCATGACAAGAAAAAAGCTGATCTTTCTCTTGGAGTCAAATTCTTCTAGGATTGAACTTGAATCTATGTAAGTTCAGAACTAGAGCCTCTTTTGGTGGAAAGAAGTGCTCCGCCCCTACAGCCAAGGATGATATACATGGAAATTGGCCCCCTTGAGATATTTTGATTTTGGCTTTAAACCTTCAGTTTATTTAGTATTTAGTTCAAGAAAAAGTGTGTGTGTGTGTGTGTGTGTGTGTGTGTGTGCGCACATGCATATATGTAATATAATATATTTGCTGGCTCCAGAAAATAGTATTTTGGTCACATTTGGCTCTCTTTGCCTTATTTCTCTCCTCTCAAATCCACTTACCATAAAGGGATATTCCTAAAGCAGAAGTCTGATCATATTCTGCTGAATAAATTCTTGTGACTCCCCATTTCCCCTAGGAAAACATTTACGTACATAGAATCATAGACACAGAGTCAGAAGTGACCTCATTTTGTACAGTCACCTTGTTTTACAGATGAATAACTGAAACTCAGATTAAGGGATTTGACCAAAGTCATACAGAAAATAAATGCCAGCCAGAATTTGAACTCAGGTTCTCTGGAATTGAAAGCCCTCGAAAACCTTGAAACCAGCCATAATGCAATTTCTAGCTTTTTACAAATTATTCTTTTCCATGCTTGATCTAGTCTAACTCAACTAGCTTTCTTTTTTTCTCCTTTAAAAAAATTTTTTTTGGGAGGCAATGGAGTTAAATGACTTGTCCAGGGTCATATATTTAGTAAGGGTATGAGATTGGATTTGAATTCAAATGTGTTTTACAAAGCTTTAAGTACTTTGTACAAGTTAGTTATCATTTTTATTTTTGTTTATGTGCCTATCATATCTTCCCTCTTTTTTGTAGTCAGTTCTTTGATTAATTTTGAATAAACCTGGCTTGGAAAATGTTGAATTAACCTGAATTTCCAGCACGATATAGCTCATGAAGAATTACAAGAACACCTGAGGGGAATTTGCTGAGGGGGGGAAGTCACAAGTAGATCCTCCTTCAGACAGATACCTATGTTGTTGTTACTGATCCTTCCTTTCAGAGAGGACCAATTACTTCATTGGGTGATATCTTGACTGACTCATGAATTGGATTTCAGTGAAGCAGAATTACACAAAGTCAGCCTTATTCTCTTTACCTGAACCACTGAAATCAAGATGACTGGCAATGGCCTGGGATACAGTGGTTGACCTTGGCTTTGAAGTCTGACCAAGCTCTAAGAGCTTCACAGTGCCTACTTCAGCTGCCTCCCTGGCCCTTGTAACAATCTGTTCTCATCAGCCCTTTCCATTGGGTGAAGTCTTCACATACTCGGGGTAGACATTCCCCAACTCACCAATGGGTTTGAGGCTTCAACCTGGCTTAGCCCATCTATTGAGAGATGATTGTATTGTGGTGTGGCTGCTGTGCTTGGAGCCACAAATGAGAATTGAGTGGCAAGTAGACACCCAAAGAAATTGAGCAGCCTTAAAAAGAGCCCTCACACCAGAGTTCCAGCCCTACCTGAACCTATTCCCATACAGAAGACCTAAGCACTTGTTCACTGATCTGAGGAGAAAGACATATATATATATATATATATAAGATGATACAGAGTAAATAAGCAGAACCACAATAAAGTAATTATCAACTGCAGCTAAATAGAAGAAGACAGGAAAAGAAAGAACTATAGAAAGACAAAGTCAAACATTAGAATTTGAGGCAGGAATGATGGGAAGGGGCACAGAAGGGTTTGAAGGACTTATTTTTGGAAGTTGAATTGGTGCTTGATATCTTCTGTTCCTTCCCCATTTTATCAGAACAACAACAAAAAATTAGTTCAAAGTAAAAGACATTTAATTAAATAATGTAGCAAAATAAATGACAAGAAAAATCCCCTTAACAGAAGCATTGTCTCATTGCTTCCCTACGTGAAACATATGGTTATTGAATTTGTGGGGTTCCCAAGCCCTGGGCCAATCAGTGATCCAGATTCTGAATATGAACCTACATAACTCAAGATAAAAGTCTTGGTGGTGTTGCTATCAAAGGATAACAGCAAAGCTTTCTAGCTTTTCTCTTGTTATATAAACAGACAATGTCTCATCTTTGATGACATATTTTGGTGATACTTTATTAGGTTTTCCTTTTTATTGGGCCTTCTAGTACTTAAATTGGTGAGGAGATGAGGTGCTATCTGTTGTTTTTATTCTCATATCTACATTTTCTTATTTTAGGGTACCGAGTTATCTGTCCTTCTGTCTCTGAAGCCACCTGAAAGCCTTCAGTTATAGCTCCTTAGTTATTCATGACCTCCAGACTGGCTCCTCAGATTCCACGTGTTGGACTAGAATGAAGCAAGAAATATCTGGGACCAAGATGGGCAAATCCCTGCTTGCTCTAAAGGCTGCACTCTCATTGACCAATCTCTATTATAAGAGCAGAAACCAAAGACTGGGCTTGAGCTTTTCTCAAGTGCTGAAATAAAAGGGAGAAGAGACAAGTAGGAGACTTGGTGAAGGAACAGAAATTAAACTAGAGAAGATGCAGGTTAATTGACTATTGTGGTGTGGCTGCTGCACATGGTACAGCTTCTTGGAGCCACAGGTGAGAGTTAGATGGCAAATAAACACCAAAAATAGATGAGCAGCCCCAAAAAGAGCTTGGCAAGTCCTCACACCAGAGGTGCTCACCCTACCTGAACACTCATGCACCCCTCACAGAAGGCCTAGCTAGCACTTGTTCATTGACTCTGGAAAAAAAAAAGCATGTATAGTAATTAATTTTGGAGACTTGATCATTTATTTGTATGACTTAGCTTTAACTTTAGCTGATTTTGTAGGGCTATAACCTGAGATATCTTCCTTTGCACTGATTCATTAGCTGATAAATAAGTGATTAGGGCTTCATCTACAAGTCAATAGCAATGGTGAAAATTCTCATTGTCTCTGACTTTATGTGCTATTTGTGGGTACCCTTAACATAGGTCATCCTTAAGTTTTCTTTATGGCAAAAGCATATTGTACTGCCTTCCTCTTTCAAATAAACCTAGAAGCCAAAAAATGGCTTATAGCAGTCCCATGCCCCAGTCCTGGCTCTGTAATGGATTTAATCTCATGAGAGGGACTTTGATGAACAAGGGAATATGTTACTTAGGGCTGTAGACTACAGTGACTGCTTCCATCCTCACAGATCACACATTACCTTCCTTATTGTGTTAACATCTAGGTTACAAAGCACTGGCCAGGATGGAGGCTTCTTCCACGTCCATGTTTCAGAAAGGACCAATAGAACAAGTTCCATTCTTGTCCCCCTACCAAGTTACTGGGTACATGCCCTAATGCTGGCTGGGGGATTCTCTGTGGTGTGGTGATAAGAGTTCTCAATCTCTCAGACTCAAAAGACCTGGCTCTGTTGTTTATTAGCTATATTGATGTGAGCCATTATTTTTATGTCTTTTGTCCTGTCCCTTCTTCAGTCCTGACAGCTTTCATCGACCTCCCCAACTTCATTTCATTGGATCAAATATTCCCTTATAAAATTTAAGTAGATTCTTTTTTCTCCATTCTGTCATCTTGAAAGATGGCAAATTGAAATACTTAATTTTCCTGTTCAAATCCAATTAATTTGGAAGTGTTCAACACTGAGTCACTGAGAAAGGAAAGTCATTTATATCAATTAGCAAAAGTAAACATGTGCTTAATGACATTGAAGAAATGCAAGTAGAAGTCCTTGTTCTGGGGGTTGAGTTAGCACCAGTCTCACAAAAGTGGGGTACAGTCTGAGAGCAGGGCTCATCAGTCCCAGGTACCCTTGGACACAGTTCCATCTTTCCCAGAAGGAAGTAAAACTGAGGTTTTTAGCTACAGAGTCACATAATCTCAGATTTGGAAGGAATTTTAGAGGACATCTAGTCAAATACCAGAACCGGAATCTTTCAGCCTTCATTGAAAGAACTCCAGCATTAGAGTGGGCCAATTAGTCATGCTGGCTCTTTTTATAACCCAGGAGGTATTCCAGATGGGCTCATTCTCTACTTTGAGACTCTTTGATAATCTGTTGAGACATCTGGACCCCTTCTCAGAATAATATTTTTAATGGAAAAAACCCACATAGGATTACAAAAGAAATCAATTATATTGAAATATATCTATTGAAATATTTTAAAAAAGAAGTTCATAAACTCAAGTTATGAAACTGGTTCTAAAGATTGCCTCAAGAGCCTTTGGTAGACCCTCAATAATTTAAAAGGATTGGAAATGAATGCATTTTCAAAAATGGTCCTTTTTGTTTTTCTTGACATGTGAAATTCTTGGCTCTTTGACTCTTCCTTTTCTGGGGGCCAGCTTTTAGGATCAAAGCCATACGTTTAGTTCTTTTACTTTAATTAAGGTGAAAGCTAAAAAAGGGCCCTGGATCATGCAGATAATAAACTCCTTGAAGAAGGGACTATTGCATTTCTATCTTTGTCTCCCTATTGAGTAGGACAGTGTCTGTATAAGATGGAGGATTAATAAATACTAATTGATGATTGATAAACAAAGGAATCTAAGGGCTGTTTAGGAGTGACCTAACACTAACACAAAACAGAGAATATTCTAGAGTTTAAGGGACCTTAGAAGATAGAACACAGAATGTTTGGATTGGATGGGATTTCAGAATATAATATTAGAGCTGGAACATAGGGCACATGATGTTAGAACTAGAAGATCACTTAATTTAATTTTTTTCATTTTAGAGGTGAGGAAACTGAAACCTAATAGAAGTTTAGAGATAACCAATATATGCAGTTTAAATTTATGCCCATTTATATAAGACTAGAAGTATGATTTCATTATTTTAAATTATTATAGATTAATAAATGTGGTTATTGATCACATCTTTTTGGATATAAAGTCTATGATTGGGAATCCAACTCTTAAGTATAACTGTTTTTCTATAGAACGGTTTGATTTACAAAATAAAAAATGATAAAACAATTTTCAATTCTATGTTGTGGGGACAAAATGAGGTTTGTTATATATGTCTAAGGATAAACTGAGTGGAACAGATAATAAATGGCAGTTTAAGGGATAGCATGAGTACCACATATTGATGTAATTGATAGCCCACATCCTTCAAAGTTGTAAGGTTACACAACCAAGATCTGATCTATGTTCAGCCTTAAAAGTTCTCTGGATCATATTCTCACCTAAAATTTACTTTGGGAAATTGCTTAATATTGATATACAAGGATAATTTGTGTTCAAATTTCCAAAAACGTATGTTACAAGATTCCTAGTTCCTGTATAAGCTCTCAAGATAATAAATACACATTTTATTCCTGGTCAAAAAACCCCCAAGAAAATATATAAAAACCCCACAAATAGATACAAAAAATTAATAAATCTCTCACAATGATTCATACACTCCTCTCAGAAGGAAAATGAACTTGGGGTTGCCAAAGGAGTAGAACACTGACATTCTGTTTATTATTTTTTTGTTTTTGAACACTGACATTCTAGACAACACAATCTCTTTCAAATTCATCTTGACATCCTATGTTTTGAATTTTTCTGGAAAGTATTAATTAAAATACTTTTTCAACACAGTGCAGGAAGTAGTTTAAGGAGAATATCAGCTTTGGGTGTTGATGGTGGGGTTTAATGCCTTCTTCCTGATATGTCTTAAGAAGGGGTTGTACCTTTGAGGCCGCTAGACAAAACAAATAAACAAGAAATCTCCCAACCTTTTCCTAATTGAAACTATGATAACTGAATAATATTTTTATAAGAAAAATATAGGTCTTATCTCCCTCCAAAAGTTCCTTATTGTTTCTCTAGGTTTTGGGGAAATGTGGGCAATCTTCTTTTATCTCCAAGAGGCATATTGCTCAGTAAATGTCCCCCCCCCCCTAGAAAGTAAGATATTTGACTGTTATTTTGGAATTTCTCTAAATTCAGCCTCTAAAGAATGCATTGTCCTAAATTCTCCTCTTTATTTTAGAAGTCCAAGTTCTAGGATCATCCTTCCCAGGGAATTTTTTTCTTTCTTCAAATAAAAGGTTCAGTCAAGAACATTGCACATGAATTCTCCTGTGAG
The DNA here is from genome assembly GCF_016432865.1 of Antechinus flavipes. Classification (NCBI taxonomy): domain Eukaryota; kingdom Metazoa; phylum Chordata; class Mammalia; order Dasyuromorphia; family Dasyuridae; genus Antechinus; species Antechinus flavipes. Next base: position 234,586,582 of record NC_067399.1, on the reverse strand, counting down.
TGACTATGAGCAAACATATGAAATTCCCATGTTTCTTCCTCCAATCAGCCATTAGCAGGTCTAAAATCTTGTCTACTCTCCTACCCTCTGGTTTGTGTCAAGGAGGGAAAAAAAATAGTAACAAGTAAGCGTGTGTGAGCTTTCTTTTCAAAGCCAATGCAATGGGAAGGTTCTCTTATTCTCCTGTGAATTCTACTCAACCAAATCATCTTGGGGATAGAGAGGGAGAGCCCCAATCACTGAAGTCAGTCCTTAAGAGTTGCCAATAGCCTTAGTCTCTAAAATCAAATTAGAGGCTGACACCTTTTCACTAGATACCAGTGCCTATATCCAGGTTTTATAGAAAAATGCTTTTAAAAGTCTCATGTAAAGAGCATCTGGCTTGGAGTGAGGAAGACTTGAGTTCCAGTGTTGCCTCAGACATTTACTAGCTGTGTGACCCTGAGCAAGTCACTTAAGCCTGTTTTCCTCAGTTTCCTCATCTGTAAAGTGAGTTGGAGAAGGAAATGGCAAACCCATCCAGTATCTTTGCCAAGAAAATCCGGGATCACAAAGAGTCTGACATAACTGTAAAACTCAACAGCAAAAACAAAAAGCTTACTCCCTTTAAGCTCTTTAAGTGGATTTGGTGAGCTCTCTTTATCAATCTTCTTTCCACTGGAGTGCTTAGGAAAGACTACATAAAAAACCATATGGAATTATAGCCAGCATTTATGTAGCAGCTATTGTGTGCCAGGTACTGTGCTAGGTACTTGTACAAATATTATCTCATTTATTTTTATAACAACCCTGAAAGATCGGTGCTTTTCATTATCCCTATTTTATAGCAGAGAAAATAAAGACAAACAGAGGTTAAATTACTACTCCAAGATCACTCACAGGGCTAGTACTTAAATATCTAAGGTAGTATTTGAACTCAGGTCTTCCTGATTCTAGATCTAGTGCTCAAATCATTGTGCCTTTAGGTGGCAGAGATGAGTTGACAAGGCTCCTGGAAAGAAAACAAAAAAAGTCATTATCAGCTCAGGCACCTGGCTCCTTTGAAAAGTCATTTTTCTTCAGATGAAGCAAATGTATTTGTATTTCTGGAAATGTTACCTTGTCTTGGACTCCCTTTCTCCCCCTCCTTTTTTTTTTTTTTTTTTTTTTACTTCTTCAATAAATCTTCCCCTGGAGGTGGTTGGTGTATGGAATCCTGCCAGTCTAATAAATCCATGGAGCTTTTATGATCATGATTATGATCTCCCTCCCCCAGAGGAGGGAGAATTTTCATAAATATCTTGTTCAGATTGAGTGTGTGCATCAGGTGGGTGGTGGCAGCTGGGGGCTGTCCAGGAAGCCACAGTTCACATCTTTCCCAGGAACCGTAATTGAGCAGCACACTGTATAATCTTTCATGGTTTAAGGGAAAAACTGGGGTATATAAGAGGGATGGGAAAATAGAAAATATGAGGACTCAAATAAGAAGGGAAGAAATCTTGGGGAAAAAATCTTAAAGAATTGGTGAATGAAGGAAGATGAAAGAGCCTATGCAGAAATGCAAAAGATTGCTGGAAGGAGAAAATGAAGATGTAGAAGAAATAATGAACATATGTTAATAAGGGAGCAAGGTGAATGAACAAATCAGGACATCGATAATAATCTTTGCCCTTGGATCTAATATAATTCTTAATTTGCTTCCTCTCTAATGCTTTGATCACATAATATTGTACATTATAGATATTTGTGTTTCTTTCTTACGATACTATTAAACTATAGATTCCATGAGGATAGAGACTACCTTATCTAAATCTGGCACCTCCTGTAGCTCAAGCTTAAGCCTTTGCACATAGTAGGTGCTTAATAAATGTTTATAAAGAAATGATGAGAGAATCGCAGAATTTTAGGATTGGGAGAGATCTTGGAATGAAGAATTCCAGGATTGGAAGTGCTCTTAGAACTCTAGATAAATTTTAAAAAAGAAGAAAAAGAGAAGTGAACTCATTTTCCCCACAGTTCCAGAGCTATAATCAATAAATCTGAGACTTGAAGCCATGTCTTTTGACCCAAAGTCCAATGTCCTTTTATTTTTTATTATTTGCTTTTTGTTATTGTTGAGTTTAGTCATGTTTAACTCTTCATGATCCCGTTTGGTTTTGTGTTCTTTTTTTGTTTTGTTTTGTTTTAGTTTTAGGTTTTTTTTTTTTTTTTTGGCAAAGATATTGGAGTGGTTTGCTATTTCCTTCTCCAGCTCATTTTAAAGATGAGGAAACTGAAGCAAACAGCATTAAGTGACTTACCCTGAGTCACAAAGCTATTAACTTGGATCCAAACTTGAATTCAAGTTTTTCTGACTCTGGCCCAGTGTCCTACCCACCGGGACACTAACTACTTCTAGGAATGTAACAAGCACCAATTAACCCAAATATTTCAATATAGAAAGAATAAAAAGAGATTTGTGTATGAAACCATGCACTTCTGTTTTTGTTTCCAAACTGCATATATTAGACTTAACAAGGTAGTAACAAAATCACTCCATTTATGTCTCTTTCTGTATTTCTTTTTCACTCTTCTGTGCATACAAGTGCTTTCCCTGTTTCCCCAGCTACAACCCCCCAAGCTCTTTCTATTATATGACTCTGAGAAATTTCTGGCTCTCCTTTCAACTAGCTGTGTCACTTTAGGCAAGTTACTTTCTCCTTTTTTGAGATGCTGTAAATTATAAAATTGGGTAGGTGATTTTCCCAGTTTCTTTCAGTTCAAATATCTTATGTTTAAAGTCTCTTAATCTAATAAAATAATGAATAGCAAGTATTTTGCAAATCTGAAAGTGACATATAAATGCAGATTATTATTATTGTTATTATTATTAATCTCATTCTCATCTTTTTTTTTATGGAATCCAGATGGAAATAGTCTTGGACAAATCTGTGTCCTTTTATATTTAATGATCTGTGGAGAAATGTCCAGGTGAATAAAATCACTGCTTTTTGTAATTGAATGATGGGGAAAAAAAAAAGAAAAAAATGTATGAAAGACGATAGATCAATAAATAGCTCATGTATGGCTCATTATATTTTTCAAAACATCTTCATAATGATCGTTTTATTTATTTTTTATAAAAATGCAAAGCAGGTCAGAGTGTCTCTAATTTAAATATGAGAAACTAATTCCTGGGGAAGTTTGGAAGTTATTTATGGCCACATGAGTGGGACAAAGGGGAGTAAAAGGTAAAACTGGGGTCAATTTGATTCAGTGTTTACCAAATTCCTTCTTTGCCCAAGGTTCTTTGTATGCATTCTGGTATTTGAGATCTCCAGTTTGTCTCCAATCTGACTTTTCAGATCTTCTATTATTTTCCTTCAAATATTCTCACCACCAAACACTCCTACTCCATCCCCAATATGCTCCTTACCTTGACTCAAGGTTGTTCCTTATGTCTGATATATCCCCATTCCCTCTAGCTCTTCACCTTTTGAGTTTCTGCCCCTTCTTTAAAGCTGAATTCAAATGCCACCTTCTCCAGAAAGTCTTCTTTCATTCTTCCAGATTGACAATATGTCTCTTCTCACCCTGGCAAAATACAGCACTTTTTGTTGTTCAGTCATTTCTGTTTCTTTGTGGTGCTGTTATGGGATTTTCTGGAGTGGTTTGCCATATTATTTTCCAGCTCATTTCATAGATAAGGCACATTGAGTTAAATGACTTGTCCAGGCTCACACAGCCAGTAAGTATCTGAGACCAATTTGGACTCATGAATATGAGTCTTCCTGATTCCAACTCCAGTGTTCTATCGGGGCTGCCTTGCTGCTTCTAATGCACTTAGGTGATATTATATTTGTTTCTGTCTTTAGAGAAGCAGCTTGAGAGAGTGGAAAGTACACTGGATTTGGAATCGGGTGAGCCTGAGTTCAAATGCTATTTTTGGGACTCACTAACTGTGGGACCATGGCTAATTCTCTGTCCCAATTTTCTCATTTGTATGGTGAAGGGAATAACTGTGGTGTATTTCTCACAGGATAGTCATAAGGCTAAAACGAGATAATGTGTATAAATACAATTCAGTTTGATTCAAAAAGCATTTATGGAGTGTCTACTCTGTTTAATGCTAGTATCTAGGGCTGCAAAGACCAAAAAAAAAGTCTCTGACCTCAAAGAGCCTATAGGTAAGTGTCTTTGGACCTGGAATTAGAAAGATTGGGATTTAAGTCCCAATCTTAGATTTTTACTTGCTGTGTTACTCTGGGTAAATCACTTAACTTCTGTTTACCCCAGAGTCCTCATCTATAAAATGGGTACAATAAAAGCATCAACATCCCAAGTCTTTTGTAAGACAAAATGAGATAATGTTTATAAAATGCTTTACAAACCTTAAATTAGAATATAAATGCTAGTTACTAGCATTATGAAGCTGATGATATTTTGGGGGGGATGGGAGGAAGGAACAAAAACACATAAGTAAACATAAGATAGAGTCAATTTTGCTATAATGTGCTTTCAAAAATGTGAATTTCTTCCAATGCAATTGATATGTTAGGGAATGTTTTGAACACAACTTGAATTTTGAATTTGTTTCTGTGAGATTTCTTCTGAGAGAAAATTTGGAAAACCAAACTAATGATATACATAAGTCACCAAAGTTTCTCTGGGATGAAGTGCTTTTATCTTTAATCTAGGAATATCTGCTTAATGTAGTTATAAAAAAATAAAAAAATCAAGATAATTTATAATCTAGAACCCTAAGGATACCACTTCCACAATATACTTCAAATTTTTTCAAAGTAAAGTACCATATTTATGGGATATCTTCTGGTGCCATGAGTAGAGAAAGGCTGTTCCTCAAACCAAACCATTCCCATCTGCTGTGGCCTCCACTCTGAAGTTGAGACCTTTCAAACTTGTTTGGGCAGCTTGGAGCACGAGCTGGGCAGCAGCGATAGGCATTGAAATGGCTATTTATTGTAAGATTTATATATTTCTTTACCATTTACCATATAACATTATACTATCAGTTTTGAAAAATTAGACACCTATCTTTTTTTAATGTGTCATTGACAAATTTTTGAGAATTGTGCTCAAACCCTACTTTCCCATAAGCTCTGTGGTTTTTCTTGAGCAATTTGAGCTTTTTGGGGAACCTATATATTCTGTAATAGTAGAATTAACTGAATATATTAAGTAAAGATAGAGTCGAGGTGGTATCATACAGATTTGGCCTGAAGAGAGACAAGAAGTTGGATCTCTGACAGTGGTGTGTGACCTTGGGCAAATTATTTAATTTTTTAGGTCCCCAGGCAGCTCTGAGACTGTAAGTTGCAAAATGGCGCTGACCTATATTTGCAGTGGAGCTGGAGAGTCCTATATGAATGAAAGCACAGAGCCTGTTCCTATCTCTATAGAAATCAAGGACAAAGTGATTCCTGGGTAGTGGGGGAAAACTAACAAAGTCAGTTATAGAAATGCTATTTATCTTTTCCTCCTACTTAATAAAATATAATCTCCACTTAAGACAGGAGCTATATTTTAGACAAACTAATTGCTCATCCAGTATAGGGCTTTGTGTACAATAGGTACTCAGCTCCTGCTGAATGAGTTGAGTTGAAGATGGCAGAAATGAGATCCAATACAGGAAAGCTTGTGACAAGCCTGATGTGAGAATCAGCCTGTGATTAGGGAGGGGGAAGAGAGGACTTCTCCAGGATTGTGAGGGGCTTTCTGGGGTGAGTGAGTGGGGGGTCTTGAGTTAGCGTCCTTGAGATCATCCCTATGGTTCTCTGGAAGGTTCCTTGGATGCTGGTGCCCACAGAGTAGCAGGAAGAACAGGGAGGGCCCCCTTCCTCCTCAGAATAGTTCTGCATTTCCCCCATCCATTAGGAGACAAGGCTTTAGCGGTCACAGCTTCCTGCCTGAAAAAAAATCAATGGATCATTAAAGTTTGCCTTAGCAACCTGCTCTGATTCTGAAAGTCTATTAAAAGTCAGATCAGGGCCTGCGAGCCAGGGTCGGTGTACTGGGATTCTTGTGTTGGACCCTGGCCGGATCTTACTTCAGTTTGCCATCGGCTGCTTTCTGCGCGGCTGGGTCCTCAGTGGCTGCAACTTTTCTCCGGCTGAAAAGTTCCTCAGGTTTCTTTCTTAACAATATCATTACAAGGTAGGAAGCACAAGCATTTTTATTCCCATCTCATAGGAAACTGAGTCTTGGGAACAGAAAAAAGGAATTTTCCGGTATTTCACGAGCCAAGGTCCATAGCCCTCTGCCTGTTCCCAGTATAATTGATTAAGAAATCTAAAAAAAGGACACGGACCACTTTCAAAGAGCTGATTAAGAGGAAGAAGTGTGGAATAGAGGGAAGAAGACCTACAGGAAGGCAGAGGACCAAGTTTGAATCCTGATTCGGCTGCTTACTACATTAAATACCAGGATGGGGATGAGCATGAAGGTGGGGAGGAATATGGGGATGGGGATGGAGGAAGGGCTGGAGGTGAAGTTGGAGATGATGAGGAGGCTGGGCCTCGGATTTCACTGCTACCATCCAGGTTGATGCCTTCTCTGTAATTTATAATCTTAGTAAGTTGGCCAGGGCACTGAGAAGCTTTAAGTGACTAGATTAAGGGCATTTCACCAGATTATGTCAGTGGTAGAAGCCAGGTCATTTTAGTTCCAAGACCAGTTCTTTCTCCGTTGTGAAAATTGCTTAACTTCTCTGAACTTGGTTTTCTCATCTATAAAATTGGGGGGCGGGGAAGGAGACTAGATAAACTCCAAAAGTCCTTATGGCTTTAAACTTTATACTCCTATAACCCCAGGCTAAACTTGGTAAAGGGGAACTCGGGTTCAGTGAGGAGAGCCAGAGGCAGTGAGAAGCTGGTAGGGGTCACTAACTCAACAAGTTTTGCAGTTCCTTAGCCTTTACAACCAGCAGGGACTTTATATATTCTTTGGTGCCTGCCCCACTTGTCCCCATTTTACATTTTACAGAGGCTCCAGGAATGTTATCTTTGTATTTTGCCAAATTAATAGCTCACTTTTTTTTTTTTTTTTTAGCACTTTAAGGTTACACAGGTAATTAGTAGCAGAGTCAGGATATGAACCCAAGAAGGGTCATTCCAGATCTTGTTTTGTTATTCTTGGATCACCCAAGTCTGGACAAAGTAAGGGAAGTGGACCTTATTTTCATTCTATTTACCATATGGAACTCAGTTCTAGAACCCTATTTACTTACTAGTAACTTTGTGTGCTTCCAGTAGTTCAGGCACATGGGAGCAGAATCATCATCAGCCTGCATGGACCAAGATTATTTGGTGTGTTTCCCTGTAAAAGATATGTCTCCATCAGCACAGATGTTGGATAGTTGCCAACTACTAGGCCACGATCTTAGCAGTATTGTGGGCTGAATTTCATTGTTGAAAAAATGATGGAGGTTTAAAAAAAATCCTTATCTGATTGCCCCTGGGTCTCATCCTATTAGTGGACTGGAAGTGAATTGCTCTCCTTGTGAAGGTGCAATAATTCATCGAATTTTTTTAGAGCTGGAAGGGATCTTAGAGCTTAGAATATAATGAGTTGGAGCTGAAAGGGGCCTCGCAATATAGAAGACAGAATGTGAGAGCTGCAAGGGAACTTGGAAATTGTCTAGTTCTCTACCCATTTGAAAGCTAAAGAAGCTGAGAGAAGTGGCTTGCTTTGTGTCACAGAGCTTGGAGGTGATGGAGGTGTCGCCAGAATGTGGGTCTCCTTGTTTCCAGGCTGGCACCTTTTCTCGTAGACTTCACCAACAGTGCCTCGAGATGGGACTGACTTCTTCAACAGGAAATGTATAAAACTTCTGGGTTTCAGCCAGGTTTGAGGGAGTACTCAGGCTGTTGTTTCCCACCCTGTTCTGGCAGACCACCTGGTTTCTGATCATCCATCTGGATGATTTAATCTCCTTCCTGGTTCCTTGATTCCACTTCTCTGCTTTCTAGGGGCTCTGAAACACTGACTTCAGGAATCTCAGACTGGAAAGGGACCCGAGAGATCATCATTTTACAAATTGGGAAACAGATTCAGAGAAATTAATGACTTTGTCTAAGCAAGGTCACATAGTGAGATAGTGACAGAAATAGGAATAGACTCAAGTTTCTTAACACCATGGCCAAAGTATAACAATGGCTGAGCTATCTATCAGGTTATTGGTTCCCTGAGGACAAGAAGTGAGTCAGCTTAGTTTTCTCAGAGCTTAGTGCAATGCCTTGAACACAAAGAGCACTTAAAAAATATCTGCCAAATCAATACCTCACATTTATATAGCACTTTCAGGTTTGCAAAACATTTTCTATACATTATTTCATTTGTTCCTTCCAAATACTCTATGAGATAGGTGCTATTTTAATATGCTTATTTTACAGAACTGAAGGTCAGAGGGATGAATGGCTTGTCCTGGAGTACATAGCTAGTAAGGAACCGAGGCAGGATCGAATCCAATTCCATCATTCTATCCACTACTCCATTCTGGGTTCTCCCTGAGTCATTGTAGTTTCTTTCATCCTTTCAATTATTCATCAGACACGTATTAGATTAGATACAAATGTCTATTGAAAAAAAGTATCAACAAATACCTTGAGAGTTGAGAGAACAAGGAGTTCTCTCCCAGAGAACAAGGAGAATGCTCTGGGAGAGCTCATCAGAGGCAACTAGCACTGAGGTATGGGCCAGTCAGCTGAGGATTCCTGAAGGAGACAGGATGGGAGCAGAGCTTGGGGAAATAGAGAATAAGGTGGAAAGCAGCATAAAAAAGATTCAGAGGCAGGAATGATGTGTGTGTGTGTAGAGAGAGAGAGACACAGAGAAACACAGACTCTGACAGAGACAGAGACGGAAAGAGAGACAGAGAAGAAGGGAGGGAGAGGGAGGAGATTATGGGGGTTGGGATGCTGTAGGAGAGAAACTTGGAGAAATCAGAGGGAGAAGGGCAAATAATTCAAGATCCCAGATCTAGCTGGGCCAGGATTTATTAAGAATCCTGTTTGCTTGATTTTCTCTACTTCCTATTGCAAGAGGATTCAGTCCAGATGATTTGTTCCTGTCACTTGGAAATGGAGACATAAAATGCTTCCTTTTGGTCTTTGACTTTCCCTGTGACATTGTCCAAAAACTTTTGTAGAGCTGAAGGCAGAGATTGAACCACCAGCCTTTCTCAATGAGCATCTTTCTTTTAAGTTGATTATTTGACCTGGAGGCCCCTGACAGCTTGTTTTGGGCTCAGTGAGCCTAGCCAGGCAGTGAAAAACTTTATAGAGAATTCCAAGGGTCCCCAGCCAGAGATATACTGGAGTCAGCTTGAAACAACTTACAAGATTGTTAAATTTCCAATGTGAGAATTTATACTTTGGAAATTGCGAATGCTACAAATCAGGGCTTGTTTTATTATTCTGTTGATTGTCTAGACTTAAGAAAGTGATGGAAAGAATCTTACTAACACAGTTGAAATTTATAAGTATGGCCTGTGTTTTTGGAAAGCCAGTTGTTAAATTTAGTAGCTAAGTGGTGCAGTGGGTAAAATGCCAGATCTGGAGTCAGGAAGACCTGAGTTTAAATTCCACCTCAGACACTTATTAGCTTGTATGATCCTGGTCATTCAACCTCTATTTGCTATAATTTCTTCATCTGTAAAATGGGAATAGTAATAGTACTTAGCTCTCAGGGTTGTTGTGAGGACCAAATAAGATAATAATTATAAAATGCTTAGCATAGAGATAACTGAATCAAATACCTTGGAGTCAGGAGGGCCTGGGTTTGTATCCAGCCTTAGATGCTTATCAGCTGTATGACTTTAGGCAAATCACTTAACTCTATTTGCCTGCAAAAAAAAAAAAAAAAAAAAAAAAAAAAAAAAGGAAAAGAAAAAAAATACTTAGCACAGTACCTGGCATATAAATACTTGACATTTGTTAGCTATTATATCCCTGCATTATCAGTTCAGCAGGAAGACAATGGCCTGATGTGGTCCTGACCATCTGAACTGCTAACTTTCTTCCAGGATCCTAAGAACAAGGAGCAGGTGAGGAGGTAGGAATATCGGATCATTTACTATTAATTAAACTGCTGTTGTAGAAGGATCCCTGAAAGAGAGTCATTAAATCTGGGATCAAAGATTGCAAGCTAAAAAGGAGTTCAGAAGTCATCTCCTTTAAGGTTTTCATCATACAGATGAGGAAAGTAAATTCAGGATGTTGGGACTTCTCTAAGACCACATAGCTTATATGTATATAAAGTAGAATGCAAACTCAGATCTTCCTGGCTCCAAGAATAGCAATTTCTCCTCCACATCAGGGTTTTACTCCTGATTCTGCCATGAACAAACTATGTCATTTTGTTTTATTTTTGTAATAAATGGTTTAAATAAAATGAATTTATTTACCAAGAAGTATTTATTGAGCGTTTATTATGTGCTAGATGCCATTGAGAGCCAAAAGTCCAAGGCATAGAGACAAACTCAAATGGAACTTTGATTAAAAAAAAAGATTATTTAAAAACGAGAACAAGATGTATTATGTTTTATTTTCCCTCTTTGGTTCCCTGTTCCTCCCTTTATAAAATGAGGGGTTGGCCTAGATGTGTACAATAGAAATAGCAGGTCTTAGAATCAGAAACCTGCAAGTCTTGGCCTTGCCACTTACTTGGTGACTTTGAAGAAGGGATGTAACCTCTCTGAGGCTCAGTTCATGATCTGTAAAATCATGAGGTTATATTAATGATGGAAAAAGAAGAGCTTGTAATTAGGAATTTTAACAGTTTGGGCGTGCACCCTAAAATGTGCCCAAGGAAAGCAGCATTAAAGTGCCCTCTAATAAAATTTTAAGAGAATTCAGGTGTTGGGGGAATAGACCTTGGACCTTATGATAGACAGAAAACTCTGTGGGAAGAGAGATGTTGGGGGGACTATTCTGGGAGTTGAGGGGGTGAGAAAGGGAAGGTAGAGACCTCTTTTATTTTTGGTTTATTATTATTATTATTTTTTGGTGAATCCCATGTGGAGTTGGGTTGGCACTGAGGTTGGGTATGAGAACAAAATATGCATATCTGAACCCCCAGGAGACAACCAGGGAGGGTTCTGTTATTATATTATAACTGTTCTGTGTTAACTTAATTGGGGGGACCAGTACATTAGAAAGAGTTGTGCAAGAACAGCCACTTTTTAGTACAAGATAGGCAGCTGCAGGGGCCAGAGGCCAGGTGGATGGAGAGCACTCTAGCTGGTGGGCACCTTGGGTCAGATAATTCTTCTGATGTTGTCCCATGGTCAATAAGGTCCAACCCTATTAATCTTTAAGTGAGAATTCCTGATCCAAAGCAAATTTGGCACTAACAAGACAACATGGTAGAGTGGAAAGAACACTGTATTTGGAAGCAGAAGAAAAGGTTCAGATTTCTCATTTTCTACTTATTGCTAAAGTAATCTTGGGCAATCACAATCCCTCTGTGGGTCTCAATTCCCTCATTCGCAAAATGAGAAGCTTGGAGTAGATAATGTCTATGGACACCTCTTATCCAGGGCCAAAGCTAGAATAAGGCCATGACTGCAAGACAAAGACACAGACTTATGGGGCTGGGAACATAGATAGAGAGAAAGAGCTGCACCAGATGGAAATAGAAAAGGGGATCGATGCAGCAGGGAACTATGTTGTACAGGAACAAAATGTTATCTGGCTCTTTAGCGGGTCTCTAAGTGGGTCGGCACTATAAATCACGTGGACTGTGCAGATTCTAGGGGAGGATTTTAGGCTCAGATGCAGAGCAGAGTGGGCTTGCTACTTGACTTCCTAGGAACTCTGAGCTTTTTTCTTTTCCAAGGGGTCTCACCCAGGGTGGTACTCTAAGTCTGTATAAGTTTCTACAGGATACTCATCAGAGGGTAGGATCGCTTGACTCCCTATGGAGAATGTTTCCCATAGAGGGGCCTAGCATAGGGTAGTGATATGAGTCAGAAAAATTGCACAGGTTCTTGGGGGGAGGGAGGCCCGTCGGAAAAAAAAATTTCCTGATTGTTTATGGACTTGGGCACAAGTCCTTTATGTTTGCTTTTGGGTTAAATAAACCCTTCCATTTTTGATATTTTGTTAGCCCGAGTGCTTGCCTGGGAGAGAAGGGCTCCTTTAGGCATTACTAAGTTCTAATTACCAAATTAGACATAAAACAAATTCTATTATTTCTAGGGAAAACCTTCAGCTGGGCATGAGCCAAAGCCAAAGAGAGAACTATTGAACAGCCTGCAAGAATGAACCAGGTTCATGTGAGCACAGAGTTTTGGAAATGAGCCATGGGTTACACTTTGTTATGAGAGTCTTCTCTGCTCTGAAATTCTCGGAGGCTATGACTGCATAAAACATATGTTTCCCTAAGGTTTTGCTGTGATTCCAAGGGAAGTTTGGGCTGTCTTCTTGAGGTAGTAACGGAGACTTACAAATTAGCCACATATGGAGCTCCATACTCTTTAGAACGCTATAGAACAGACCATCACCAGGAACCAAAGTTCAAGGTTCTGATTTTTAAGGAAATATATAGACTTGTAGCACAAGGGACCTAGGGCCAGTCAGAGTGCCAGATTAGTCCAAGTGCAAGACTGAAAAAAAATGAAAACAGGAGTTTCTTTAGTGAGGAAGAGGTCAGTATGGGCCATTGATCTTGAGCTTGTCTAGAGTAGCTGGATTGGGAATCATTGTTTATGGAACTTTATTAGTATAGAAATCACCCCTGACATCTGGAAATAGTGTGTTGAGGAAATTATAAAAAAATAGAGTAGTTTAGTGGTAAGAGTGTTGCATTTAGGGAAGGAAGGAAGTGAATAAGTATTTATTAAGTATCTACTATGTATCAGGAACTGTGTTAGACATTTTACAAACATTATCTTATTTGATCATATCTGTATTATCTTAGATATGATGAAGTATTTTAAAATCTTAGGAATATCTATTATGTATCAGGAACTGTGTTGGACATTTTACAAACATCTTATTTGATCATATCTGTATTATCTTAGGTATAATTAAGTATTTTAAAATCTTAGGAATATCTACTATGCATCAGGCACTGTGTTGAACATTTTACAAACATTATCTCATTTGATCATGCTTCCTGTATTATCTTAGGTATGATCTTAGAAGCTTAGGAGTCCAGCTTTCTGGACCTCAGTTTCCCCATTAATAAAATGAGAGGGTTAGAGTGTATGGCCTCTGGGTTCTCTTTCAGCTCTGTCTATGATTTGTGAAATACAACTTACTATTTTATAGAGAACCTGGCTTTCTCTCTTCCCCAAGAAAGATTATATTAGAAAAATTCCTTTTTAGAATGGTTCCATCATGGAATGCCACTCCTGGAGCATTCCTTGGCCAGGTATCCCCATACCCTATATTATGAGTGGATATGTTTTCTTCCAGAACTGTGGGTTCTGGTCCAGGAGAGATTGGTCTGGTCCTTTATGTCCCCATGAGTATGGCGATCTTAAGTAGGTATCTGTTTATTTATACATATTTCTGTGGAATTGAAAGGATTTGGAGATGAATCCTAAACTGCTTAGTTTATGCATATGACCAATAATGCAATTTGACCTCCACATAGTTGATAGCTTTAATCTGAGAGTGTTGTTCTGAGGTTCCCACTGTGTTGAGCAATAGAGAAAGCCACCTGAGAAGATGCAATGTGTTTATTCAAGAGGAAACCGTTTTTCCCCTGAATATTTTCCCCCATTTTCTCAGAATAAGTGTTTCCATTCCTTTAGAACTTGAGACAAGTGGATTGAATCCTGAAGAGGAACCTTGGATTTAGAACCAGCAGGAGATGCACATTTTCCCCAAGGAAAATAATAAATTAGATGTTTAAGCTAAGTAAGGATTTGATTTGCATATTAAAGCATTCAGGCATTCAGGTATCTCCAAGTGGATGGTACTGTTGTGCTTCCTGGGGCCTTGTTCAACTTATTATTGACATAAGAAATAGTCACCCAGACTTATACAGCCACTTCTTCAGGCATAGTATTATCTATAGCCATGTTGCTGTAGAAACCTACCTCTTATTTGTTTCTTTTTCAGATCTCTTATTTAGGCTGAATTCTATATGTAGAGCACCATAGAATGGGAGGAGAGAGAAAGAAAAAAGACAGGGTGGTTCTTTCTCCTGGGGGAAATAGTATACAGAGAAAGCATTTTCTGAATCCCAGAATGTTAAAAAAAAAAAAAAGCCTCAGTGAAATCTACAATATTGTAATTCAAAAGAGATTTTTAAAAAAAACAAAACAAAACAAAACAAAACAATTTACACCTGAAAACAAAGTAAAGGAAAATGCATATTGCTCAGATTACCACATGCAGATAGCAGCCCGCTTTTATGGAACCTAAAGATAGATAGTAAACTGAACTCAGATTCAAGGAGGGACAAGAGATGGGGCTAGATTGTCTGTGGGAAATCAGAAGTGCTTTCAATAATCCCAATATGTTCCCTGCTGTAAAAATCTCATCTTTTTAAACACTGATTCTGGCAGAAAGATAGGATACTATAGTCTCCAAAGAATAGCTCACAGTGGGTAATGGAGAGCTGCCTGGTGAGTGAGAACAGGATATAGAGTAAAATATGCCACTAAAGCAAGGTATGATGAAGAGAAGATGGACTAGTCATGTGGTGAGAGCAAGAGACAATATCTGGAACTCTACAGTGCTCCACTGATAGCCTTCTAATGTCAGGAGAAATTGAGGAGGGAGTCTATCATATCAAATGGTAAATGTTTACTAGCTGACTCTTCAAAAACAAAAAGAATATGAAAAGTACTCAGTCCATACTTTTAAGTTTAATATGCATTATTAAAATTTTCTCCATCTTTTTTTTTGGGGGGGGGACAAGGCAAGTGGGGTTAAGTGACTTGCCCAGAATCATACAGTGTTGTGCCACAGTTCCCTTTTATTATTCTGACTCAGTTTCCCTAATTGTTCTAAGTTTCCCTAAATTGTTCTGCCTCACTTTCCCTGGTTGTGTCCCCCCTTTTCTGTTCTTTTAGAATTGAGATAATTAGGCCTGTGGAGATCTGACATTCCAAAAGATAAAACTTCAGATGTCCTATCTCAGATACCTAATTGGCATTGTTTATATCTCTAAGTTTCAGAGTTCCTGGCCCTAGTTGGACAACTCCTTGACTCCCAGTTTGTTAGAATTTATGGTCCTAACCCCCAACCTGTCAGAACTGGATTGAAGGTCCCTGCCCAGAGTTTGGACTCCACCCCCTACCTTTGTTTAGCTACCCAAGCTTAGAGACAAGGGTATATATTTCATGGTAAAACGAATATTCGCTGCTGGATGCTTTGGACATCAGCCCTGGGGGCAACATGCCCCCAGCACAATCTCTCTCTCTCAGAAATCCAAATAAAATATTAAAAATTCTCTAATCTCTATCTTGCCTCAATTTCTCCGGCATTACAACAGGTAGTATGCATTAAGTATCTGAGGTGGTTTTGAACTCAGGTGTTCCTGATTTCAGAGCCAGTGCTCTATTCACTGCATTCTCAAGCTGCCCTGTTTATCACTTTAAAAAATGTTAGACATAAAACAAAACAAAGTAAGCTCTTATTTATTGTGGATTTTCACACTGAAAATTTAACAGTGGATTTGAGAGAGCAAAGTTCAAGCTGTTCTCAGTATATTCTGGGTAGACCTCTTGTGGTAAGTTTATGGGAGGTCAAGAGTGGTACAGTAGAAGGAGACCTGGATGAATTGGAGGATGAACCTCCAACTATTTTGTTGGAGGAAGCCTTGGAGTATTCTCCTGGTGATGCAATAACTTTCATCTGGAAATGGTAGTCTGGGGTCATATTATGAGCAGAGAGCCAAAGAAGCCTCTTGAGTAGAAGAGTTACAAGATCATGCCATATATAGCTTGGGAAGCTGCCTAGACTTGCAGTGGTCCTCAAAGTGTAGTCCAAAGAATTGTTGGGGTCTCTGAAACCCTTTCAGAGGGTCTATAAATTAAAAATTATTCTTTATTTCTAATATAGTAAATAACTTTAAATACTCTTTGTGTGAACAAAAACTCTTTGAACAGATCCTCGATAGTTTTTTAACAACATGAAGATACTGAGAACAAAAGTTTGAGAACCACTAGCCTAGAGGATAGAATTGGAGAAAGAGAAGAACAGAAGGAGGAGGTTTCAAGATCATGGATCTCTAAAAGCATTTACATATTAAGAACTGATGAAGGATTATCCCCAAGAGAAGCAAAAATCACCAAACAACCAAGAAATAGGAACCGAAACAGTCATGCCCTGTTGTTGTATTTCAGAATAACCTAGGATTTGGGATGATTTGATTATTTATCTCGCCTGTGTTCAAAGGCACAAAGTCTGGAGTGGGGCTATGTCTGGCCAATGAATTTGTTCCTTTTGAACTTGCATGGTGTGCTTGGGAGACGCAGTCTCCACGTGGTCTTTGGAACATGTGTAGATATTGTATAATTGGTTCTGGCCTGATAACCATGTAGTGAAGAGGAGGATTTTTGATTGGTTGCTCAGTCAGATCTGGGGTAACCAGCCAAATGTTTTCTTTTTCTTTTTCTTTTTTGGACTTAATTTTTTTTTTAAATAATAGCCTTTTATTTTCAAAATATATGCAAAGATAGTTTTCAACATTCATCCTTGTAAAACCTTATGCTCCAAATTTTTCTCCCACCTTTTCCCCACCCCCTCCTCTAGACAACAAGTAATCCAATATATGTTAAACATGTGCAATTCTTTTATACATATTTTCGCATTTATCATGCTGCACAAGAAAAATCCGATCAAAAAGGAAAAAATGAGAAAGGAAAAAGGAGCAAGCAAACAACAATAAAAAAAGGTGAAAATACTATGTTGTGATCCTCTTTCAGTCCTCACAGTCCTCTCCCTGGTTGTAGATGGCTCTCTCCATTACAAGATCATTGGAATTGGCCTGAATTACCTTGCTGCTGAAAAGAGCCAAGTCTATCAGAATTGATCATTGCATAATCTTGTTGTTGCTGGGTACAATGACTTCTTGGTTCTATTCACTTCCCTTCCTACCTAGATTTATTGGAAGCAAAGACTCCTCCACCTGCGGAGAGAGCCCTCAGGCTTTTATCTGCTGCTGAACTGGGGTCCATCCATGTTTCTCTTTTATTGATTTTTTCCCCTGTTTTCAGTTGAAGAAATACTGGAGATGACCATAATCTCATATGCTTGATAGATCAGAACAGCAAGTGCCAGAAATGTGGGAGCTGGTATTTTTGCTTAGATTTGTGGGAGGCCAGGGAGGCCTGAAGTATAACCTCTTTGGCATTTCACATCTAAAGAAAAACCCACTCACCCACTGGCAATACAGCATTTGGAACTGAATTCAGTGGGAGCACAAATGAGACCCTACTTTTCCCAAGGACTGAGGTGATAGATGGGACAGTTCTCCCTCAATACTTTGTAATTTCCTTTCTTCACTTATCTTTCTACCAAATATTCTCTGAAAAGGAGAATTGATTTGAATTTAATTAATTAAATGAACCTGAGCTACTAATTACTGGTAGTTAACATTGAGCATTATCGAGCTTGGAGGCTGGTGCACCATGGCTGATGGCTAACGAAGAATCCCTTAGGAGGTACTCCCTTAGAACCCTAAGAAGAGAGATAGCTTATTCTGGGGCCTGACCATCTATTGGGATAAGGAACCTTAGAGTTTATAATATCTACAGAAGATTTGAGAGGGCAGATGCTCTGAGCATGGCCATCAAGTAAAAGTTAAAGGGGAAATCCAGAATCCTCCTTCACAATCTCCCAAGTGAGACCGGAAGTGATGGGATGCTGTTTGGTTAACACTTCTGGCTACTAAAAGTTTTTTCCTTCATTTACAGGTAGAAAAGAATACCGGATACTTCTTTATTGAGAGGGCTAATACCCATTAAGGAAAAGCAACTGGCGGGCAAGTCTCAGGAAGGAAAAGAATACTAGATTGTTAGACCTAGAAGGGAGCTTGGAGAACATTCAAGCCCGTTACCTTATAGAAGAGTAATTGATACTAAGATCATACAGCAAGGTAAAGCTGGAGCTGGGATTAGCATTCAGTTTTCTCTTGTAACTCTCACTCTGTATTTATCTTCCCACAATACCACACTGCTTCCTTACTTCCATAGTATGGAATGATTAAGAAGCTCCACCCTAGGATAAAAGACAAGATGGGGGGCTTTTTTTTTTGATTTCTCCTAGAACTTTCTGAAGATTTCATTCAAAGAGCATTTATTAAGTGCTCACTGTATGCAAGAAGATGTGCTAAGGGGTCCTCAAACTTTTTAAATAGGTGGCCAGTTCACTGTCCCTCAGACTGTTGGAGGGCCAGACTATAGTAAAAACAAAAACTTTGTTTTGTGGGCCTTTAAATAAAGAAACTTCATAGCCCTGGGTGAGAGGGATAAATGTCCTCAGCTGCTGCATCTGGCCCACTGGCCGTAGTTTGAGAACCCCTGTAAAAAAAGCAATAGAAATACAAAGACAAAAGGGTAAACAGTATTTCATCCTACTGCAATGAATAACATTTCCATGGAAAGGTATAAATATAGTAAAATTCGAGGAGTGAATGCTTAGAGCTTGTGGGTGGGAGTGGAAGGAAGACTTCCCATAGGATGGGGATGAACCTGAACAGAGTCTCAAAGAAAATAATAATTATAAGAGGTAGAAGGAGGAAGGGAAACTTTCTAGATATAAGAAAGAGGCTTTGCAAAAGAATGAGGGGGAGAGATGGAACGTGTATTTGGATGAGTAGCAAATAGACCACTTTGGCTAAATTGTACAATTCATGGAAGGGAGTCATATGCAATAATTTCGGAAAGATTGGAGCAGACTATAAAGGGTTTAAGTATTAAGCTGAGGAGTTTGCATTTTATACTGGAATCAACAATGGGGTGCTCCTTTGGCAGAGTAATGACATGATTGTAGGCCTTTATTCCCAGGCAGATTATTTGGAGAGCTATGCTGAGACTGGATTGTATCATGGTTCTTTATGTATTTGTCCTCCTCTCTCCCCCTCCCCTTAGCAAAAGAAAAGTCCTTGAGAACAGGGCTTTGTTGCCTCTGTCTTTTTATTCTCAGCACTCAGCTTTGGATATTGAACACAAAAGGTGCTTAATAAGTGTTATTGAATCGAATATTTCTGCTTCTGAAAAACTGACCCATTGGAACAGAAGGTCCAGAGAAGGTTTCTCAGAATTCCAAAGTGACTCACAGCCTGATCAATACCTTTGTCTGCTGAAGCTTACTGGTAAGGCTAAATACTTCCTAGAACCAGGATCTTTAAACACATGTTCTTATCAGCAGAGAGACCTGGTGGCAGTTTCCACCTTGGCTCCTGGAAACCCAGGCTATTGATTATATTCAACCTCCCTAATGGAACACAGGAAAATAGTCTTATAAATAAAGAGAAGCACAAAGTGTCTCTGATGCTAGTGGGAGGCTATGGAGTTTGTTTCCTGCAAGCAAATGCTTTTCATTCTTGGCTCTCTTCTCTTTTTTTACAAAAAGGCAGGTTAGGGTCAAGAGTTCTCTTCCTAGATCTGCTGTGTGATCTCAGTACATTATTGAGTTTCTCTGTGCCTCAAAAACCTAATCGATTAAATAAAATAGGGAAAGGGACTGGGCCTATGACACTTCCTTGACAAATGCAGGTCAGCTCTCTCTTCAATTTAGAGGCTTAAAGAGGGACTTAAAACACTGAAAGGTTAAGTGAATTGCTCAGGGTCACATAGCCAGTGTATATCCAAAGCAGGATCTGAACTCAGTCTTCCTGAAGTTTATTAAATAGTAGCACCAAACAGCTTTCTCATTCAAGTCTTTTAGAGAGGTAATTCATAAAGATACTTATAGCACTTTATAACGATATGAATGGTGTAGTGGAAAGTATTGCAATTGATATGAGAGACTTAGCTCTGCTACTTTCTATCTGTAAAAATCAATAGGTTATTTGCTGTCTCTGGGACCCAGTTTTTTCATATATGTAGTATCCCCTTTGGGATACTTTTCCAATTCCTGTTTGCTTTGGCAAGCAGGGTGCTCAACAGGTAATTCCTTCCTCAGACTCCCAGGGGAATCTCGTGTTTTTTAATACCATTTCTAGTACCATTTCTTAAAAGTTGTTATTTAATATTATCAGTCAACCATTAAAACTCAATTCTTTCAGAATAGAACTTTTTAGAAAAGGGAATTTACTGAAAAGTAGTTACAAAAATTTCCCCTCAAACTAGGACACACTCTCTGTGACTTATCAATGGAAGAGTAGGCTTAAATTTAAACTATAGATAGAGAATGCATGCAGCCAAGGATACCTTAAGACACCTGAGTCTTTTTCTCCCTTAGATTCTTTCTGAAAATTTCCATAAGTGTAATTCTGCTGGGCCATGAATATCTATGCTTTTCAGAATACACAATTAATGACCACTTCCTCTTCCTCCTCCTCTTCCTTTTTCTCCTTCTCCTCCTCTTCCTCCTCCTTCTTTGTTTTCTTCATCTTCTTCATTTCCTTTTTTGTCTTCTTCATCTTCTTCATCTCCTCCTCCTCATTCTCTTCCTGATCTTCCCCATTTTCTTCCTTCTGTTGTTAACATTTTTCCATCACTTTCTCAAGTCTAGACAATCAACTAAAAAACCCAGAACAATAAATCAACCCTGATTTTTAATATTTGTTGATTCCTGAGATGTAAATGCTCACACTGACAATTTAGCAATTGACTCTCAAGAGTTGGTATGAGCTGGCTTTAGCATGTCCCTGCTATCTTTCCAAATTTTCTGTCATTGCAGTTTCTATTATTAGTTACTAATGCTCTGGTGGTCTCTATTACCTGTTTGTCACAGGGACTTCTGAGCACTTTGATAAATCCCTGAGTCAAGTATCATTTCTCTCTTAGAATATCCATTCATCTAACATCAGAGAAGAATAAACCCAAAGAAACAGAGGCGCCATATGCTCATAGACACATGAGGGCTGGGTAGTAGAATTCAGTATACTCATACTGTAGGACTTGAAAAGAGCAAACACATTGAAGGAGAAGCCCATCACTCCTCCTGTTTGTACAATCACTTCTAGTTCAATCACTTATGAATCATAAGTCTTCTGATTCCTCACCCAACCAGAAGACTCTCTCACTGCACATTATCAACCCTCAATTTACTCATGGCTGGTAGGCTCACCAACTCTTTATATGTGGTTGGATTGAAAACAGGCAGAGAATAGCTGTGAATATTTTCTAAGGACTAAAAATTGGCGGGGAATACTTATTTGAGAACTCTCCCATTGGCCAATCTTCCATTATATCTACAAAATGAGTGAGGTGAACTAGATCTCAGCTTCTAAAACTGGTTTGTGACCCCAGTGAATGTGATAGTTGTGAAATTATGATTATTATCAGCAATGTTTGATTTGTGTACCTATTGCACATACCTATATACCTGGGGTCACATAAAAATTTACTGGGTGAAAAAGGGTCACTAGTGCAAAAAGTTAAGAGGCCCTGGACTAGAAAATTGCTAAGGTCTCCTCGAGTCCTAGGTATCTTATTTCTCTTTTGATTGGAAATGGAAGATTGTGTGTAGGAATTCTTGATGGGTAACTAGATGGTACAGTGACTACAATGCCAGACCTGGAGTCAGGAGAACCTGAGTTCAAATCTGGTCTCAGGCACTTGTATGCCCTAGGCAAGTCACTTAACCCCAATTACTTAAGTTTCTTCACCTATAAAATGAGCTGGAGAAGGAAATGGCAAACCACTTCAGTATTTTTGTCAAGAAAATCCTAAATGGGATCATGGTCATGCTGAAACATGAAAACAATCACAGGCGTTCTTGATATGAAAACTTTCTTAACCATAAAGATGGTAAAGGCATGAGCAATTTACAGTTGGTGAACCTTGACTGGGGCAATGAGAGAGATTAAATAACTTGTCCAGGATCACACAGCCAGAGGCAAGATTTGAACCCATGTTTTCTTGACTCTAAGGCAGGCCTGCTATCCGCTATGCCAACTTTGTATTATGATCCTTAAATGCTATATAAATGTGAATTATTATTATAACTAAACTTGTTTTAAAAGTATAATTGAAGTGTGGTTTCAATTGTCCTATTGTATTATTAACCGATTCCTCATTTCTAGAATAAAGAATTTGAAAACAATCCCAGTAGAACTGGAGAGCCTTTACACATTCTCCTCCAGCCTTTCTTGCAGAAGGCGACAAATACTTCTATATCCATGCAGACTCTTGGAGGATTTGTTTCTGTAGCTTTAAAAGAACCCACTCTTTAGTGAAAACAGGTGAAAATCAGACTGATTATGCTGCTAATTTCTTCGAATCTATTTCCACTCTACTCTAACTCATCATTCCTTCCTTTTCAGAAAGCACTCTCCATTATAGACAGAATCAACTTATTAGTTCCTCTCATACTTTTACCTCTATACCTTTGCTTGTGCTATACCCCTCCCCATCCATTTGTTTTCATTTATATAAATTCTACACAGTCTGAATACAAATTCTTCCACTATACCGCTCAGATTCCTCCTACCAGCAATAATTTCTCATTCCTCTGAACTCTATGGTTTTGTCTTAAAAGTTTACTATTAATTATATATGTAATATATAACATATATATATATATAATTATATATTTGTATGACTCTTCTCTCCAAATAGAACACATGCTCCTTAAGGAGCAAGTCTTAGACTTCCTTATATGTGTGTGTGTGTATGTATATAAAAAATTATATGTATACATATAATATATGTATATAAGTGTCCAATAAAAAGTTACATAAATGAATCCTAATAAAGGATGACATTTAAATAGCTCTTTATGTTCACGAAACACTTTCTACTTAGCCCTCACACTAGCTCTGTAAGGAAGGTAGTGCAAAACTATTTATCAGCATTTTACAAGTGAGAAAAATGAGACCTGTAGAGTTACATAACTAGTAAAAAGACAGCTGGGACTAAGACCCAGTTCTTTAGGCTCAAAGTCATAAGTTTTTCCCATTGTACTAAGCTGAGGAGAGTTGGGACTCCTATAGAGTGATGAGTCTTGGGTCACTAGATGGGATTGGTGGACAAAACCTGAAGAACTGATAAGTTTATAATACTCCCTGAGGCAAGCAGGGGAGGGCACTGATGGGGATCAGCTCAGTCTTAGAAGGTCTTGGATATCGCCACCTTGCTGTGTCTAATTAGAAAGTCAAGTTATGTCAACCCTTGGAGGTTAAATTTCCCTATAAATTTGTTCATGGCCTATCCCATCTTTGTTGAATCTCTTTTGAGTTAGCTTGCTATTGCATTCTGTCTCGGGGTGTCCTTCCCATTCCCCCTCTCCTATGCCTCATGGTGCCTTTCTCCTTGTTATAACTAACTCTTTTAGGATGCTAAACTTTTCTGTGGATTTAGCCTGACAATCAATGGCTTGCTCCCACCTCATAGTATATTCCCTTTCTCATAATTATAACTTTTTATTGACAGAGTCCATGCCTGGGTAATTTTTTACAACATTATTCCTTGCACTCGCTTCTGTTCCGACTTTTCCCCTCCCTCCCTTCACCCCCTCCCCCAGATGGCAAGCAGTCCTATACATGTTAAATATGTCATAGTATATCCTAGATACAATATATGTAAGCAGGACCGAACAGTTCTCTTGTTGTGCAGGGAGAATTGGATTCAGAAGGTAAAAATAACCTGGGAAGAAAAACAAAAATGCAAACAGTTTACACTCATTTCCCAGTGTTCTTTCTTTGGGTGTAGCTGCTTCTGTCCATCTGTATTCCCTTTCTCTTGGTTAACCATAAGTTCCATGGGGAACTTCTCTTTTCCCTTGTTAATTGTTAAAACTCCATTTCCTTGCTAATTATATACTCTCTCAAATCTATTTCATACTTATCACTCCTGGTATCTCTTTTACCTCTCCATTTTGTCTGGAACCGCTTCTTATAAATAAACCTACTTTCTGCCAAAGAGAAAGGCCATTCATCATCACATCATCATCACATGACTGAACCCCAACATTTAATGTGCTTACATTAATTTCATCATTTAATTCCAGAGCTCAATATCATCAAGAAAGTAATGAGGCACGTCACCAGGTTAAAAAGGGAAATGTCCAGGCTACCTACAGGTGGATATACCTGCTCGATTGAGCCTTCTCTATTTGTTCATCCTCACTTTCATACCCACTGAAGTAGTGAAGACTAAAGTTAGGAATAGTGATAATTATTCTTCTCTAGGCTAAGCTGTCCTGTTGTACAAATACAGTCTGGGAATTCCTGAATCTAGACCAGAATATTCTGGGCCTCTGATTCCTGAAGAGATTCACAGGGAGGAGGAGCCTTCCCTAGATTTCTGACCTTCCTTCTTATTGCCTGTCTTAAATGTCTACCTTAAAGCATTTGAGAATATAGGGACCAATACATCTCTTCCTTTGGTAGAACACCTGCTCCTCTACCTCCATTCCTAAAGTAGGATTCCTTCAGGCTTCCTCAGCTCCATTTTCACAGTAGCTGTCTTGACCACTATGGATGACCCCATCCTGGGACTTATTAACTGAATCTTTGCCTGAAACCTCTCCAGACCTGCTGCTACTTTCACTCCCAGCTCTTTTTTCTGTCTACACTTATCTCCACTTCCTTACTAACTGCCATGTATTCAAGATGTACCTTCCTTTCATTCCCCTCCTCCTCCTTTCTTTCCTCTGTTTACCAGCTCTCTTTTATACTTTATTTCCTTCTATTAGAATATAAGCTCTTTAAAAGTAGGGATCTTATTGTTTTCTTGTTTTTTGTGAACCCAATGCTTATCATACAGTCCAAAGTATATAAGCTTTTAATAAATATTTTAGTTGTCTAGAATGGCTAATAACTAGATGAAAGGGCTAGAGAGAAAATAAGGATTGTGGAGAGGACAGAGGAACTAAAGAGAAGTCAGAGGAATTAGGGAGAGGAGAAGAGTGGTGGGGAGTTAAAGATCGAAAGAATGGGAGAAAATACAGGTACTGGGGAGTAAATAGAGAGGAAAAGGGAATAGAGAGGCTGGTAGGGCCTGGGAAAGAGGAACCAGAGAGAGACAGAGGCTCTAAGGGCCAGAGAGAGTTCAGAGGGACTAGGCAAAGTTCAGA